>NC_090951.1:15565072-15933405 GCF_040807025.1 Struthio camelus
GTTATAAAAGGATAAAGACAAGGTTGTTTCCCTTTAATTAAACTACATAGCAGAGGAGAATATAAAAATGTTTGATTCTACTTAAATCACCAAGATTCATCTTGGTAAGGAGATGACTCAATTTGTTAGTCTTGGTAATTAAAGTTCAGTAACGCTGCAGTGTATTGACAAGACCAACCTAAGCAGCTTTGAAGAATAATGAAGCTATAGGGCAGGAAAAAGGATGCAACTCTCACAGAATTGGACAAGGAGCAATCACATAACAAAGATTTTATTGTTCTGCTTAAATGGCATATACCTGTAAAAGTAAGATTTGATTAAAAAGAATGAGCAGAAGGTAAATATACATGAACATGAATATTTTTGCCCCTGCAACTAAAAATGATATTAGAAGCGCACAGTTTCTTTGCTTCCTTTGGCCAGAACCTACAGTTCAGTTTTAGGTAATTTTTGTCACAGGTCCATGTTTTTAGGTGCATTTTTTTCTCCAATTCTGTGTAACATTTATTTAAAAATCCAATTGTTAAAAAATAAAGTAGTAAGATATAACTGTAACTGTTAAAAGTGTGCTGTAACTCAAGAAAATAAAGTTTATCTGTAAAAATATCATCCCCAAAAGGCCAAGAAAAATCCTGAAGACCTAAGGAGTCTGAAGGGCTCTCCTCAAGCTCACATAGTTCTCAATCTATTCCTGCATTCACCCTCCAAATTTTTTTCTAACAGAGTTGTAGATATCCATTTATGAATATCGGAAGGTTTTTACATACTGTTCAGCAGAATTTAAAGATAACAGAGAAATAAGATACAGTCCTACTATTGCAATAAGTTAATCTAATCTTACTTGTCTTAAGCGTAGATGGCTGACAAAATTTTAAGCTGTTAATACATTACTGTAAACTTCAAATTCCTTAAAACAGTATTTCAATTAGTATTTTAATAAAATCTATGTTATATGACTCTACAACAATATGGCTTTATAGTAAAACATTTTTATTTTAAGGTGATAAAGGCTGTGGAGCTCCACTAAAGGTGACCACATGGTAGCTGACTGAGGATGCTGAGCTATCTAAAAACACTTCCCTCTCCCGTCTTCCTAAATGCATGGCCGACCAGCTGAGGTGGAGCCAGCTGCCCTAGCTCTAGACTAGCCCCCTGCGGAACTAGGTCAGTATCAGGATGGGCACGTAGGAAAAAGTGGAAATACAGGAGCAGGGAGGGGAATGGACAGGGCTGGACCATGTAAATGTTGATTCAGAAGCATTTAACATGTGGAACTGCCTTCCCAATTGAGAGGCAGAAAAACTACCAACTTCAAAGGTGAATATCAGAAAGCAGAATCAAACTAAAAAGCACTTCCTTTAAAACTTCTTCTAGTGGCTCCTAACTAACTGTACAGTTTTTCAATGCATTTTATGTGTACTTAAAAAAAACCGAAGAATTAATGCTGCTTTTGATGTAGTACCTATTCTACACATAAATTAGTCTTTGACATTATTACTCACTTGTCATGCTGGATGATTAAAGTATAGCTGTGTGCATTTTATCTATTATGTGCTTAACATATAAAAGGATTATTTTTGAGAATTAAGCATTTATTTGCATATCACTTAAAATTTATATACGGTAAATGAGAATTGGGGCCATTATTGATGAATCCCCCAATGACATCACAGTAAAAGAAAGCTGGAGCAACCGGAAGCATCTAACTTTCCAACACATAATAATTATGATATACATAATATGTACTTCACAAATCCACCTCACTGAAGAGCTTTGTAATTGCTAACATATTTCATGTAAAAGAAAAGGCTTGGTACATTACTTGTACTGTAGAATAGGGAAAAGAAAACCCTAAATTTAAAAGGCATGAAGTGAAGCACCAACAATGAAAATGCAGCTGCAAACAGGACATCAGTGAAACAAGAATGTGATTTGAGTTGCAGTACAGTAATTCAGGACCAAGGGACAAATAGTTAAATACCGTATCACAGAAGAGCAGCAATCAGAAGACGGAAAACCCAACATTCTTCATCTTTATCATACTATTATCTCTCATTTCTTTTCTAGTTTCTATGCTTTATAGTTAACGCACTTCGTAAGAAGTACAGATCCTTCTTTTACTGTTGAGGCTTTTACTTGATCACAAGAAATTTTCTGAAGCAAATTGAAGAGCGTCAAAAATGATAACATATTTCACTAATTAACTACAGCAGTTATCATTTTGAAAAAAATAAAAAAGAAATAAGGATAAAACCCATCAAGAATACACAGAATATTCAAATGTCAATCTTGCATGTACAAATTTTGTTCAAAAAAACCCAAATAACTCCTCCAAAAACAGCCCTAAGCACAAAGCTAGGGCAGAATCTCTTTCATTATCCTGTTTTGATATCGCCATTTAATACCGTAAATGATTTGCAATTACTAGAAATCCAACGTTTCCTGCATTTCTGAAGCCTTTTCAAAGGTATAATGTGAAGCCCACAGACTGATACAGCAGCTTTTTCAGTTTTGGAAAGAAAAAAAGTATTCCTAATCTTGTATGACTCCTATCTTGAAGTGCCAGTTGAAATACAAACTTTTGGCGCAACCCTTTGTACAGCTCTTGAAGACCACACAACAAAAACCAGCAGCGCTCACAAAAGAGCTCAATCTCACTGTAACACCTAACTTACTACGGACCTACAATGCTAACTGACTTTCTAGTTTTCCTCTTATCTTCATGCTTGGTTTAGTTTTCAGTTTACATAAATATCCTTTAGCTTTTAACTCTAACTGAAATTTAAATTCCTCCACAAAGAAGGAGGAAGCCAGAAATGGAAAAGGAGTATCATTAGCACGTTTGCTCCAGCTCAATTAGGCTTCCACCGGTGACAAAATATGAATGTAAAGTTCTGCTGGGCTTATTAATACTACGTTGGTGACAACTGCGGGATAAACTCATCAGATCGGCTGAAATAAGTTGCACTACTTTCAGATTACTTAAAAAATATACTTTGTGTAACATTGCTTTAATAACTTACTTCAACTTAGGTCTAGCTAAAACCTGACACACACGAGAAAAACTCTTCATTTTTTTTAAAAACAAACATGATCATTATAAAAATCATCACCACCAGAATAACATTCTTTTCTTTTCCTTTTAGGACACCTTGACTGCTTATTTTACCATTTTTACAAACATTAACCATTTCAAAAGTAACTTAGATGCAGGAATAAATAAAAATGAACACAGTTTTAGTTTAGAGTTGTACATAAATATAAATTTCCCTACTTACACAAGAGACTTACTAAGATTTCAACAAAAGTACATATCTTCTGGATGATTGTGCAAACCTGTTATTAACTGTTTGTTAAAAGTCCATGTACTGTTTATGCATTTTTGTACGGTTCTGTGGCTCATACAATTTTACTCTCCATCTGAATGCCCTCAGGTGAAATGACTTCATTTTGTCAAACAGCCAGCACTGAAATACCACACAAGCATAAATTTGGTATACAGTTTCATCTTAACACAACTAGTGACTAAGGGAATCAGATTTTGGAACCAGTTATGACACCTATTTCTGGAGACCATCTGTTACCCTGACTCAGCTCCTAGGGTCTACTCGTCTATCTTTCTGTTACAGTATAGATTTGAAATAATCTCTGTTCAAATTGGTGGAAATCTCAGTTAGCCCTTACTTCTGCTTTCAATGATATTTTGTAGTACTAGATGTGGTTAAACACACTCTGGATTTAAAATGTTCTTTGCTGACAGCTCTCAATTTAAAGCAAGTTTGATGTACAAATAAAAGCTCAAATGTTAGGTATCGTGTTCTCAACACGTGATTCGGGCTTGAATGTGGTACAAAGAATCACGTTGTTAATAAAGATCAAGTTCTATAGGGAGTAGAAAAGGAGGGGAAAACTAACAGTTTTACATACTCATCAGTTGCAAATTTGTACTTATGTCAAAATGCGTAAAGATAAAATTAGCTATCTTAGGTAATCTAGAAATCATATGAGAATGATTACCACTGCCTATTCACTGTATTTCAAAGAAAACTCGTAGACACAAAGCCTTTCCAATATTTAACCCATGCCTGCATACTGCTAAAAATCCAAGCCCCAGCAAGAGAAACCCAGAAGATCACTGGGAGCACACCTCACACGGAGGGACTGTACGAGAAAAAATTACTTGCAACTGAAATTTTAAATTTCATTATGAATGTTCACACTTGCAAAAAAGAAGTTCAGATCTTTTCAATCTATTCTAAAGTAATCGTGAGGGGAGGAAAAAAAAGTAAAAAGCTTTTAAATTAGATTAACAACAACATACTTTTATTAAAATGCGTTATACACTCAAAATGCAGTATTAATGTGCAGTAATATAAGCATATACTTTAAAACAAAAGCACAAATAGCAAGCTATGTATGTCCCAGTGGTTACTCTAAGAGATTGATTGAGCCCTAAGGCCTAGCAGCTCACTAAACTGCACATCTACATGTAGGTGTAGTGCTGTCTCCTAATTCATAATGGTGACACTGGGGTTTGTGTAGTTCCACTTCTGACAGCTCACAAATTACTGCAGCAGGTCCATTGGTTTTTCCCCTTTCTATTTGAACCAACTGGACGACCCTCCCGGATTAGCACAGATCCTTTGTCATGGGGGGGGGGGGGAAGGGACTCTGTCAATTCTATCACCTACATCTATCCATAATTTAAGAGAGATTATATAGACAGGTTAAATAGACAAATAAGCAGCAAGCCCTAAAATGGAGGAGGGGTAAGATACAATCCTTCACTACCAACTGGTTTGTTTTTTTTTTTTTTTTTTTAAAGAAAAAGAGTGCTAATGAACTATGAAGTTCTTCTCATTTAAGGGGGAGGGGAAGAATATGGAAGAATTTACATAAGATAGTAACTCACTTTTAAGCAGAGCTTGGCTATTAACATATCTGACAGCTTTGCAGTATCTGTCTCATCTCATCTTTAAAATGTTTATTCCTGCGTAATAAGCGTTACCTAACCTTTGAACTGCAGAAATACTTGCTACCATGTTACACTGGTATAAATTAAGGGCAGACACTTTGATCTCAAGAGATTTATAAAGGAACAGTTGAAGAAAGAATTTAGCCCCAAGTGCCAGAGCGCCTTACAGAATCGTGTACAGTACTACACTGCACCAATATGTGCAATTAATATACTTCTCAATCCGGGCTTTGAAAGGGAATGGAAAACCTGTGGAAATCACCTGATCACTCAACTCAAACTGCTTTGCAATACAGACTTGCAGTTACAAAGAGCAAAACAGCTTCTGGTGGGTATATGTCAAAATTTTTCTACTTTAAAAAGCTATTTAATTCTACTACAATGTAATCTTACTTCCACTCCTTTAAAGACAAAACTGAATCAACTCTTTTTTTTTGTCCGGTATAACAGACAGATTATTACAACTTATTCCAGCTGTGTTAAAATGCTTTTTTTCTGGCAGATAGAAATAAGCTAACTCTGCAGGCTAAGACAGTGAGAGGAGTCTAGCTTGCATAATTCTGAACTTGATGCTACATAAAAGCAACACATTTTTGACATCACAAAGTCTGCCTGCCCTAAGTGCCTACTGTTCTCTCTTGACAATACAGATCCTAAACTAGCCATGGTAGCCATATTGTTACGGACCTTTTGTCAGAGCAATCAGCCCAGGTCCTTGCAAAAAGGTGAGAAAAAAAAGCAGTTCTTCAACATAGTACAATGAAAGCCAAGACGTTTTTCTCTGCTGTTGACGATTTAAAGTCCAAGCAAGCACAAAGCATCTCTGTTTTACACGACGCGTTCTAATGCGGCTTTATATGCTTTTTGCTACACCATGCATATAGTTTGCTCCCATCCCTCACTCACCGTGTTGCACAGTTCTCATTTTCCTTCATCGTGAGCCTTTAATTTAAAGTTCTAAAGCAAAGTAGTAAAACCAGGAGGCAAAAGGAGGACCCCACTGCCATAGTAGTGTTCAAAACAGTACCCTTCCGGGGCAGGCAAAAAGAGAACCAGTACAACCGAGCTTGATATTCAAACAAAATAAGGGTTCGTTTGAAAGCTGATTATCTTAAAATTGTCTTCTGAAGTAGTGCAATGATTAGAATTCTTTTGTTACACTCTGCTTTTAGGTGTTCAAGGAGATGGTCATGACAGTGATAATTATCATAAATTACTAAGATAATTATGCATTATAAAAAGAATCAATGTCAGCTGCTTTTAGAAAAAGTGAATCACAACTTCAAAAAAAACAGATGTAAAGAGCTTTTACAGATGACTCAAAGTTCTACGGACATTTAAAAAAACCCTCACAACACTCTCCTTCGCAGCAAATTAATCCTGCTTTTAAGTCTGTCTATACCCTTCCAAAGAATTCATATTAACACCTCCACTGCAAGAAAACCATTTAGGCCTAGCCTGCCAGCAAACCGCCCAAGCAGGCTTGCAGGCTGCATCTGATCCAACAGTGTGGTGGGCTTCCAGCTGAAGGAGAAAGACAACTTCAGCAAAGAGTATTCACCGGAATCCAAACAGGGAAAAGAGATGAGATTCAATACAAAACAGGAAGTTCCCTTGCATACCAAACGACAAATGGTGCTGAAATTCCTGTTGTAGCTTATGCTCAAAAGTTCCAACTATCCCATATTGCTAAAACAGCAGCCACAAAGCCTGACGGAACAGCTTGGAATTATTATCTAACGTTATACATTTAGAGAGCTTATATGGCATCAGACCTTGCTAATCAAACTTGCTAATAAATTGGGGGGTGCTTTTCTCTTTTCCTTCTTTTTATTGAAAAAAGAAAGCCACTTATAATACTACATTTTTGGTTAGGGAACTTTTGTTACCATTATCAAAGAAAAACTCAATGCTAAGGCGATTAAAACTGTTCAATAAGTAATGAACAAGCAAGTGGCATGCATACCACTATCCTAAATTTATTATTGGAAAGAAAGCAAAGGAATCCTTAATGCACAAGCTCCTTTGACAGACACTTGTATTAAGTGAGATCAGGAGACATTAGCAGTTGCTAGCAACATAAAAAACACAACTTGGCAAAATTCGGAATTTTTTTTCCCCCCCCAGAAACAGACACTGTTCTGGAACTACATTTAAAGCTAAGTGGACAAAAATATCATACGGTATTCAGGTCGTAACAGAGACTTGGAGAGAAAAAATTAACAGCATCGTTGCTTGCGGGCGTCGGAAGCACAGCAAATTATGGAAGAACACTGAGTAAAACATGGCTGTAACTCCAGCCCGTCTCATATCACACAGCAATCTCTTGGGGGTCAGGACATGCACGTACAGGGATGACCAAGCTGCCCTAACATATTTTAGTCTTAATATAATTAAGACAAATTAACTCCAATTATGCATTTATTGTATTATTTATTATTTGCCTTGTGCAGATTCACAGAAAACAACTGGTTTAGAAAAAAATAGCTCTCAGGTTTTCAGTAGCACTATTGGTACAATTGCACCCAGGAACAATTTGCTAGGAAGGGGGTGGTGGAAGACGCATGAGGGTGGGAAGAAGCATGTGATTTCTGCCGACGTCGTAGCAGGAAGGATGGCTTAAGGATCATGAAATGCATTATTTTAAATAGCAAAAGAAGCAATATGAAATGATGGTATACAAGACAGCTTACTATGTCTATACGATAGAGAAGGCCAGTTAGGATGGGATGTATAAAAAAAGAATCTGCTGAAGGTGTCAAAGGTGTATTTGAAAGAATTTGAGGCAGCTTTACTCAAAAGTTTCCCGAGCGACTTTAAACAATCGCTTCAACTTGCATCTCTCCTATTCTCAGACTTGTACGATGACTGTGAAAATGAATGATTAAGTTATTAGGGGCAGTCACATGGGGTGCAGTCTGGAGAGCAACATTATCTACACATAACAAACATGGATTTGCATTTTTTAAAAACTTAAAAGAACAGCAAAAGAATAAGAGTTACAGCTTGGCCTTAAACCTCAATAAGCAATAGTCTTGTTCTAGAAAAGAACTGTCAAGAGTGATAGAAATTCTAAAAATATGACTAATATAAAAATGGCAGGTATCACTGAACAGTATCACTGGCTAGCAATTAATAAATAGGACAGATACATCCTTTATGCACACCTTCTGCAATGCATCATGGACTCAAAACACAAGTGGCAAGTAATGTGGAAGGTCTCTATATACTACTGTATCAGATTAAGTGAAGTGTATCTGTCACTGAAACAACTTCTTCCTTCTTGAAGGTCACAGAGTTCTTTAACAACATCAAGCTTTTATATTGTTCCATCCAAACTGATCGCAGTGAGAATTGTCCTCATATGCAGAGGGCTTCAAACACAGAAGTATTGTCTTCCTGCACGTTAAGGTTCTTAAAGAGTCCTTCCACTGACTATAGGGGCACAGGTACATTTTCACAACGCAGTGCACAAAGAACAACTGCTTTGTAAAGAGGTTATTTGCTGAGATGCCTTATTAAAAGCTTGCCTTTGACACATACCTACTACATCTGAGGATATGAGATTCTGAAGGGAAGGAAAAAATTAACGAAAATTCAGATGCTAGAAGAAGTTCAGATACAAAACTAAAAGCTACAAAATTGAAATGCAACTCTGTAGGCAAAAAAACAGTGGGTTTAAGATATGGTCAGCTGTAGAATAATCAAAGTTACTTTCAACAAGAATCTCTCATCAAAACTTATTTTGCACAGTGCAATGAATGGCTTTAAAGACAGAGGTTAGGCACTCTCAGGGATCCTGTTTAAACATAATCAGCTGGCAATAAGGATCTATAATTTCTCTCTAAGATAAAAATGACAATTTCTACATTTTGTCATATAAGTAGTTAACATACATGAAAATAATTACTCGGTAGAACAAGGGAGATTATCTCAGAATTATTAGTTGGATAACTGGATTTTAAACATGAGAAAATCTTGAATTCAGCTCTCTAAAAGACTTGAGTGGAATTTAAACCATCCCAATCCATACTTTGTCAAAAAGTAACTTTGCATTGTAAGAGCAAACGCAGTCCTAACTAGAGTTGATCACACAGATGGAGACCCAGTAGCAGTTAAGAAAACAAACGATGAGTAAAAATTAAAGAAGCAAGGTGGAGTTGGCTAAATGCCACCCTGAGAAAGGGAGAGTTACGTCATATTTACACACTAAAACACTATCAACAGCACAAGCTGGTTTAGTTTGGACAAACTATTTACCTTTGGTTCTCTTTGCCTACAAGCTGCAACAAAATTCATAGCCTAAACTAAGCAAAACCAGTGACTGATGACTCAAACATTTCAATTCCCAGATGAGATATGACGGGATAATTTAGAAAGCTATGTTAAACCAACTGCACAGTTCAATATCAGTCATAACACTGATTTCCAGTAAAAAATGAATTCTTGCTATATGTACAGCACAATATTCTGTGCTAATTGCTTCTAGGACATTCTTTTAAAGATGTATTTTGTTAGTTTTCAATGCAGTAAGAAAAATTTTTCAGGCTTGAGTGTCCAAAATGCAGTTCACACGCATCTTGCTATTCAAAAATAATTGGTCATATTTCAAGCGTGCTCCACTAAAATCCTTAGCTTTCTATAATAAATACAAAATTTTAAGCTGTTTCAAATGACAAATTATTAAAACTATCCCTAAATGTAATTATTTATCAGAACTCTATCCAACATCTACGATTTCCACTAAAGACAGTACAAGTAGGTCTTACTAAAAGCCTCTGCTGGCATACAGACAACAACAATGGAGGATTAATCTTTTTTGCTATAGCAACCACAGCTCTGTAATTACCATAGTGACAAGAGAAGAATAGAAAAAAGTAATAATGAAGAGCTCCTACCTGTTTGGAGCAACGTGTCAGCCCAGTAAGTGCAGAATTCTCTAGTGCACAACTCTGCTCACCCTAATTAATTGAATTGTCATTTATAATTAATATGTCTCAAAACATTTCTGATTTATTTTAAAAAGGGCAACACAACTTTGCCAAATGTTTTCTGTCCTTTGGCCAGGTATCAATCATTGCCATTGTTTAACAGAGCGGGCTACTTATTTTAGAGGTATGACTTTGACAAAGTCTAAGGTCTATTACACCTCCATAAATACATCAATGTATTTTTTCATGCAAAAAACATGCAAATGTATAGGTTTGTGTATTTATGTGTATGCATATATAATCTATATATGGAAATATAGTAGCTCTTAGAGATATATAAAGGTACATACACACACACTTGCGTATCTTTCATGAAAAAAGTGCATCTTTATTATTTGAATACTTCAGGAACACTTGGTGCTAAGACTACACTAACAACTGTGACAGTATCTTGTAAATCACCTAGTCGTCGTTTTCAGCTCCACTTACCTAAATAACTTCTACCTGATAGCTTTTGTTCAACCTGCTTCATTTAAGAGAGGGAAGCTTGCCCCAGATTAGCTACCTCTAGATGTTCTCAGTCAAGGTCTTATCCAAAGGTTCCCCCCTCTTTTCTAATGACAGCTAACCTTTTACGACTGGCAATTTAAATAAAATTGGAAGCAGAAAATAATGTTGGGCAAAGTTACCTTTTGAAACAAAATATGTTCTGCTAATGTGTATGCGTCACTGGAAAATCAGGATCGTGGACCGCAGAAGTGCAACAACGCAGAGACACGCACGCAAAAAAGGAATAAGGCATCTGAAACGATCTCCCCCCCACCCAGTGCACGCCTGGGCCCGATGGAGCTGTAGAGTCAGGCATACACAAGATTAAGTAAATGAGAAGTGGTAAGAAGGATGAAAGGCCAGAGCAGGGGGAGAGAGGAAACCCTTTCGGATCTTTAGGGGACAGCAAAGGCCATCAGCCATGAGGTACAGAAAATGCCAAGAGAGAAAGGGGATTGAGAGAGGCAGGTTTGTTTGTGACTCCGTACCAAACATGTTCCTCATTGCGGTAGCCGTATCTCTAGGCCAATAGCGAAGATGCTTGCTGCCCACACAGAGAGCATTGAGAGCTATGAGAAGCAGCAATATTTTCAGTTATTTACTTCATTACCACTGCGATACAGAGAAAAAAAACCTATATTCATCATTTGGATTTTGTACGTAATATTCATCATTTGGAAAATTTGACATTGATCCTGTAAGCATGTGACAAAAGTGAACATATGTGAGTGTAGGCTGTCATTTTCTAAGGCTGCAAGGCCCTACCCGTGACTCATGCTCTTGGTGCTGAAGCACTGGCAGGGCCCCTCGAGGAGCAGCAGTAGATTGCGAGAGGTTATTATTACATGGCATTACCAAAAAAAAAAAAAAAAAATTCAGAAACTGAAAATACTCTTCAGTTCGCCTTTGTGCTTTTGAGTACACGTACAAAATTCTAACAGCCAATCTCTGCGTATATTAGGCATGCAATTCACACTGTCTTTAGCTGTATCTCTAGGCCAACAGTGAAGAAGCTCGCCGCGCACACAGAGCGCGTTGAGAGCTATGGTATCTTCTGCTTAGTGCACAATATCCACTGTGGCAAGAGCCACTTAGGGAAAAGGCAGCATTACTTTTTAAAGTATCTCACTTTACACTCCCATTGTGCTACTTGATTCTTTTTGCAATGAAACTTCTTTCAACTTACATGTTTGAAAGCGCTATTACTATTTAAAATTACAACCTATCATACCTTAAAATTTCCTTTGACTTCTGACAATCACTATTTCATAATTTCTGAAACAGGAAAACTGAAAAAATAGGAGACGTTCAAGTCTGACAAATCGTTTCCAGTAAGGGATTTTCTTTAACTTCAGTACACAACAAGCAGAGCCTCTATAATAAATGCCTATCTTTTGAAGTATCTACATACGCACAGATATTGTATAGTAGGTAAAAGTAATTATTCTGATATAGTGGTATGTTAGGAATGTGGGATTTTACCTCCTTATTGTTAGATCGGTGTAGAACAAAAAAATCACTAGAATCAAAACTAACAGAATTCAACTAAGATCCTCCTTTGCATTAAAACTTTTTCTTCCCATTGATTATTGTATGGACTTTCTTACAGAGAGCTACTGATGCACTACTCAATTTCTTACCCACTTTTAGAACAGAAGAAAGATGAATTGAATATTAAAATCATACAGCACTCAAGCAGCAAGTTTGAAATAAAGTTACAAAGTTACTTCCATAACTGTCAGAGTAAACTTTGTTCCTCTACAGAAAATTTATATGTATAGCATTCTTTTTACATGTTTAGCAAAGTTAAAACATATATCAGAAACTTAAGATGGGAAGATGTAGGCAACCGTAAAGCCCGATTCAAAACAAGGCTCAAACAAAAAAAAGCCCCCCCAAGTGCATTCAATACCTCCTTTCCTTCATTAAAGCCAGAAATCTCTTTATATCTATCTTCCTTCATCAAAACATTTCCAGCATGGATGCAGCAGTTCACAACCAATACAAAGCTTCTGTCACATTTGTTCCTTCAGACCTAATTACAGATGCTAATTTTTTTTTCCTTATCTTCCACACACAGACATTCAAACCTCTCTATCAATTATCTTCTATTGCCAAGATCGCCGTCTACAAGCTGTCACATCCAATCCTTACTTGAAAGTCCAGAAAGAACAATTTTAAACCTTCTTCCTTCCTTTGTCCTGCAATTAGACTCTGCTGTAGAAAGCCAATCTACTCCTTACACGCATAATTTCAATTAAAGAACTCTACTTCTAGAAACAGAGATACACGGTATCTGCTCCACTCTTCCCATACGAACCTCCAGCTCTGCAGCTAAACAGACGACAAGCCATACCAGAGAATCATTTTCCAACATAAAAGACAAGAAACATTCATTCTAAATATTTATATTTAATATTTGGAATGTCTCTTCCGTGTTTCAAAGTTGTCTTTTAAGCACTTTGTAAATTGGAGTCCGTGCATCAAATCTCTTTACTCTTAATTTCTGCATGCTAATTAGAATTGAATAAAGGACATTACTGTGCTCAGCCACAGAAAGATCTTAAGAAATAAATTATCCTTGTAAAATTTACCTACGTCCCAAGAAAGCATGGTTTCATACCCCAAAAAGGCTTGTATCTCTTCGTCTTCCCTAATGATTTTGAAAACACCAGCTCATTTCAGCCTAGTCTGAAAGAGGCAGAGCTGTTTCAAGAACAGTACTTCTACAAGTTTCATGAAAATCTACACAGTGAGAGATATCTCTAAACACGTGCCACCCTTGAGGGGCAGGTGGGCAGAAAGACCATAAACCACTTTCCTCCCTTCACCCTGGAGTGACCTGACTGATCTGGATTCATCTGTGAAAGATAAAAATGACCACAAGAAAGTAATCGTGCAGGAAGAGGGAGTAAGACCCTCTTACAGCATGAGGATTTATGTTGGGTGTTCACACATAGATGGAGTGGCTGAGATCTTTCAGGAAAACCATTTCCAAGAAGCCATCCGCTGAAAAGCCAGCATCTCGTCCCACTGATGATTTTCTGCCTATCTCTCCTCTTTGCCATATATGCTGTCCCCCTATATTTATTTGTGTGCGTTTCTGAAGTCCCTGCACGCATTCCCTTCCATCATAATAATTCCTATTAGAAAAATTGCTCCGCTATCAGCTCACTCTGATGCTTCATCTACGAGGCTGCTGACAGTTAGCAGCGCAGGGTACGAAACAGTCGGCGATGGCACTTGGAAACAAGGGCTAGCGAAGCGGCAGGGGCTGCTATCCCCGCCGCCACCTACTTCGCACCCTGGGCTGTACCCAACGACGGCGTGCCGCGCTGCGGTTCTGCTGCGCTGTCGTGCACACCAGCTGAAGTTTCAGACGCTCCTCAAAACATTTGAATATATTTTTTGTTTCCAATTCACACACACCCAAAGAACCGTTTCAAATTTTTATTTTCCTCCTCCTTAATTTCAATAATTTGCAATTGTGCATTACTTAGCCATTAAGTTAAGCTTAATGTAAGCAATGTAAATGCGCTCTCAGTTTTCCAGCAATGAGATGATCAGAACTTCTTTAAAAAATGCTCATAAAAATACTTTTTTAGGAATGCCATTCAATGTATTCACATTTTTCAAAATTTTAACTTTTCTTAAATGTTTAATAGTTCCATTTTTCTTTGCGAAGATATCCCAGGGTTTATTAAAATCCCATTAATTATGGTAGATGTTTAGAAATACGTATCATTTAGGCTCATTAGCTACCTAACACACAGATGAAAAAAATCCTACATAAAGATTGCTTGTCATATTGCCATCTCTAAAATAAAATCTGGTCTATACTTAGTATGTATTAACACACATTATTCAGAACATCAGCTTGGAAAATGGTTACAAAATCTCCAATATATTTAAAATGTTTTTAATTGCAAAAACTGGAAGTGTTCTTTCCTTTGTATATTAAATACACAAATGTTTATATTTGTAGACAGTTTAAACAGTAATTAACCCTCCAACTTTGAAGGATTTTACAAAACATGTTAAACACTTCATGGAAGAATCTCTATCCTCTTTCCACTTCTACCCTACTTTGTTTACTATAGATCTCTAAACGCATCCATAGCTGCTATAAAAGGGACTAATGTAAGCCAACTGTTCAGCAGAGGGGTTCTTTAGCTAAAGGCCAGGCAACAGCCCTGCTCAAAGTGTTATGCAAATTCTTAAGTGGCAGCATAGAACAACAGAATCAGATTCTAATATGGAGTCTGGCTCTTTAATAAATGTCACAATTTCTTAAAAACAAAATGATGTAACAAGGTTACCACTTGACAGTGTTTGAAGGCAGGCTCAATCTGGCAATTAACAAGTGTGATGTATAAATATCATAAATTAGCCATTTAAGAAGTCATTTACTTTCAACACTGTCAGCAGAATCAACCTTGCAGCGCTTTTATTTGCGTGGTAAAATTCTTATTTTAGTGTACAGGAAAAAACGGATTTTTGGGACTAGAAAAATCACCATTTCTTTTTGCCCATGAAATGGCATAGACATTGGTAAGCCACAACTCACTGAAAAAGTGCATTATAATAGACATATCTAGGCTGTCACTAACACTTACCCAAAGCTTTCCAGAATTTTCAATTAAAATCATTAATATTTTATCATGTTGCATAAATCTTTATACAAGTCATTTTAATTCATTTACACTTTGGCCTTATTAATTTGGGCAAATAAAGAATTTATGAACATTGACTCAAATAATATTTTCTGAAAAAATTGTTTTAGGAAAACACTTGTGCAGTAAATGCAAGTTTGCTTGTTTAGGGAAAAAAATCATGAAAAAAAGAAAGCATTTATATGTCTGACAAAAATAGGTTTGACATTGTACTATGCCTTTTGACATCGTACTATGCCTCAAAGCAACCATAAATGTCCTCGATTGTGGTGCTCAAAAATTAGACATATGTGATACAGAATTCACTGGAATAGCCAAAGTTGAATTAAGCTGAACTTGTTAATAAATTACTTCCAGATATTTTAAGATCTACACTCACACAGATCTAATAGTAATAATTAAAAAAAAAAAAAAAGAGGAAGGGAGGGAGGGAGGAAGGGAGAGAGAATGAGAAAGAGAACAGAATAGCTTTATCACCAAACATTTTTATTTCTTTGTTCTTTGATTTAGAATAGCTAACCAAATTATTAAAGAGAAACACTCACGCTGCAAGTAGTTCAGGAAAATAAAACTCACCAAAATCTGCAAACACAGACTGTCCAACAACCTGCATGCCTTCAGGTTTGTCCTTACTTTTTCTCGTTCTAGAGAAGTTCCCATCCTAGCAACAGGATAAAAAAATGATAGAATAACTGAACTGTAGACAAAGTGATAAAGTTTGACTCTTGAATTACAGATAATAAACATAAATAAAGGGGATTAAGTAGGTAATAAAGAGACATTCCAGCTATGGAAAAAAATACACCTTTTGAAAACTAGGATTGAATTGTTGGATTCTAATCTTTTGTGGAATCCTATGGAAGTCTACTAGCAATCATATTCAGATACAAATATCCACATATGTTGCTCTGTTAATAGGAAGAGATTGGGTTATTTCAACAGCATAATTTAAATCATAATTCAATGATTATGAATACTAACATATTTTAGATATAGTGAAATGTAATTTTATATAAGTATCACTACATATATATGTATGCATATATAAATAAAAACATACATATATGCACACATTAAAAATAGATTCTGATTTTACTTTTTCATTTGGAAATAACTTGATTTTACTTTAGGTCTGGTTTAGGTCTTGTTCTAATCAAAAGCTAGGTATGCAGAAGACATTTTCCAATACTTCATCAGAAAGACTGAAGAGGAGTGCAGGATCCTTATTCATCGTAGAAAGGGATTGCAACTGTGGAACAAATCCATTTAAGTTTAGTTTCTTAAACAAATAAGATGACTCAAGGCCCGCTTTTCTAGTCACTGCAATTAGCCCATATAAAATCCTATGCACACAAGAATACATAAAGTCATTGTAAGTTATAAAATAATGGAAACAAAGAAACAGTCAGCAATCCATTAATTGACTTTTAGCCTGGGTGCTTTGTAAGTGACAAGGTAACAACAAAACGTTCTTGTTTTCGTGCCAACTACTGACTTTTTCATTGTTGTATTTGAACGCTCATACATATGCAGGCTGAAGGAAAGGGGGTCATCAGATACCACTGGTGAGGCAAATCCACAGGTGGCTCTAGATGGACATGCCACAGGATGCCAGGAGTCATTAGAAATACGTCTGGGCTGTTATCCACCCAACTTTATCTGCGCTGAACCTGGCAGGAGCCACAGTTGCTCACTGCATGATCTTACCTTTCCCTAAGGTTTGAGAGCACTTCTTCCTCACTATATATGCTTCTCAGTGATTCTACCTAAAAGCATTCAGTTTTTTTAAACCCCTATCTCTTCTACATTTAGCTTCTAAGGCTAATGCAGTCATTCAAGAATAAGGCTCCCCTTTCCTTGCAGGAGATCTATGCAATATACCCCTACTAACATCTGCAAGATACTCCTGCACTCCTGCCAGTCCGCCGTTGCAGCGCTCTGCTGATGAGAACACATGCTCCCAACTGAGTGCTGTGATAATCCTGAGATTTTCAACATTTTTAATGGCAAAAGGACACAAAAATCAGCAGTATTTTGAGTTCGTTGTTATCTTCTCTTATAGAATTCAGCTTTCCCTTTAACTGAAATGCTATGAATAACCTCCCTAAAGAGCTTGTTTCTCAGGAACGATTAGATTTCAGTCAGATAGACGACGCTATTTTCTGGATTATCTATAATTACCCATATTGCTTGCTCATGTCATATTCAGTTTGTAGTCTTCAATGCTGTTGAAGATGCATCTTTGGAAACAGATTTTCCCTGAATGTTTGACTACATATTTTAACCTTGGCATATAGTTTACAATGACTTAGTTGGGAGGGAAAAAAAAAAAAAAAAAAAAAGGCTGTAGTCTCTTGGGCAATATTTACAGGCAAGTTTCAAAGAGGCATGTAAATGGAAAACAAACAAAGCTTCAACAGTACACCTCTTGATGCAACACCTCTTTTTCATGCTCAATATGTCTATTCTAAAATAGTTAATTTTTTAAATGAATTAATAAACCATATTGATGCAGAAACATATTTACCACTTTAGAAGAAAATGGTGTATATGGTTATAAGCTCCAAAAGAATTATCTGACTGCAGGCTTGAGCTCGTAATCTTTATTCATGCAAATCATCTCCATGCAGTAAAGAAGACTAGGCCCTGTGCTCAACTGACCAGAAGAAAAGGATATCATAAGGGTAAATATTTCAGAAGCATTTTATAGTACATAAGTGAAGGCAATTACTTTGCCTAGCTTTGCAGAGAGATTTAGTAGCTTTCAATTGACCAGTGAAGGTCTTTTAAGATTGATATGTGTACACTAGAGAATTCTAAAATAAATTTAAGAGATATATTTTACTGGGCTGAATGATTCCAAAGCATAAGATTCATTCTTTCTTTAGAAAGAATGAATCTATGTATTCTAATTGTATTATGTAGGAATACATTCAGAACATATACATTTGGAAAATCTAAAATTTGTAGGAAAATTTAAAAAACTACAGGAGACAGAAGTTAAATGCCTTATGCTGTTGCTGATGCTGAATCGCTCAATAATAAAATTCCTCAATGTAAAAAAATTGTTCATTTTTAAGTCTGCATAAAACTTAAAAATACAAGATTTATGATAAACAGTTCTATTTATTTATTTATTTATTCTTTTAACTCTCTAGCATAGCTCTTATTACTTTTGGCTAAAAAGTTCTATTTGAAGACAACCTGGCAGCTGAGAAACAAAAAACAGGTGATTTTTAAATTTCCAGGTAAACAGAGCCTCAAAAATCAATTTCTCAGCTAATAAGAAACACTACATTAATCATTTTCTACTAAAACAAAAAGGTAAACTTTAACATAGGCATATGCTAAGACTCTTAACTATAGTCCTTTTGGATAGCAAACTTAGTATAAAGGATGTACTTAGTTTTAAATCAACTTACATTACTATCTGATATAAACACTGAGATTCTTCACTGATCTTGGCCATTTCTACAGGCTGAGTAATACAACAGGACAATAATAATAATTAAAAAACCAAAAACCAAATCAAACAAAAAAAATCCCGCTGTCATTATTTCTGGTTCCAGATACTATCCAGCCATTTGTGAAGGTGTAGTTGATTGCTACACTCTGGCACAAAACTTTTGAGCAGTCAGTAAGAAGACAGCTACCTCAGTTTTTTTGTTTAGTGTTTTAATAATTTCTTGAGTTGTATTTGGGTAACATAGGACTCTCAGGAGGTTCCCAAGCATAACTATAATAAATAATCTGAAGGTCAGAAGCGAGATTTTTAAACTTCTGCCCCACAAAATCATACTCAAGACCTGAAGTCACAGTTCTGAAAAAACTTACTCAAAGAAATCAAATCTTTGACACACAACGAGAATGAAAAATCTGGTCAGTCATTTCTTCATAAGCCGTCATGCTGACTAAGCATTAGTAACCTCTTAAAGCATCTGATGACGTATCATGAGTCCTGTTATCATGTTACGACCATCGGCTGATTGGTATACTCAGTAGTCATCCTAAAAAAACTTCAGAGGAATATATGCTGAGTAAACAACCTCCTCCAGTGATATTCTGCAGACTGAATGCAATAGTGCAGTCAGTATCTACTAACATCATTTTCACTCATTCCTAAACCCAGGAATGCTAGATAGCCTCCTATGTTTTTTAAGATATTATATGCTAACAGAAGGGTTACTTTGCTTTTCCCCTTACCTTATTTATCCATGTTTCAAATTGAATGTTCTGGGAATCTGATAACGTAGTAAGGAACAAATCTGCAAACACAAACATAAGAGAAATAAAACATTTCACATTAGACTACATACAAAAATATTTAACTCACTCTATAAAGATACTACATTACAAAATTCATATGTAAAATATACATACTGCATATATTTCATAACTTATACTTACATTCCAGTGATGTTTTAGATGCCTAAGTATTAAGTAAGATTTAAAAATATCTATTTTCATCGCTTGTACTCTTCTGTATAATTGTACTTACCTGCTGCACTCAACTTCTGCATTTACATTGGTTATATATGTTAGCCTCACGTGCACTAGCAAGTGCTGGAATGTTATATATGCACACAGAAGACAACATTTCTTAATAGTAAAGATATAAACAGATCTCAAACCTAAAAAGCATATGCCATTACATTTTTAGCAAGTTGAAGTTAAAAACCGATAACAACAACAACAACACAACTAAACTATCAACAATAAACCATGAAAAACCCCACTAATCGCCCTTTTTCTAGGTTTTGGATATATAGATTTAAGCAACAGATACACTGTTGATAGGAGGAGAAAAGCAGACGGAGGAATATTTCAAGCTTCCTTTACAACAAAATTCTCTTCATGGTCAAGCAGTCCAAAGGAGCGCCTCAGAGGCTTCATCAGACAATGCCTGTCTAAAGAGGAGCTGATACTTTTCATTACCATTTAGGAAGACACCCATATAGGGAAAAGTTGACAAAAAGGGTTTATAAAGGAGGTAAAAAGAAAAAACCTTGAAGAATAAAGTTTAGTGCTCAGAAAAGCTGTAAAAAAAATTATCCTTTTAGATTTAAGCGCTCATCTGCTTTTCCACTGTCTTCCTCCCCCCAGTTTAAAACATCATTATTTGAGTTAGAACACAAATCATTATTCTGTGGGCAGAAAAAGAAGATTTTTTAAAACTGAACAGTAATGCCTAACCCTGAGGTGGTATGTTGAATAAGCAGGTGGAATGCTGTACAGGCAATTTCCAGTGACACACTAAGGCGTATTGCTGTCTATTAAAAAAAAAATTTCTGCTTACCGATTCCTATCCCCACCCCCAAACCTGAAAGCTATACTAGTTAATTTTATTCCCCCAAATACCTGAAATGTATATTAAGAGAGCATATAATATACAATCTTCAAAACCTGTACAAGTAGCACTATTTTTATTTTTTATTTTTTCATATGCACAACTACAATTTAAAAATTTTTTTTCTTAGAAAGCGTTAAAGATGTTTTGTAAAACAAATATTCCAAGGATTCACAGCCAGGTGCCATACGCTACAATGGCAACTGGATCTACAGCATACACGTGAAAAGCCTTAGTATGATAACGTGCTTCATTGGAATTTTAATTTTTTATTAATCCTTTGGAATTTTTTGAGGAAAGAGTCAGAACTCCGGCGTAACATTCTAAGTGTAACATAGATACACCTTAGAAAACATTTATAAACTTCTAATTTTTAACTTTGTTCGTAGAAGGAAGTTTGTGCAGTATCGCTGACAACTACTAGATCTAAACCAGAAAAATATTAAAAACCTAATACAAGAAAAAGAAGAGAAATATGGTAACAATGAAAGCTTTAACTCACTTTGTGGCAAGCCAAAATGCCACTAAATCTTTGAAAAGAGTTTTTCAGGTTCAAGTAAGAATTTCAAGTAGGTTGCAGTACATCCGTGTTGTAGTGTGTACTAGCATTTGCAATTCATTATAGGCTACGATGTACGCAGATTATATCACAATAGGCACTTTAAGCATTATCTGTAACTACGCAGCAATGACTAGCATTTGCTTGGCAAACACAATAAGTTGCCTGACCTTTCCTAACCCTTAGCAGACGTTTTGGTTGGCACTTTTTGGTTCTTGGTTTTCCCACCACTCCTCTGACTCAGTTTTGTGCAGTGCAGCCATGACCTCTTACCTTTGACTGCTAAACCAATCTCCCTGCCTGGTCCTCTAGGCAAGGAGAGATCTTGGGGAGCACTCCCCTGGTATTCCCTCCGCTAATACTAGGCTTATACACGTTTGATGGCCCTACCCCAGAATTAGACAAAACGGCATAGCCGCCAACACAAGACATAGCTCATCCAGTGCTATCATGCTGGAAATCCAGCTCTAACCAGTTGGTTATTACTAGGGCAAATAAATGCATCAAGTATTAGGCGCCACAGTTATGCTTCTAGGGTAGAAAAATCCAAATACAAAAGAAAAATGCTAGTGAGCTGCGTTGGGGATGTTATGAAGTCCACAGCCCTGCAAGTCATTTATTTAAGGTTAAAGTAATGTCCTTTAAAAATAAAAATACCAGAACATAGCGACATTAGCCCCTGACAGTGATTTAACATGTAATGGAATTCCATTCAACAGTCATTCTTAATTTTAAGACCTTTTCTAATGCAGCATGCTATAACTCAGTGTAAAAGAAAAAAAAAAAACAAAAAAAACCACACTTCACATGCCAAAATATGGTACCATGGACAAATATCCTTACAGTAGATCATTTGGAATGGAGAGAAATGAATGTCCTTAATTTACTGGAAACCACAGAAACACTACTAAAAATTAAAGTATCCATAAGTAGCGATATAGGTTTTTCTTTTGTTATTGGAGCTTTATAGAGCAAATGTCTCAGATTATAGCCCCTCAGAGAACATAATGGCCATGTTTTGACTGTACTTGAAAAATATTCCAGATTGTAGCTCTAAGCTGAACAACAGGCCACGGTCAGTCAGCTGCCCAGTGTGACTGGGGAACACCAACAACTATGTAAACTGCAACGTATACTAACCCTAATCTTGAAACCCAGCCACTTCCAGCTCACTTAAATACTAGTAAAATACTTTTAACAGAGCAATAACAAATACGCTGTGTTACACATATACAATTGATTTGTGAAAGCACATAACCAAATGAAAGAAGTTTGCAATGGGTTTTTCTTACATATTAAAAAAAAAAAATTTTTTTTCCCCTTTCTCAGTCTGATGCAGATTACATCAACTGTTTTTCCCCCCAACTTAAACTGATGTCATAATAAGCATATAGAAACATTCAGAAATATGACTGCATGGGCAATTGCAATAATAAGAAGGCAAGGAACAACAGGCATATAAAGTCTCAGATATTACGCCCAGAATCAAAAGTAGCTTTAAAATAAACATTCAACTCGGGGCGGGGGAGGACGGAAGGGGGGAGAGAAACTGGAGGAGAAAACCACAGTGGCTGGGATGTCACCCAGCTTAATAATAAAAACAAAGAATACATTTAGCTATCTGCTGTGTGGGAGGCATAAATCAAGACACTAAATGCAAATCAAACTACAAAGAGCTAATAGAAAGGCAATAATTTAAGATGTCTAAAATGTTTACTATGTTTAAAAAAAAAAAAAAGGGAGGTGCTTACAGACTTAAAGTCTTTGTTCAGCCACTGTACAAACCAGGTATTTCAATGTAAACACACTTGCTTCACACTTTGAAATTAGGAAGACAGAACTATGTTTTCAGAGGGGGCAACCTAAAGTCTGTTTCTCTGGTCTGCAAGAGATCCGTGCTGAATAATGCCCTCTACAGCAACTTAAGGCTGATTAAATTCAGCAACATACCAGTATCTCAAACACTCACCCCCCCTGCCCCCAAAAGACCCCAAAACAACTCTCCACAGTTAACGACTTCCACCTCCTTTGATACATTTCTGTCTCTCTTTTTTCCTAACTTGAGGCATATACATGGTGTGCAACCAACAGCACGGACATGTCAAAGACAGCTCCAAGCCTACCACTGCACCTTACCAGTGCAGTGCAATGCTATGCCAGGCAAAGACAGCAGCTTATATTGCAGAAATAGCATAGATGAATTAGCGCCATGCTGCTCCTATGGTAACGCAATGAGTCATGATCTCCCACAGGACAAATTGATACAGGTACAGCAACACATCCTCTGGTTCTAGAACCATTTGAACCAATTCGACTAGTATTTTAATGCCAACTGTTCTCCTTTTCTTTTCTTTTTTTTTTTTTTTTTTTTTTTAGTTCTTAAGCCTTCTTACATACCATGTGCCTCAAACTCTCATGCCTATTTTTGTTAGCAAATCCTCTCCCCTTGTACTGAAATCAAGAAATCAAAAGTGTAATATTTAAAAGTAATTTTCCTTTTTGAAAAAGAATAAGTCAGAGATTTCAAAGCAAGCAAAAGTAAACCTTTACTTACAGCAAAAGCAGTGTAAAAATACCTTTTACAATGTAATTTGAAAAGTCATTTCTCTAAGCATATGCTGTCATGTTGCCTTTGGCAGGCAGTTCTGGTAGCAATTTCAGCTGTAGAAAACAAACTATTTGCACACAGATCTGTAAGTTTAAAAAGCACTGATAAAGTACTGAGTGCTGGATAATACGCTCTGCTCAAAAGCTGATGGACCTAATTACAGCACCATGTGACATATTGATAACCTCCGTTTATACACTCAAATAACCCTGAGCTCAAGGAACTTCAGTACTTACAAAATACACAAGTGATATTACGGAGGACAACAGGTACATAAATGGATACCAAAAGTAATAGGAAAGGATGTACCTCCTAACAACCCTATTACAATTGTAGGTTCTGGAGAAATCCCATAGACAGAGATCGCAGCAGGAGATAATCAGTCTGGCCACGTTCTCAACAGTGTTCTCCTACTGCTGCTGCCAGGCAAAGTGTGTTGCTGGACAGACCACCAGACTGTAGGGCATTTCTTATGCTCTCAGTTCACGACAACATGTAAAAAGATGAGTAAAATCCATGGCAATAGGGATAGAGGAAGGACCTTATGTCAGATTCGGGCACGTTTCCTGAAACGTGTCACCTAAAGCCTGATCAAACGGCTAGAACTAAGGAATACGCTATTGTGTGAGAGGGAACGTTTCTCCTAAACGGATGCAAAGTGAAGTGTGCTCAAGTTTAAATACACTTTGCTATTTTTGATTTAGCAGGTAGCGGTTAACACAAAAACAACATAAGTGATAGGAAAGTTCATAAACAAAATTCAACAGCCTGTGAATAAGATAAAGAATCAAGGTGTTTTCCCAGTATTTTAGATCCACAAAACTGAAAAACAACCTAACTATAAACCAAACGCTTATTACAGAAGACAACTGGCACATGCTGTGACACAAAAAAGCACTGCATGAGCGTTTTAGTCACAGTCTTACTTCCCCTAAAAAACGAGTTGGTGAGCAAATTTGGCTTTTCTTTAATTTGAGTTCATTGGTGCAGTGACAAAATACTGCTGGCCAGTCTCTACTACTTCTCAGCAATGAATATATCACATCACATCACATACATTCTTATGAAAACAGAAATGGAGATCATTCGAAATTCATGATTCAGCTTGAAAAAGGGTATAATATGCCAGAACCGCGCTACAAGCTTCCAGTAACCTAAAAAGGTATTACAGAGGAACCATCATACCCATCATTCTTCAATTGGAACAGCTAATTTTGATATTCTAGCAACATACGCCCTGCGAAGACTGAAAAACTTGCCCAGAAATTTAAGTAAAACTTGTGCAGCTAGACTACCCCGAGTTTAATGACATTATGGCTACATTGTATCAACACCAAAACCAGCCCAGATACGTCCACCTACACTGCAACAATACTTTAAATACGGCACAGCCACGTCCTAAGTCAGCTAGATCCATTTCCAATCATTTCTGTGTAATATCTCTAATGGAAAGCTATGCAACTACTAAGTTTTTGGTGACCTATCTCAGGCACCAGAAGCATGCCATTCTTCCACGGGGTCTCAGAAACCAGGCACCTAGAGTGGGCATGCATGATTGCTAACTAAACAGCCCTACTCCCAATAGCAGGTCCGTTCCCAATCCTTATCCCACAATATTTTTCACACAGACAATCCTTGGCTCCTCTCATCCCAGTCTTACGCGACTGTGGTTCTCTTATCCCACAAACTCCTAGAGCCTCCTCTGGTGACTTCTAATCCATCTGGTAACATCCTCTTCTTGCAGCTATTCACCACGGGTTTGCTTTTCACTCCTTCCTTCTAAATTCCCTACCTCCAGGCCAGATTTTTTCCCACCTACCGATGTCTATTCCTCCCCCTTCCGGGTGTGCCACCTCTGCTTTTGCTCCCTGTTCTCAGTTAAGTATCCAAACACTGGCAATAGTCTAGGGTTGCAATGGAAGGGAAGGCTGTGTCACTCCCTGGCTGTGGTATGCTCAATATAGATAGATACTTTGGAAAGGCACTACTAGCAGTTAGGAAGAAATACAGAGGATATTTCTAAAACATGTTCCAAACTGGCTACATTTGGATGGGTTTATATTAGAACAGTAAAAGCCTGTTCAAAAAGATCTTCCTGTCTTTCAGGAAGGATGTTTCAAATCCTTGCTCCAGAGAAACCAAACACTAGGTTAAGAAAAAAAAAAAGTTATCAAGTACTAAACCAGTTCGTCTCCCACTTCAGTTTGTGAAAATTGCTAGGCAAGTACAACTGAAGGTTAGAAAAAGTTCAACCTGGAGGAAGAGAGATAGCTTAAAAGACTGCAGGCCAACTGCAGAACTTCAGACTATCTTCCTAGGGTAGATAGTATTAGCAACTCTACTTCCAATATTCCTTTTTCTTAGTAGTACTGCTAGGAAATTACAAGAAAGTATAGCTGTATATATTCTGCTCTATGTTTGCTTCCGATTATCCTTGTCATTTTCCTTCACTCTTGAATGTTGTAAAAAACACTACTATTTATAGATTGAGTGTTCATTTCACTAATGACTGATTTGACCTTTCTGTTTAATGTCAGGGGGCTTTATTTCAGAATCAAAACCCTCAGCATCTCTGGTTGTCTTCAGAGCCACCAAGCCACAAGCAGTACTTTCTTAAGTTACAGCTTGATTTTACTTCAGAACTTTAAGATAGTAACAATAAAAAAGAAAGAAAAAGGTCTTTTTAAAAAAGACACTATCAAAATTCAAGAATAGGAATGTGAGCTTCCACCTTATAAAAGAAGATATTAACTGTACAGAACATACATTTGTACACTCCAAACATATAAAACAATTCCTTGTTTATGTGGGAGAGCAGGTATGATAGTGCATATATTTAACCTATACAACATCCAACCAGAAATTACTTGCAGATATGAATGTACCTACTCATAGGTACCAGCATATGGAAATAACATCCTGAACTAAAAATCTGCTTCTCCCTAGATTTAAGTGTCTGACAGAACAGGTAAACTGTCAGCTGTATTAAAATCATTCAGTGCCATACAGCATAAGGACTAAGCAACAAGACTATTTCCTCTATTTTTATTACAGATTGACTCATTTTTAGGGAATCCCACCCTGAGGGTATTAAAAAAAAAAAAAAGAAAAAAATTACTTACCACTTTTCTTAGCCACTCCAAGTAATTTTAATAATGCATAAGCTTAATTTTATGCAACAGCATTATAATTGCAGTCAATTTTATTTCTTTATTACATCATTCTTTCATTTTTGCTTCTTTTAATAAATTTTGTGCTTCTATTCAGAAATTTTTCACTCAGGTACAGCAGTCTTCCATTATTTGTTATTCAGATTTGTTTGGCAATCAGTTTGAGAGTTATTTTTTGGCTAGTAATTAATTTGTTGCAAAACAGTTGGCATTCAGAATGTACAAATAACACGGAACACCTGTACTGCCTGGCTAAAATAATTTAGCTTTTACAATATAGATATGAGGACAAGTACCAACACTAATGAATTTGCAATTAACTTGTCATGATTTTTTGGTAGTATTCAAATAAAATAGTTTGGGAACAACTCCATCTAACTTCATCCTCTGAAATATTTAAGCAAAACGAAAGGACTTCATACATTCCTAACAAGCTAATTTGTTTTTGCAAATGCTTAAGAAATATGTTTATAATAAAAGAGGTTGTGAATGACTTTTCCACGAGCGTCAGTACTCAAGTTTTTCAAATGAATCTTTCAAAACTTAATAATGTTTATCAGAACTATGTAGTAAAGCAGATTATAAACAACTACAAACAACATAATTAGAGCATTTAACTCCCTGCTCACTATTAAGAGTGACTATAGAAAAAGATCTGTATGTATAAATTCACAAGCATTATTTAAATGGAAAAGCTTTAAATTAGTTTTATGCAGAACATTTATGTTTCTGATTATGCAAATCAGTCTTCTGGGTTTTAACATGTCACAATGTAAATGCTTCACAGAGGAAATTCTGTTTATTTTTTTTCAGAATAAGGCCAACAATATATTCTTTTCAAGCAACAGAAGATGACCACTCAGTGTTAAGAGTGCTTTTTTCACAAAAGAGAACCCACCCTTTTTCACATTCAGTGCTTCCTAGGCAAAACGCTATTTGGAGCGGAACCAATTTTCCTCCTGCCTAAAATAATTATTAATTCCCATAAAAATATATTAGCAACTCCCTACCCCCTGAAAAAGGGCACAGCTATGTGCATAGAGCATAGTTAACCATTACACTGCTGCAAACTATATCCAAAGTTTATTATTCAATAACAGACACCATATAAAACTATGAAATCAAATATAGTGTTTGTACACATACATATGCATTAAAAACATTTAATCTAAATATATATATGTAAAAATCTGAAAATTAAGCAATTCACAGAAATAACATTTAAGTCAAGCAGTTGATTTACAGTAATTTTCAAAGTTTGTAACACACACAATGTCCGCAGATGGAAGGTAAAAAATGTTCATTGTAAAAGCAAATAAAAGGATAAATTTACTTGAGAGGAACTCTTGCTAAATACTGTGCAATGAAATTACAAATTAATGAACATTTAAAATATAAGCCTAAGTAGCTATTGGCTGGGTAACATCATTAGAGCAATGCAGAAAAAGTAAATTCACTACTACTTCTCCAAGTGACTTAAGCACTGCATAGCTCAAGTCAATAACACAGTTTACAGCAGCATAAAAGAAGAGCTTTACTTTATCCGAGCCTCCAGAAGGTCCAGAGGAATTTGGGATTAATGAATAAAGAAGATATCTAATAAAAATAACTTGGAAAGCTGTCCCTGTACTCAAACGGAAGCCAAGCACACATTTCGTTAACAGCAACATACAGCTACAAAAGGAGAAAGGAAAATGACACAAACTCAGTGACAGATAATAAATTGGATTTTTTTTCTTACGTTATTTCCTTGAAGGTAATTAGGATACAGACCATGCATCTTTGCAGAGCATACTGGCAGCATCAAGTGCACTAAAATTTGAGGATATCTACGTAATAAAATTTGAGCATAACTGTTTTGAACTACAATATAACTGTACTAACCAGTGTTGAATGGGGCTCACTTCCTAAATATACTTCTAAATTCCTAAGTGACTTTATTTAAAATCATTATACTACTCCTTTACGTTAGACCACGGCAGACCTCTCACCAGTTACCTTACTCTGCCCTCAACTATTTTGTTACTGAATGAATATACTAGTGTCTAAATTAGGTTTCTCCAAACTAAATTAATTTTCAATTTCCAATTTCATACTCAACTCTCAGGAATCACAGAGGTGCATCCTTTGCAGGTAAGAATGGAAAATTCAGTAAGACAGCTCACTTGTCTCAAAGATGCTAAAGTAAGCTGGTTTCATTTTTGGTGAAATTCCATTTCATTTTCCCCCTCCCTCCAATTCTCAAATGCAAATATTTCACTTAGCAATAAGGTGAGAAATTCAGCAAAGTCAAAACAATTTAGCAAATATGTTGGCTCTTTGATCACTCAGGAAAATCTGCCAGCTTTAGTGTCATCCATAAAGCTTATTATCATCTACTGTACACATTCTTTCTGTTGTAATGACCAAAAATACATTTGGTAAATAAAAAAAAAAAAAAGATTCAGACTGGGAATTTAATATGGAACAGCAATCTGCTCTGATATTACTATATCTTCTTTCACAAACTGCACACATTTAAGAGCAATATTCCTAAAAAGTACGCAGAGAGCCTGCATCATTAGACATGCCACGCTAGGGAAGGAAGGGACTTCTCCGTTCTAAAGACGTAAAATGGAAGCTGCATGTGTGCACTTGCACAGGTGTGTGCGGATACAGAAGTCATACCGCCTTTAAGTTAATTTACTCTGTCTCTGAAGAAACCAGTGATGACCCCAAAATGCCTTGCTATATTAGCATCTTAAAATCTCTTTCACTGACTGGTTGGATCCTCTTGAAGTCTTACTGGATTCCTTCAGTACCTACTCTACTGAATCTGCCTGTTCCTAGGTAATTCATTTTCTCTTTATCAGTGAATTACCATATTTTTTTTTTAGTATTTTTCTAGGATTTTTTTTCCCCTCACGCATAAGTTTGGCCTTCCACGATAAAGAGGAAGGACCCAATCTTATTCCTGAGTCATTCTAACTCCAGAGAGGTGGCCTTGATTAATAACGTTGGACAGACACATGAATGCTTACTGCAATTACATAAACAAACAGAATTCTGCTTCCCAGAGTCCAGAAAGTACTCCTCTTCGTCACAATGCTAACAAAACCATGAGGAGGCAGATTTGCTTCAGAAGGAGACAGCATTTGTAAATCAGGACCTAAGTTGGAGAGGACTAAAACTGAGGTAAGAGACATACCTCTGCTGTGATGGCCACTTCTTCTGCAAGGCAAAAATGAAGAAATCTTCTTCACCCTCTTCACTCAGAAAAGACAATTTTGTGCCTAGATACTTCCTGCAGTATCTTGGAAAATGAAGAGACCCTCCTGTAGGCCATTTGTTTTCCAAGAAAAAAAAAAAGAAGCGAAAAGAAAAAGAAAAGACTTCTTCCTTCCATTAAAAGTTAAAAAAAAAAAAATTTGCTTACTTTTCTTCAATTGCTCTGCAAAGCAAATCTATGGCTCTATGTCACACAATGAAACAGCAGAAATGTGTCAGAAACAATGAATACACTACGCATTTGACTTCTTCCAGGCCAGGAAAGAAATGGTACCCCATAAGAAACTGAACTTCCATCCAAAATTTCTATTTTGGATAGGGGAAAGAAAGAAACTCCTCAGGGAGCATAGCAGCATCCCTTGGTAACCAGCAGCCACCTTGGGTAACTGGTGTTCAGAGAGAGGAGGACAACTATTATCTGCCCTCAGCCTCACAGCTGCCTGCAGCCCTGCTCCTATTCCACTGTGCACTGGCTTAAAGAGTCAATCCAGTTCCTGCCATTTCTTTTTTTTCCTACAATTAACACTTACTGGCTTTTATAGTCTCAGTTAGAAAATGGTTAGTCTTTATTCTTTAGAGGGATAATCATACACTGAAACGTCATTAAAAGATGTGGAATTTAAAAAGTGCCTATTTTGGGGTGCATTAGGCAGAGTGTTGCCAGCAGGTCGAGGGAGGTGATCCTGCCCCTCTACTCAGCCCTGGGGAGGCCTCACCTGGAGTACTATGTCCAGTTCTGGGCTCCCCAGTACAAGAGAGACATGGCACTACTGGAGAGAGTCCAGCGGAGGGCTACCAAGATGATTAGAGGGCTGGAGCACCTCTCCTATGAAGGAAGACTGCAAGAGCTGGGCCTGTTCAGCCTGGAGAAGAGAAGATTGAGAGGGGATCTCATCAACGTGTACAAGTATCTGAAGGGGGAGTGTCAAGAGGATGAGGCCAGCCTCTTCTCCGTGGTGCCCAGTGACAGGACAAGAGGCAATGGGCAGAAACTGAACCACGAGAAGTTCCATCTGAATCTGAGGAAAAACTTCTTCACTGTGAGGGTGACTGAGCATTGGAACAGGTTGCCCAGAGAGGTGGTGGAGTCTCCTTCGCCTCGACATCTTCCGAAGTTTTTTTTTGCCCTTTTTTTTTTTTGTTAATTTAGGACACATTGCTTTTTTCCCCACTCTGTATGCAGTATCAAAACGGATGTGTTCACCACACAACCCAAAGTACTAGGGAGTAATACTTAAAAAAAAGTAAATCCCTTTGGTACACCTAAACAGTAGGAAAACCTGCAATCTTGAAAATTTTTTTTGATAATAAAAATATGACAGTGAGGTAAGAGTCAAAACTGTTTTTTAAATGAACATGATCCCCAGTGCCAAAGCCTTATCCTCATAAACAGAAGTCATTGCCATGAAATACAGCTCTTTTTTTTTTTTGGCAGCTGTTCTATTAGCCAATTTCAATCACTCCAAATAGAATTTACTCTGAAGCTATTCAGAAACAGTCATGCTTATGCAAATAGTCCAGCATGCATATTCCCTTATCTTTTGGAAAACATTTGTCAGGCCTCAATTGCACTCATTTCTGTTTGGAATACAAGTGCGGGAATAAGGCAAGTCAGGCGAAGAGCAACACTCAGAACTTTCAAAAGGCTTGAGTCAGACTGGCCTGCCACCGGACATCTATCAAGCATGTTGCTGTAAGAGTACTAGAAATGGTAAAACAGAGAACATGTTAGATCAGGGACACTACATGTACTAGAATTACAGAATACTACAGATGACTGTCTTTTTTTCTGAAATCTTTAAGGAAAAAATTATGTTTAGATATGCTAGTGTCGTTTAATAAGTCTTCTTTAGAAAGCATTTTTACCATTTTTCCTATATGACATCCCTCCTTCTATTTCAATAAAAGCTGATGTGAAAGGCAGGGCTTCCATTCCCCCCTCAAATGCATAGCACAATGCAAACACCATACTTCACAGGAGAACTGCTTGGAATTAACAAAGTAACTTGCACGTAGGAATGCATTTTCATACATTTGACCGCTACAACAGTCACTTCCTGACAGCTGATTTTGTATCAATGAACAGGCAAGATGTGAATAGTTAATTATCATAATCTGGCCAATTGATTTAACCAAACTTTATTATCAAATGCTTTTTTTTTTTTTTTTTTGCTAAAAATGAAAGGAGTTAAATTGTTCACTGTTTAAAGACAAATCCAAAGAGAAACACTAAAAAGAAATGCTTTACATTGTTTCTCAAAGCCTTAATCATAGATGAATAAATTCAACTGTACAGTAACATACCTACTATTCCCAGTGCTGAAGTTCAAAGTTATTAAAAGCACTAAGAAACAAGCTTGTTAGTGACTGCAGTTTCTTATAGAGACAGATCAAAGAAAGTAATTTAAAAACAGAGCAGGGGTTAATTCTCACACCAGATGTCCAGTTTACAGAGCCTAGTCAGATGTGTTTACTTTTGGAGTTATTTAATATGAAATAACATCATTCATCTTTTAAAAGGAAATTTAGTCTCGGTACTAGTCTTCAGTCCTCTATCTAAATCTAGTTCAGAACCTGAAAAAGTCATTGGCTTTTTTGTTCAGTAAAGGTGCTATATCAATCTCTAGCATATCACTAAAAGTTTCAAAAGAAAAAGCCATTGAGACACTTCATTTTGGCAATCTAAAAATTATATTTGGTAAGCAGATAGCAGAGGTGATGTGACCTTTTAGAAAGGTTAGGCAAAACTTAAGATAAAATAGAAATTTCTCTTCTCTGGAGAGCCCTAGTCATTCTTTATCTCTCCTTCATTAGGAAAGTTATGAGTAAAAGTAAGCGGTAAGGGCAAAAGCAGGGCAATTTCAGCAGCCTGAGGAGGAAATGAAGTTAATTAAATCAAGCAATACTGGTTTTATCTTGTGAAAGAACAAGGACTTCTTGTGTTTCTGCGCAGTGTTCAGAACCAAGTGGAGGGATACAGATAAAAAAAAAAAAGAGATCACTTTGCACAACATTTGTAGAGAGAGAGAGAACAGATTTGTAAATAGCAAAAAACCCTATCAGCCAAAACACATAGCCCTCTCTCCTTCCCAAAAACTTTACATATACAGATTGAGCTTCTCCAAAATATAACCCAGGTAACTTGTAGAATGCATTTTTGTCTCCATTTACCTGTAAACTCTCAGGAAAGCTCTCTTATCTGAGCCTAAAACAGGTAGGAAATCAGAACCTGTATAATTCAAGGAATGAAATAGTGACACGGCATTACTGAATATTTGTCTTGGGGGAGGAGATGGGGACAAAAAGAATGAGAACAATTTGACTCTAGAATGAAGAAAGTATATATATTTTTAAAGTGCCATCCATGATAAACAAATTATAAAAGGCCAGATAATTTGTTTGCAAACATAACAAATCTTGTTGTTTTAATACAGAATTCTGGTTATATTTTGGTTGATACAGAATCTGGATATTTTAACATAGAACCTACTGCATAAAATAAGCCTTGTTGTTAATATATATGTACAGACAAGTTGCCAGTTTCCATCAAGAGCCAACACCAAAAATATAATCTAATTAAAGAGTCTGACATTAAGCATCCAGGTTTCACTGATTACAACTCAAAAATCACCTGGGAATTGAATGATTCACTATCAAGAAGAAAACAATCTACATTTATGGGTATAAACTAAGATGGAGGACTCAAAAAGAAAACACATTGTAAATGTTCTGGGATGTTAGGTTTCTTAGATTCCCAAAGCAAAACAATAAAGGAGAATTAACCATCAGAAAACAGTAGACAGAGCAATTAGTTTATAACAAGCTCTTTCTGACTAATGATTTTTCTACTTTATTTTTCCTAAAATCAAATTTATGAATTTTCTTTCACTGTATGTGAACAGTTCTAGAAATATTTGCAATTGCACACAATGTGCCAGTGTTTTAACTGGCAGACAGGTTACAAAAGTAGTACTTTCAAACTTCAGAATTACCTAACTGAATAAGGTATGGAATACTTCAATACATTAGATATTTTTCATAGCATTCAAGGATACATCTGACACTAAGAAAGAAGTTACAGTATGATTCACAGTCCAAGGCACTTTGTCTCATGCATTTGAATACCTTTAAATATTTGCAAGGCCATGGCCTGATTTTTTTTTTTGGTAGATTAAAAAATTGAAGTGTACCCACATTTATTGCTTATTAATAATTCTTTTGTTACAGTAATTAGGGTTTTGAATTCTGGCTTAGGAAGTCAGCATTAGCCCTAACGGAACATTTTAAGATGTTTTAAAAACATGAGATGAACGGAACTTTAAGATGTTTTAATTAGAAACATTCAAATTACATAATTAAAAAAAAAAAAAAGTAGCTAAATTGCTATCCTAAAAACTTCAACTTTAGATGAAGAACTCTAAAATACGATTAAATTTAAACTTCAGTTTGGTCCAAAGTATTTCTCTGAGGATGCTGACTGTGGCAGTAAATATCAACAAAGGCATAGGTAAAATATGGTAGTCTATTGTCTAGCTTGGAACAGGTGATCTGTATCGATACACAAATCTACATCATTTCTGTGTCATCTTTACCAAGTTCTTTTACCTTTCTCTGGCTCAGTTTCCAGCTATAACGTCCTTTTTCCACCTCTGGTCTCATATTTCAACTGTAAAATCTTCAGTGTAACAACTGTGTTGGGAATAGTGTTTACTTAATAAAACAGCATCATTTCTATGTCTTGACTAACACACTTGATACGCATTTCTGACAAAGACTGAGTTACCATTTACTTTGAATTGAGTGGATTGATGCAATGAAGTTACTTTTTACCTCATTCACTATCAGCTAAAGAGAGTTAAATCCTGTTCAAGTGCTAATTTTAAGTCACATGACGTAAATCTTTCAATCTGAGCATATGACTTTTTGAGACTGACTTATCATTTGAGGAACGTGCTTTGGGGATGCTCACCTAGACTGTCATGCTCTATAACATATGTCTAAAGCTAGGTGTATTCAGACAGGCTATTATAGCTTCAGGATTATTTCCTCAAGCTAGCTGCTAATCATGCTTATCATTAGTTCATATTATGCCTTAATAGACACATCTCACATCCATGAGGGATGAGGCATATCCTCATCTTTCAGTCTACCTCAGAGCATGCAGACACAGTGAGATCCATATAGGATAGAATTTCAGATCTCAGATGACTAGGTATCAAGTTTAGATCCTCAGCACATAAGAAGCGGATACCTGAATAACGCTGTACAATTCAGGTGTGAAGGAAAACATGTGACTATATCTAACATTTTTAAATACAGCCACTATCTCATACATTTAGATATATAAAAAACAGCAATTACATACACATATCCTTTCTTGCTTGAAATGACTGTTGAAGTCAGTAAGATTTGGCATTTCAAATTGATCCAGAGGCATAACAACAAAACCTCACTTTTAGATGTTATACCTTTTAGTGTTGAGAAACCATCAAGGTTCATATTTAAATACATAGCTAATTTCACTTTTTAAAATCCAAAGTAATATTCTACTTTTCACAAAAGTAAAAGAAGCAGGAAAGAGCTTTAACGAACTGCTGAAGAAAATTTAACTACAACATTTAAATGCATGTCCAAATATACCCAACAAAAGACAGCAGAACTCAATATTTCTATCTGAAGTTCAGCGATGCCTTCACTGTTTTTCATTTGTAATAGGCAGAACATTTCCCAATGGGCATGAAACCCTTGCATGTCAATTTAACAGAACACATCACATTAGCAAAGCACATGACTTATTGAAATCCTGGCATTTGAAATATGACCGAGATAAATTAATGCTACAGTAACTTCTTGCACTGCTTAGGGAATATGGGTTGTGTAACACTAAAAATTCAAGTTGCTTTTTGAGAATATGTCTGTCTGTGTGTATGTATACACACATTATGTGCTTTCAACTGTAAACATCATCTACCAAATACATTAAAAATGGTATAATATACACATTATTGTTATTCAACAAAGAGGGCTTTCATTAACATTAACGAAATGTTAAAAATTAAAAAAAAGCTGTTAATGAAGAGTTACAGTGGAAATGAGAGGCTATACATCAAAACAAAGGAAGCAAGCAAGTACCATTACATAAAACTTTTAGGAAGTTTCTCCTAGAAAGAAATATTAGAAATCATTTCTGATGACCTGAGAACTAGAGGAAGACTCAAACGAAATATGATAACCAGAGATGTCAGCTCTTGTAACTCTGCCAATCTTGTGATACTTAGCATTTTTCTTAGTATGCCAGCTCTTAAACTGTTTAGGAATCTCAGCTTGCACAAAAAAAATACACTTTTATGATTGTTGTGAGCAGACATAGGAAATATAAATCATGAAGAGCCTATAATCAAAGAAGATACCCAAGTCACTATTTCATAAAGAACTCAAGATCAAGGCCTGACCTGTCTTCTGAACAGCTGAATATATTCAGAGTAGAGCCCTGACTATATAGTTTTAATCTTTGCCCTTATAAACGTGGTTGTACAGAAACAAATACTTTTATAAGCCTAAAACTGCGTTAAGCAAAATGCATCCATTTTTCATTATCAATAAGTGGACCATTCAAACAACTGATAATTTACAGATATTTTCCTGTCGGAAGAGAAATAAGCAAATAGGAGTGACAATCCTAAACTGATTTTGTGATAGTACAATGTGCCACAGCAAAAAGTACTATCTGAAAACATCTTGCCCCTTGCTATTGATAGCTTAGCTCAGAAAGCTAAGACTGGTAAGCACCTTTAGTAATACTATTGCTCAGTCCTGAATAAAAATATACATATTACAGCAGTCCATAACTATGAAACACAATCGTATAAAACTCAGGTGTTCTCCTGTAATTGGCAGATGCATTAGCAATAAAATAAATCACTTTGCCTACACTGAGTACAAGCAAGCCAACAATAGCCACCTTTGCAAAGGTTACTAAGAAAGTTGAAAGTCTGGGGGGAAAAAAATTAAGGTTTATTATCTTTACTGCCCCACCTTCTACAGAGAAGTACTATTTTCCTAGTTTCTAGAGATGCTTTGGAACAAGACATGCTGTATGGACAGCATTTAAGACAAGACCAGTATAATACCAAATGGAACAAAGCACCAAAAGAAGCAGAAACTTCTTCATCCACTGACACATTCTAATCAACACTGGCTGCTTTCCAGGAAGCTTTACTTTAGCCAAGAGGTAAATGGATTAAATTCAAGAACGTTTATGTGCAAAAGCAAAATGACTGGAGCATCTTTCATATAAGGAGAGGCTAAGAGTGCTCGGATTGTTTAACCTCGAGAAGAAAGGGTTTGGGAGGAGGTATCAGCATGTATAAATACCTGATGGGAAGGAGTAAAGAAGACGGAGTTAGACTCTTCTCAGTGGTGCCCAGTGACAGGATGAGAGGCAACGGGCACAAACTGATATACAGGAATTTCCACCTAAACTTAAGAAAAAGCTTTATCACTCTGAGGGTGGTCAAACACTGGAACAGGTTGCCCAGAGAGGCTGTTGAGCTGGAGCAATACACACTTAACACACATACACATACACCAGATGCTTGAAAACTTTGTATTTACTTTATCCTCATCCACAAAGCATATACACACCCTTCAATAACAATTTCATAGTCCTGTAAATTTTTGCATGAATTATGTAGAATTCCTGCTTAACTCAAAATTGCTCACTGAATTAAAAATTATAAGCAGCTGAGATGTCTAAATGATGACGTTTTATTTAAAAACAGCAGCAGCATTACTAACTGAAACAACCTAGTTTAAATCTCTCCGAGAAAGATTAGTATCATCTTTGTTCTGATTAGTGGGTTTTTGGATTTATAAAGTCCTTACACAGTTAGCCTTTCATGAAGCACTGTTAGGATCAAAAACATCTTTATGAAAATGTTCCCATATAATGAAAACATAACAATTTAGCTTCATTTTACCCAGAGCAGGAGAAGTGTGCCAGTTAAAAGCACTGTTTTGAGGGTTTAATATCCTGGCAGGTTGAAAATGGGTTAGGCTATAGCCTAGCAAAAAGATTCTGAGCCCAGAGAGGATTTTTCTCTTTTTTATGTCAAGCATACTTTAAATCTCCTAAGCTGTTTATAATGATACAGTTGCCAAAAATAGTCCAGCTAAAAATCAATGAATTGGCCACATCTGTTACAGAATAGAAAGAGAGCCCCAAAACACTGTGGAATACTAGAAAATGGTCTTAAAAAGTAAAAGATGGAGTATTCTGAAAGTTTGTTTTTTTAAATCTGGAAACAAAACAAGCGTATCCATTTTAAGTACAATCTTAATATTCATGAATAGTGGCATTGCCTATGAGCAAATACTGAACTTTTCACAGGATCAAAAAAATACCATAGAACACCAAATACCATGATATCAAGACTTTTGGACAACAGGATTTCAGTATACAGAGTGTTCTCCTGCTTCCTCATCAATGCCTCCTTCCTGATATGATTTTGATGCAGACCAGGACTTATCCTTAATGAGGTTCTGCTTCACTTCAAGAACAGTAGTGCTGGTTAATATCAAGTCACAATGATCCTCTCATCTTCACTAGCTCTACTTGAACTATCCAATAAATTACAGACCTCCACTGATTGCATAAAGAAATAACAATGTGAACTACACTCCTCCCTTAGCTGGGGCAATGCTGCCTTACAACATCAGCAATGCTAAGGAGGAATACAGGTAAACAAACAGGAAAAACATCTAGCTATCTTTTTCAAAGTGTATCCAGACTGCACAGAGTGAGGCATAGGGCTAGTGGTACGCATACCACATCAATATCAGCACCTTATGTTGGTACTGTTTGGCAAAATCACAATATTACCGTTATTATATAATTACTTTTTTTTAAATGTCAGCTGACTACGCCTATGAGTCACTTGCCAAACTCTGTACAGACTAACACAAATTACATGAGACTGTGAGAAAATTTAATAGACGTTTGCTGGAAGAAGAACAAGGAAACTCAAAGTACAATTTCATGCTTAGTTAAAGGCAGGCTAAAACTGCTGCTACTAAAAGAGGAGACTACCTTTCCTCTGTGCTTACGATGGCCCTGGCAATCCTGAAACTGCACGGTGAGTTGGATCAGCTGAATAAGCCAAGAGAAAAAATAAGTTCTCTTCCCCAGTACGTCCCTCTCAACTATGCACTTGTTGAGCAATTGCTCTAGTTGACGAGAGGGAACGGGCCTAAGTGGATGGACAGGGCCAGAGGATTGGTGGCTTTTTGTTTTGGCAGCTGGGCAGTTTGGTATTAACGTCCATCAGTCATGAATTATCAGATATCACTGATACATACATGTAAGGTATTATTTTCCAGCAACATAGGCCTTGCTCACAGTTTGTTCAGTTTTCACAAGGAGAGTAAAAATCAACTTCCAATTCCCATTTTGAAAGCAGTAAGTTATTTTAAAGAAAATAATTCCATGATCAATTTTTTTTCAGTTCCCTTAACAGGATGGATTATTTTCCTTGAAATTTTCCTTAGGGCATCGGTCTAACGTAAACAACAGATTTCAGCCTGAGGAATTATATTTTTGCTCTTATAAGCAAATGAAAATCACAATCTTTTTATGGGGAGTGCTGGAAGCTTTTATAGCACGTGGATCTACTTTAATAGAGGAATTTCCATACAATACCAGTGCCAACTGGAACTCTTTGGACATTCTGTAGATGAACTTGCTCTGATAAAGAGATTTAAACACCGTCCTCAAAATTGTTTGCAGATGTTTGTACTATTTGATCAATTTCTGATTATCTACATATACAGCTTAGAGTACCTACCTCTATCTGTGAGCTTAAATGTCAATATACTCATCTTAAAAAGTTACTTTAAATGCACATCTACTCTGCCCATTCCACTAATGCAAAATTCCAAAGGATTATCCAGTTAAGTGTTCTAGAATTGGTTATTACGTGACACTGATTATGGTAAGCAATCATGCATTTAATTTTCCAGTTTGAATTTCCATTTGACAGCTTCATGCAGTAATTTGCCATAACTGAAAATTAAGGTTTGACTATGCACCAGAACAATCAACTTAATCCCTTACATTTAAAAACTGATAAATTAAATAAACCTACGGACTCTTCCCTCTCTCAATTCCATGCTACTAAATAGGGGGAAAAAAAAAAAAAACACCTTTCCAAAATTACCATAAACGAATTAATGTATATAACGCATCTAGCAGAAGACACAGCACTTCAGAATTCATTTAGCGTGTGAAGAAAAAAAGCTTAGCATAACATTTAAATATTCTTTGAGGAATAAACTGTGTATATAAGTGATAAATATATTCACCACGGTAACCAAGGGTAAATTGCATTGCAAGTTGCATTAAACAAAGAATGCAGTCTATCTACCATAAGAGAAGTTGTTTCCAGTATTTGTGTCTGTAAAACGCTGATTTATAAACTGGTTATAGGACTGCTCATTTAGTAATGGAAGAATAAGAACAGAAGTCTCACATGTAATTTTCTCAATTAGTTATAAAATAAACTACAACAAAATAGAATGAAAAAGTCATATTGAAGTTTTTATGAAACAAAGCATGAGTGAAGTCCACTGTTGTAAATACTCTTTTGAATGAGCCATCAAACTATATTTAGAATCAAGATGAAGAAAATGCATCACTATCTGCATCTGATTCAAAGTCTGAATACTACAGTACAGCATCACTAAAAAAAAAAAAAAAAATAGGAAATGCAGCTTTGATGGTGAACAAAAAATTGAAAAAAAGCATTAGGTTTGATTAAATTATCATCAAGTAGAAGACTTTACAAGCTTATTCAGTCTGGCAGTCATTTTTGAAAAACTGAGAACAATTCAAGTTGTAGATACTGAAGTTCAAAGTAGTAAAGTCATTTACTATGACTTTACAATGTAAATGCTCATTTACAATGAATACAATGTTGTAGAATCAATTAAAAAAACTATCATATTGAAATTGGCTAAACTATTACGTGGAAATTATAAACAAAGCATTATTTTATATATTTGTGACAAATATTGTTAGGAAGGGATTTAGTAGACAGAAGGCAGTGTAGACTAAGAAAAACATGACTAGTATCGTCATAGCAGTTAAGTATAATAGTTTTAGGACTTACCAGCAGTAAAGTCATTATTCAGATCTATAAATGCATGAGAGTGTGGTATATACATTTTACTTTGAGTGTCCAATGCAGGATGCCATGACAAGTTCCTACAAGACAAAAAGAAAAAGCAACACATCTCATCAGTGCTTAGGAACTGTAAACCATGATAATACATGTTTATTAAAAAAAAGAAGAAAAAAGTAGGAAACTTGAAATAAAATTGAACATAAATCACGTTCTCCTAAATCAAAGTTAAAATTACTGCGTAGCTCACAATATACCAAGTCACTGGATTAACTGTTGAAAAGGTTTTGCCAAAGATGATCCATATGTAAGGGACTTCAGCTGTTTTCTACTAACTGTCTGAAGCAACTTTTTTTGTACACAGACAAGTATTACCACGCACAAAGAATCAAGATTTGCAGTATTTAATATAACATTTCAGAGGTTATCATAATGTTCTACAAACCTCAACAGCGAGAACAGAGAATATGGAAACGTTTTGCCAATTCAAGATGTGCTATATGTCTTTCAGTAACTTCTCTCAAGTCACAACCTCTTATGTTATTCAGATTCATTTTTATAGGAAAAAAAATGAAGTAATAGTTACATATCTACCAGCTATATGGAAAGTCTTAATAAGTCATTATCAAGTTTTGACAGTTTAATTACAAAAATACAATGAAATGCTACTATGTCTGTAACTGAAGGCAGTTTTCAATCTCAGAAATGTGTATGGGACACAAAAAAGTATTGTTTCCATAAAGCAAAAATGTCTTATTATTATAGAGCAATAGTTCAAAATATCATGCAACTCTAACTGGTGGTCATAATTAACACAACAATAACACATTAATTATGTCTGACGTTTAGTTCCTTGTAATCATGGGTTTAGTCATAAGCGAACACAAATATATACTTCCCGTGTTCGTCAGCTGAATATGTAATCTAAAGACATCTAGTAACTATATGATACATTCCCTTCTAATGCAGTAGTTTCCAGACATTATTTGTCTTAAACAACTATGCTTCTACAATTTCTTTGGAAAATAGCTGTATTTATTTATCAATATATGGACATGCAGAATGATGGTACAATTAATGCTGGAAAAATGCTTAAAAACTGAATATTAAGTGTGCTTTTCTCTCAGTTATCAGAGCTGTGGCACGCTGAGCCTTGTGACAGACAGCTCTCATTAAAGTTTGGAGAAAGCTCAGTAAGATGCTGAAGCGTGCTAGTTGGACTGCTTTTCTAACTCCCCATCACTGCTATCAATTAAAGGAATAAGTGTTAATAAAGCAACTGATACAAGCTGCAAGTCCACTTCCTAGTTCAGAGTACTTTAAAACAATGAACGAACCAACCAACTTTTATTATTTCATTCATATTTATTTTTACATATATATAAATCTAAATATCTTTATCTCAGACTAATAGTATATTTTAGCTCAACGATTTACTCTGACAATAAGGGACAGCATTCCCTATGCTCATTTCCATCATAATATTCACTCACAGGCCTGTAACATTTGTCCTTGCTATCCCCTTTTGAATGCTGTTCATGAAAATCTCCTATTTTTCAAGACATCTACATGAAAAAAGGGACAACTGTCAACCTTACAAAATGCTGTATTGCAAGCCATATGCAAGCAGCTGAAACCATCCTAGTTACATACCTAATTTGTGGAAAAGATTGCAAAACACTGAAGCAACGTATTACATACACGGAACTCGTCCAGGGAAGCTCTAAAATATGAGAACCTGTCACAAAAGCTCAGTTTTAAATTCTAATTACACAGTTATAAATCTATGTAAAAGCCACCAATGCATTACCCCTGAAGAGCAAGGGTAATTACTATCTGAAGAGCAAAACAGTGATCCAGAAAAGGCTACAAAGTTTCCAGAGGTAAATAAATAGTATCATTTCTAATTAACAAGGCAGCTCCAAAGAGGAAGAGCTGTATTTATCATAAGCAGCTTTTGAATTCAAAGAAATAAATGCCTCCTTAAAAGAAGAGAAAAGAAAAAAAAAAATAGTAGTTGTGCTTCTATTCTCTTGCCTCAGCCAGAAAGGAGAGCTTTCCAAGATAAGGATATTACGTTGTGATAATCTCTTCTGAATAAGCATCTCAAATTGTCTAACAGTCAGTGCTGGAGTGCATCGGAGGATGCAACTGTCCAAGAAACTTGTGGTTTCTTAATGGCCTAATTTCAGGAAAAGATTATCTCTTTGCTTGTGTTTTTGAAGTGCATGCCTTCTTTATTCACTATTTTTTTAAATTACTTTTTCACTTGTGTAAATTTGGAACTGATCACTTCAGACTCTAGCTGGGTTACTCAAATTTCATTCTCAAGTGATGAACACTACTTGTCAATATTGAATGAAAAACAATCAGTGTATAGGTACATGTCATTTAAGAGAGACTACAGAAAGATCCAATTAAATAGTTAATTGCTAAACTATCCATTTTGAAAAACTTTTTCCATAAATCACTCGCAAGACAATGTGAAATTACTCAGCAGAGCTGGATTAACAGTAATGCAAAACTGGAGACAAAAAAGACGAAAGTGCTTGTCAAATAACGTGGACTCATTCTAGCCTGGAATCACAAACAGCTGTGTCTGGTGTATGATGTTTCAAACTGGGAAAATTTCCACTTCTGAAGCAAACTGGGAATTGATTTGAGGCCACTGAAGTTTACTGAGATACAGTAATACGGGACGCAGAACAAACTGATCCAAGTCTAAATGGAGAAGATCCTTCTTGATGTCCAGGAAAAGAGATAACGTAAAAGCAATTAAACCCAAGATCATCCTGCAACTGGATGCAAGTAGTCTCTTAAGCGTTGACATGTAAAGGCTAGATCCAAATCAGAGAGAGATCCTATTCTAGCCTTGGATCAACTATACACCACCTAGTGTGTTGTCACAGAAAAACACATGTTAATTTAGGGAGGTGAAGACAGAATTTTTCAGGACCAAAAGGCAGAGACGTCCTCCCAGCTGTCAGAAATCCTGTTATTTATTAACTTGTTGTTTGTGACAAACAAATCTGCATAAAGGCAGCCATTAAGTAATACTAATTTGCAAAAATCATTTCTGTACATTGCTGTGTGCTGATAACATTTATTTTCAGCTACTGTTAAAATATCTACATTCCTTCATGTGTTTCTGTTCTAAAGGGACTGCACATCTAGAAAAACTCTCTTCTAGTAGCATATTGGAATATGAAAAATCCTTCAAAAATTGTAGTGGTTGAATCATCAGGTATGTTATTTTCAGAAGCCTTAGATAATACACTCAGAAAAACCTCAATATACACTAGACCTAAGTAGGACAGTGATATTATTGTGATATTACAGTCCCGCCCTTGGGAAAGACTTATTTTATTCCAGTAATATTATATACATATTACATATGCATTTAAAATATATATTTATTACAATATGCAAAGTACTTATTCTCCATGACTCATTTTATGGTCAGCAAAAATAAGCATCAATTACTTCCCAGAGATCACAACTAAGCCTTAAAACTTGAAAAGAAATCACATTATCTTAAAGAAATAATGAAATGTTCTCTATAGGTTTTCCTATGTGTTCATTTCTGAAGAAAAACAAGAAAATTAAAGCTATTTATATATGCAGCTCTAGTATAAATTTTTTTAACTTAAAAATAGAAAAATGTTCTTCTAAGCAGATGCAATAAAGTTGTTTTCCACATACAAGACATTGCTTATCTTGTTGCCTATAATACTCATCCTTATTTGGAACTATAACCAGTAAGTTTATTTGTATCAACACGCTGGTAAAAAGATTTCTTCAACAAAAATGAAACGAAGCCCCTCAAAATGTTTGTCTTTATCTTAAAAAAAACTGATAAAAATCTTAAATAAATGATCACTGCAATGCTACTGTTGCTACACATGAGGAATTTGCAGGCTCTGTTACATAAGCCATAGACATAAATAAAAGTAATCATGATAAAATTCAAGTACAGAATAATGACAAAAAAAATATATTGCCAAGAAAGGTATAAAGGTTCCAATCACATATTTAAATGATTTAAAAATAATTGAAACATTATTTTCCCTAATTCACTTCCAAATGACCTCTGGGGAAAGGAAAATACCCTTGTTGCGAAGGAACCATTATAAGGACCTAGTTAGGAACAAAAGGTTCTAGTTAGGAACAAAAGGTATAGATTTTTTAAACTCGCTGTATCAGACTGATATTGAATGATAGAACACCCCCCCCCACACACACACACACCCTTAATTAAACATTTCTTAAGGGCCATGGAGATGCAAGCTAGGAAGCCAAACACAGAAACACAGTAATCATCTGATTGACTTTTCCAGGGCTAATGGACCTCTTTTGACACAATTGCTATAAAAAGCCACATGGAAATGCAAGGACTTGATAACACACACTTTCTTTTAAATAAAATGTTAAGTATTGATTACATAAACCCTAAACAGCTGTCACACCAACATCCAGGTTTCTCCTGAAACACACGGCCACATGGCATTGCAAGTTTCCACATTAATGTTAACAAATAACATTCAAGACGATGCTTTCAATTTCCACTTAAAAGCTCCAAAATACTAAGTTAGAAGACTCAAACTTCTCTAGAATCATTTCACACAGAAAATTACTAAGCGAGAAAGAGCTAATTTAAAGGTCTAAAAAGCTTAAAAAAAAAAAGCTAAAGTTTAACTTAAAGTTAATTTACAGAATCCTGTAAAATAATATGTCCTCAGTACCTAAAATCATTTATTTCATTATCAGTCAAAAGAAAATGGTTCAAGGAGTCAAAAGAAACAAGCAGATTTCATATGATCACAAAACTAAGAATGTGGTATTCATTTTTTACAATTATTATCCAATTTGCAACTGTGTTTCGATTCCTGAATCTTTTGAATACTTCTTTCCTTCTGTGGACTCTTTTTTTCCTTTGCATTTTAGGAATAAAAAACCGCAGAGAAAATACAGCTTGCATGTTCAATAGCTAGCTAAAAACATCTAACATAAAAAATCATTTCCTCCAGCCCTGGGGAGGAACCATGTTAAAAATCTTTTTAATAGTTTAGTTACAAATGCAATAAAAGCTGTTGACTGAAATCAACCAATCTTTGAACACTATGCTGTAATGTGTTGTCCATCTCATAACTGTGATATGAGTTACACTAAATCTCTACAGAAAACTAAACACAGTATGAGATACAAGTTCCTGCATTTTATGAAATGAAATTATAAAAGTTACTTTCATTGGTCATGTACACAATTTTTAATATTGACATGTTGCTGTATGTTCCTTGTTATATGTTCTCCATTAGCAAATAAATCACTATTTTCCCCCCAAGTTGATGTCTTTTCTATTTCTTTGATCTGTTAAAATTTTCATATAACATGCTCCCAGTAGAATTTCTTCTGAAATTAGAAGGTAGAGGAAAAAAAGCAATTGCAAGATCCTAAAATAGCACTGATAAATCTAGGAAAATAGGCATTTAAAAGCTTCAGCAAAGCAAAAAGGAGGCAATGACCATACTAAGTTGGTTGGAATTCTAACGATAAAAGTAAAGTGGCTAGCGCTTTACTGCTTCCATTTTACGAAAAACATCATTTTAAAGTACATTGCTTGTTGAGATTAATTATTTGGCCAAGAGAAGTTAGGCAATAAAGTACAAAAGGGAATTCCCTGACACACTTCTATGATGCATGAGAAATCTGTATTTTAAGGTACGTGAAAAATAAAATGTGAATTCTTTGACATATTGATAACTGATTCCCTCTGTGCTCTACTGTATCTTCCTTCTTGTAATCTCAGATTACTGAAAATGTACAGATGCTTACCCTACTCTTACTCCTCCTTTCCGATACTTAATTCTCTATCAAGCTTAAATGTTTTGTTTCTGCTCATATAGTAAAACATTACTCAAAATGTTACCTATAAGATTTTGAAACTTTAGTTTTGAAAGTACATCTCGACTAAATTTCTGTCCCGTACGTTGTCTGCTACTTGCAGAATCTATTACTGGATCACGTTAATAACGCAGTTTCTTTTTCATTCTTTAGTTTGCACCTTAAAAGAGAGCAGAATTTTCTTTTTAATTCTGAGCACGTTCTTTGCCAACCGAGAGAGAAAAATCTTTAAATTCGGAAATAATTTCCGATTCAGGTTTGCCTCTTTTGAGATGTCTTCCCTTTTTCAATGATACCCCAAACCTCAGTATTATCAATGAGGTCCTTCCTTACAAAAATTTGAAAGTTTGTGTATTCCAAGTTCAGTTTGGCAAGACAGGAAAAGATGTACAGAGCCATAGTTTCAGTTGTGTAAACAAAGCGCCATCCTATTCAAGAAAATAATATTCACTAATTCAGAATCACACCACAACGTATCCTCGAAGACACAGTCATAATAGCTGTCACAAGCTAAAGCTTTCTTTTTCTTCATCAGATTACAAGTCCCCAAAACAGCATCAGGAAAACTGAATAGCATGTAAACTGTCCTTCTATAGGATCACTTCATGTTTAATGTATCCATTAGTGTTTTTGACAAATAGCTGTCTATTTTCAAAAGACAGTTTGAAGTTCTTTGTATCGTGCCCAATCTTTGAGATATTTCACTGCACTTTCAGTTTGGTTTTAGAGATTAGTCCCTCTGAGTGGATAGAGATCCATTCTTTTGTTGTGCTTTGATTTCAGCATCCATATTCAAAGCATTTAAACAAAAATTAATCCTCTGTATAGTTCTTACTAACCATTATAACCAAAACTCCACTCCAAAAAAAAAAAAAGTGAATTTTTTATCCTAGTATTTACCAGGTAGTCCCACACTAGAAATCCCAAGGCTAGCAGGGATTTTAATCCTAAAACTTAGTCCACTGTTACTGCAAGCAATCAGGTCACATAGAACTGCAGTCAACTTTTATTTGTCGAAGAGTGAACTTAGCCACTCCTTAACATAAAATACGTGATGCAGAGAACATCACTCGCATGCAAACGTAAAGCTGCCCCTGATTTTTACAGAAAACTCTTTACAACTCTCCCTGCATTAGCGCACCAAGCATTCTCCTTAATATGTATGTTAATACCCTTACATTTTGTACATTCCATGCTTTTGCTTTTCCTATGTTATCTAACCTTCCCATTACAACTCATTTCCTACATAAATGAAAGTTGAAATTATTTGTAAGTTTACCCAAAACTCTCTTTAAACTGAGTATTTCCCTTTTGCCACCCCTTATATTGGAAGATCTGCTCCAGTACTTCTCTCCTCCAATCATCAGCCTTATGCTTCCTGTTAGACTGAATGTAGCTGAAATTCTACAGGCTTTACTTAATAACTTTGGTTTACATTTTTGTGTAACAGCATAACAGAACTCCAAATAAAGATTGTAATAATAAATACCATGGTGTACTAACAAAGGAGATGATAACTGCTCCAAAAAAAAGATTTCTCATATCAAGTAACAGTTTTTTTTCCATAGCTGCCATAGATTTTTTACTTCCTAATGAAAGAATGCTGCAGAAGTTAACATAATGTTTAAAGATACACATGGGAAAGAGGAAAAACTTCATGTGCTTGCACAGTTCTAATAAAAAAATGACAGTGTTATGTCTCTTTAATAACAACAGAAGTGGATGCACAAAGAATCAGTAAGTTACTGAAATTCATGCTAATAAACAAACTCTTAGCTTACCTGCCTATCAGTATCTGTGGCTTATTTGAATCGCTTGTGACACCAAAGACATCAGGAATCAAGTCACCATTGAAGCTGAAAATACAAAACAATTTCAGTATAACCCAATCTGTTATAGGAGTCAAAACTGAATGTTCTTAAGTCACCATATATACGTGGTTAGCATTTTCCCTCCAAGCAATGAAAAACTTTCAGCCGTGCATTCTTTTCTGAGCTTTGGCTCTTGTCTGGGCTGTTAGTAGTATGCTTCTTTGAATATTTTAAATGATGTTATGCATTTGATTTCTCAAATGTGTAAATCAGTTTATGTTACTTAACAAGAAAAATACTTGTGGTTATTTTGCTTCAAGATTCTTTCAGATTTGAGAATGCAAAACTGATCAAAAACTTCTCTTAGTCAAGTCTCTTGCCTCCTCTACCCTTCCAACACAGACAAGCTCATCTCCAGGCTTTCTCCAGTTACCAGAATCTTAAATAGTTCTTGTTTACATACACCCTGAACAACAGGAGTTTGGTGAATAAGGTTTGATTTTTATCATCAGTGGAACTTGGGGAAGGCTTACTAGCATAACCAATAAAGCAAAATTGCGGCCTACTTGACATTGCATGTAAGGCACAAGTACAAACTGAAAACACAATACAAAGTGCTTACAGAGAGTAATTTTTGTTTTGCACAAAATCAAAAAAAAAGGCTCTTTTTCTGCCCAAAACACTGAGCACTGAAATTAAAAAAAATTTAAAAGCTCATTCTGTTAATGTTGCCAGGATGGTATAACATACCATATTTGTAAAGATGACGGATATGCTTGCTCAGCTTTTGTTAGACCAATTGATGTTACCTCTCCTTATAAACTATCCCCTTCTTAAAAGATGATAAAAGACTATAAGGAATATTTCAGATTTTAATGTTAAAATATATTTATCTAAGATACTCTTAGTCACCGTTACAAATTTTTTTTCAAAAGAGGTAGAATATACTTACTCCATTATTAGAGGCTCATCATAAAAAGTCCTATTTAACACATTTTTATGGTTAAAATCTGAAAACAGAAAGAAAATTTGATTAAACTACCAATATTTTATGACATTTACATATTAAGCTTAAATACAAATCTTCTATTAATTTAGACTACTAATTTGAAGATCAAAAACCAGTAACCACTGAGCATAAATAACTAAATGAGTTCCTGAATTTCTGTGTAAATTTAAGCTTTTAATTTTAGATAGGAAAGGTGAGTTACAGTTCAAACTCTGAACCTTCTTCTCTCTCTACTACCTGAGATTTCAGCACATTATTCCAAATAGACCTTAATGAAAACTATTTCTACGGATGACTGCAGTCACACAGGCATAATACAAGAACTCTGAGCTAGCTGGGAGGAAGACACTCTCCTAATATTTTTATAACGTTGTACATGACACCTCTGTTTACTGTTTTGTTACTGTAAAATACATTTCTAACCACACATACTGTGTGCTCGAAATAAGGATTAGAAGTAGACTGCCTAAATGGGAAATGAGAATTTTAAATTCTAATCGGTTAATCTCCTCTTGGACTTCACTTTTACTTGTGGCCCAAACTCCTTGCCACATCATCCCAGTTCCCTTCTTGTCTCACATACTAAGCTTGTCTTCTTTCTAGCCTCCGCATTTGTATGCGAGTGCCCTCCTCTTTATTTGTCACCCTTTCATTATCCAACTGAGTACCACATATCTTCCCATTAATCATACTATGTACTGACCATTTTCTGAATTTTTAAGCTCTAACTCCTTTCTAAGTCCTCTGAAAATAATCCATTTATTCATTTGTGCCTCTCAATATTCCTTCATTCAGGAGCAAGAGAGCATCAATTCATCTAAATCCTTCATATTCTTCCCACTACTACAGCTATTATTCTTTTAACATTTGATCCAATGCATTTTCCCAGGTTGCTTGTTTCACATCTGAATAAAACCAGAAGTAATGCTATCTGAGGCGATCACTTGCCTCACCTGTAAATATTTTATACTATACTTGTTTATAACAGTGACTGCTTCTCAACAGTTTTTATGAACTTAAAAGGATCTTTTTCTTTTCTATCCTTCTTCAAACTTCAAACTGAAACCCTTTCCTAGCAAAGTAACAGAAAACAGAAGAGACTTCAAGAAGTCACACAGTCCACAACTCTACCCTAAAATAGGATCAGCTATACTTTGAACATTGCTGAGAGGTATTTTTCTGAAGTTCTTGAAAATTTTCAAGGATGGAGACTGCAACCTACTTCAAACACCTTCTTCAGTGGATCACTGCCTCTAATGTTTTTGGCTTAACAGTCACAAAAGTATTCGATTAACGTTGGCAAGTTTAGGTGTGATATTTTGAAAATATATATATTAAACTTTATACCAGGTTCTCAGCACACACTACGATGAGATGGTATTTTGTGATAATCTGTGAAGCTGACAAGAGCACAATGAGGAAGCCACAAGAAGTAGCTCTTCTGTTAGTGGGCTCCTCCCAGTCCGTAATACCATTTGCAAGTAATATCATTACTTATATATTACTTGATTATCATTATAATATCATTAGCAAGTTTTAGCTCTGTTCTGTTATGTTAATTATTAACTACAGTTTTACAGCAAAATGAGTACGACGCTGCATAGCTACTAACCACTACTGTAGTTGTAAAAACAGTCACCACAGAGAGATGAGTTTTAATATAAAGTATTTTCAAAAGTTATAAGTCTAACAATCTTATTAAGAAACAGTCTCAACAACTCACGTAGCGTTTGGTTGTGTCCCCAGAAAATAAACACTGAAAGTTCATCTCTGTCATGATTTGGAGTCCGGGTAGTCAGGAGGACATCCATTTGCGAATCACCATCATAATCTCCAGGAACTACACTGGTTATTACAACATTTGCAGGTCTAAAATTAAAATATTGCAAATAATTGTACAGATGCGTGAGTGAAAATTGAAAGGGTTTGTGTTTTCAAAGGCTTGTCTTCTCTTCCCAAATATTATTAGTTGGCACAATATAATATTTTCCTCCATCAATTTGCTTTTTTTAGTCATCTATTGCAAAAATAGAGCAAGTTTAAATTGTACTCAAGTATTCTGTGGAATTCTGTCTTTCTCCAAGGAAGGAAGATATTTTTAATCCTACGAAGCAGCTAACAGACATTCTTCAGCCATATCTCATTTTCAATGCTACATAGACTTTTAAAAACCCCTACATATGTCTCAGAATCAGCTCTCAAAAACCATGTCTCAGAGAGCAGAGTCTTTCAGTTGGATTCCAAGAGCTTAGACTTCATGTTTTATGGTCTTGCAGCATAAGTCAGATAGATAGGTGAATCTTTCGGATGCAGATGCAGTCATCTCCTCCCATCTTCTGCCACATCTTACCACTTCTCCTGAAATTAGTTTGCTCTTTCATACTTTTTGCTTGGTTAATCTTATACAGAAGATAGCCTACTTAGATTTTCTGCCTTATGTGCAAAAATATGGATCTTTCCATTGAGAATTTCTGATTCAAGGATTAATTAATTTAATTTCTCAATTCCAATTCTTAATTCCATTAAGAGCTTTCTAACTCAGTGCATTTCTAATACACTAAACAAAATAGATTAGCTTCTTCCAAGAAAGAGCTGCGTAAGAAAAAAAATTAATATAACTATAGAAGATGAAACTGAGATATAACAGCCATTTAACTTTTAAGGGACATCACACTACCGGTAACCATTATTAATATGCAATAGCATATCCTATAATGCTATTATGGTTAAACTATACACACACACATATACTTTTTTTTTTTTTTTTACATTTACTTGTTTTTTTACATTTATTAAAAAAATTCTGCTTTTTTTTTTTAAACTGCGTTTAAACTTTAAAAAGGTACACATCTCTACACCAGAAATACTAGAATACCATTTTCCATATCTCTCTCTAAAGCAAATACTGGCTGTACTCCAATAATAGCCACAGAAGCTACAAGAATTTTGCTGAAAACATGTCTTGGAATGGAGACTAACCCTACCTTCCAAGAAGATTTATCTTAAGATATTGGCGGCAGCTGGCTTTACGAGGAAATAAAGTTCTCAAACTAAGTCAGCTGCAAGAAGTTTCCAAGACATAAGTATTTTTAATATTAATTAGAGGACAAAAACAAACTGTAGATATTTCATAAGAAGGTTGGAAGTCATGTCTACTAGTCAATTATATGAATGACAAAACTCATCTCCACAAATTCTGTCATGTGACCCAGCAGTCAAAACAAAGCAACATAAAAAGTATCAGGCAATGAATCAGAAAACTTCCTAGTCAAAGACTTTGAGCTCCAAGAGTAAACTGAACTACAGAGCCAAACAGGTAAAAACAACAGAAACAATTCTAGTCATGTTCCCATTGACTGCAGAGATGCACTTTCAACAGAAATTACCACTTACATTGTTTCCTCATTGAATACTTACTTCATTGATAACCTAACCCTGGGCTTAAAGTATGGTTCCTTTTGGTCTGCCAAAAAGATAAGCAATTCATTTCCTGCAAAAGCAAATAAGACTTAATGAATAACCCTTAAAGATGAAGATCACAAATGGGTTCTATACGAAAATAGTATTTCAAAAGCTATGCTGTCAGTAGTCACTTCTCACAATAGCAGAAACCTTCAAAGAGTTCCCACACAACCACTTCCTCCTCCTTCAAAATGAAGCAGGAGTGCTTCTTCAGAACAATATAAATCTAAATGCATCTCAAAGAGATGCTAATGTCAAGAAGCTTCTTTGGGCCCGAGTGTTGGACCTTTATCCTTCCTATTGTTACCACATCTGTTAAAATAAAACTTTCTATAATGAATTAGAAAATGTTACCTGTGGAAAAGCAGTAGGTAGCAGTTCCATACTAAACTAAACTAAAGCTAACTAACTAAAGCTTAAAGGTAACTCCAAGTGAAACTCACAGAAGTAACCCACTTCCCTTCAGCATTTCCTCATTTAGAAGCAATGATATATGCTACTTTCATGTAATTATTTCAGGATGATCTGAATAAAAGCCTACATATTCTGTTAGACAATGAGTTGGCATTTGAGGAACAAAAAAAATTTGTAAACAGAACTTCCAAATGCACTTTCATTCAGTAAACTACAATGCATATGTACTTACTTCCGAAAGTAAAATCATAGTCTACAGCTAAGAAAAAAGATTTTCTTTTTCTTTTATGCATCCTCAATTATTTTTGTTTTCTGCATCCTCCAGACAACTCAGCTGTAGCATCCTGAACTGTAAGAACTGGGTTACTTGACTGGAAACAATTCTATAGCTCCAAACCTGAGCTACCACAGTGCATTTGAGGTGCATCATTCTGTGGCAAATTTCATGGCTGTGGGATAGCAGAATACCAACTTCCTCACTGTGGAAAGAAGGTAACTGCCATGAACTTATTTGCAAAGGAGAATATGCCAACAATGAGTATATGAAAACAAACCCTTTTACTATGGGTAAGGTGACAGTGCAGTCCCATCTGACAAGCTAACAAAGCCAGGGCTGCGCTACACATTCAGAGGTGATTGAAGAAACTGGTACATAGTAAGGTGAATAAACCTGCTGGCTGGCTAATGTTTTCATAACAAAAATGTGGGTCACCTAATGACTTGTCACCTGTCTTTTTATTCTCTATGTGATAATGACCATGAGGAAGAAGCAGAGCTATCACAATTTACACAGATCTTACACAGATCAGGTTCCAAGTCAATTATAACTTGACTGAGAAACGAGATCTTCTGGAGAAATGAGATCTTCTGGTCACTGTAGACAGATCTACGAAAACTTCAGCTCAGTGCTCATTAATAGTCCAAAAATCCAGAATATTGGTAATTATTACAAGAACAGAAAGCAAAGCTACTAAGCCACCACATAAATCTGTTCACATATACCTTAAACGCTGTTTGTAGTCCTGGTCCTCTCATCACAAAAAGGCGACAGAGGAACAGGAAAAGTACTAAGGAGGATGATAAAGATGGAATAGCTTCCCTATAAACAACAATTAAATAGACAAGAAATCTGCAGTCTGAAAATCTGAGTGAGAACACAGAAGTTTCTAACACTGCCCAGTGAAATGGAAAAGGGGAATAGGAGAATGAGCAAGTGCCCTGCGCTATCCAAAGAGGCATCAAATCCAATTAGAAGGTGGTAGGTTAAAAAGGCAAACAGCATGAGTTTCCCCACTTGCAACACACAAAACAGGTAAGCTTATACACCATTTCATTTATCTCTACATTACTGCATTGTACTTTCAAAAATGACTAGACCTAGAGCTGGTAGTTCTGAACTGTTCTTGTATCAAGATACTTTGGGATTAAGGTTACCTCTAAAGTTTTGCTAGGTTACGCTCATTTATAAATCTCTGAGCACAAATTGAAAGACTAGGTCTTTAGCTTATTTCACAACTACAAAATTAACTTTAAAGAAAACACTTCTTGCCCTATATAAAACCATAGCTCAGTGCAAACGAAAAAATATTTATTTCCATACAGAAAATCTCTCAGGAGTAAAGCAAATGACAATTTTGATCTTGAAAATAATCTTATTATTCACTTTTCTCACCTTCAGTAATACTGCAAACTGAGGCTCAGACATGAACATTAAATGATATATCTTAAAATATGAGGACAAGAGGCTAATAATTCCCAGAAGAAAAAAAAAAAAGTTTTTCCCTACCCCAAAAAAGAGAAACAAATTTCCAACAAGAATTTGTGGCTTTTCAAAAATACGTTATAATAAGGACACACAGAAACACAAACGCCCATCAGATGAAAGCCCCGTTGCTGTGACATTTATACCTGTCGGTCTACACTGCTTGCTCTGTAAGCGTACGATAGGCCGCCAGGAAAAGCACCTCACCGACAGGTGCTTATGACACCGGGACGGAAAACCCCCGCAGTACTTGCCCGGGGCTCCCGCCAGCGCTCTGTCTCCCCCCACCCCCGGGCGCGGACCGGTGACGGCTGCGCCACGGCGGCGACGGGCCGCACTCACCGCCTCGCAGCACGAACAGGTCCGTCTGCTTGTCCGAATTGAAGTCGCCGAAGGCCGCCAGAGTCCCGTAGGCCTCGGTCCCGAACAGCTGGGCGGTGACATTCTGCAGGGCCCAGCCAGCCCTCACCACAGCCAGGAGGAAACACAGCCCGGGCGGCCAGCGGCGGCGGCAGCGGCGGCTCCCCATCCTGCGGCGGCCAGCGGCGGCAGAGGAGGCGGCGGCAGCCCACCCCCCGCTACCCCCACCGACATCACTTACGGCAGGCACGGGCGGGCCCGTCATAATATCCGGCTCGCTTCCGGGACTGACCCCGCGACTTTACGACAGTAGCGTGACAGGCGACGCGAACGCCCTTACGGCTGGCTCGGGTAACAGGTGGAGGGCGCCGCTAGGCTCGCTCCGCGTAGCACCGGTGAGGCGGCGGCGGCCGCTGCCCGGCTCAGAGCGCAGCGGCGGCAGCCGCGGGTCCTCCTGGGGATGGCGGCAGCGGCGGCGGCGGCGGCCCATATGGCCGATGTGAGCTGGAAGATGCTGGAGCTGCGGGCCCGCACTAAGCGTTCAGGTCTGACCTCTCGGCTTGCCTGAGGAGGGGCCTGGGGGGCTCCCCTCTCCTCTTCGCCGCGAACTGCCCTCGATCCCGCTTTCCCTCCTCTCCCTCTGCCCCCTCCTTCCCCCCGGCTCTTGCCCCAGTTGCTCCCTGCGGCTGTCTGCGCTGCCTCCCCGCAGCTTCGCGTGTCACTCACCGCCGGCCCCGGCGGGGCCCTGCCCGGCCGCTCGCGCCTGGCCGCGCACCTGTTGCCGGCGCGCGCGGGGCCGTTGGGCGCTCCCCAACCGCCGGCGGGGCGGGCGGGCGGGCGCGCGCGCCGGGCGGGCAGCGGCGTGTGGCCAGGGCGGGCCGGCGGCCTGGCTGCTGCCGTCGCCCTGCTGCCGCTACTTCAGGAGGGGGGGGTCTGCTCTCCGGCCGGTACTGGGCCGTAGTGCAGCGCTTTAAAACGAACGTCTTGAGCCAATGAGTATCCTTAACGAGGCAAAGTTTCGCATTCTTTAGCGGTGTGATGTGTCAGCGCTGTTGTGGAGGTGGCTGTTATAGGGTAGTATGTCGCTGCAGCTTTTATAAAGCTGTTGAACAGATTAAGTATTTTGAAACTGCAGACGATTTTACGCAAAAGTGCTAACTCTTGCCTGGTATTGATTGGATTTTTTTTTTTTTAAACCTGGCGCTTTCTTATTCTGATTGTAGACTCCATGGCAGCTAGATTCTGACCTCAGATGAAAGGGCGATGTTTACTCAGTTGATGTGACTTTCCAAAGTTAAAAAACCCTGTGTATTTATTTTATTCATCTTTTTCCAAAATCTAACATTAGTAGGGCTTTTATTGTTAACAGTCTAATAGGAACAGTTTTCCAAGTGATCCCTGTGGTGTTTTATTGTCCTACATGCTCACAAAATGCCACCATAATTTCCTTATTTGCATATTTCGTTGGTCCTATTGCAGTGATGACTAGTCAGACAACTTGGAATGTGGAAGTAAAAGAAAATATTGTAGACTACCAAGGGGATGGCTCTCGTAATGAGAATTAATCGATGGACAGCTGTTTTAACGTGTATGATTTGAAAAGTTGCACTTATGTGTAATACTACTTTGTTAAATATAGTTAGAAAGACTATTCAATAAACTGATTGTTATGCTATGGCCAATTTTACAGTACTGTTATCTGAAAACTAATTGATCAGTGTAGCCACTGAGCCCTGCAAAATAAGGTCTGGATCTGTATGTTTGGAGTATGTGAATTCTGAGTCACGAGACAGTATGCTTACTTTGGGAATTCCTTGCAGAATCAGGTCTTATGACTGTAGGAAGGCATTCAGACGACTTTAAAACATTTGACTTTTTCTTAGCTGTTGCTGCCTCGTAATTTTTGTTAAACACAGAAGAAAATTATTTCTATGATAACAGTAGACTATCATAGTTTACTTTACTTTCTTCTTTTCCTAGCCATGCAGCTTCTTATAATTTTAATAGTAACCGAAGAAATTTACTTACTAAAGTCATTTCTTTACTGAAGAAATAAAAATGATTTTGGTTCAAATGCTGTTCCGATAAGTAAATTGGTTTAAAAATAAATTTTTCATATGACTTTGAAGGTACTAGTCCTATCTAAAAATGAAAGTTGTATTTTTGATTCTCAAGTTTGCTCTTGCATCTTTATAAGTATGTCAAAATTTGTATAATTTCAGAGCTTTTTTATTCCCTTACTGGCATAGTCAAAAGCAGCCATGGTTGGTAATGTCCCTGAAAGTGACTGAAACTCCCACATACTGTTCTGAATTGGCTGAGATCTCTGCTCAAGAGTCCCAGTTTACATGAAGTACTGTGCTCCTCGTGGACCTGTTTTTTTTTCTTTTTAAAGTATATCTAATAAACATGGAGCATATACTCATACTCGTGTATGAAATGCATGAGTGATTCATGTTTTACTATAGATGGTAAAGTATCATTTAAGACCCTATCCTGTAGATATTAATGCATGTCATGGTATTTATATATATTAAAATATGAATTACCTTTTTGTTAGTGAAAACAAGTTTTGTTGGTTTTTTTTTTTTCAACTTTCCTTGAACAGCAAAATGTTTCATTCATTTTTACTGCAATAACTGTCACTTAGGAGCAGATTATAAAAAATGTTCAGGAGTTGGCCATTTTGCAGACCCTGGAAATTTTGGCTGCTTTGAAGGGCATGAATTTCTTTAAAGATCTGGAATGGGTTGTCATCATAGTTATGAACAGTATTTTCTGATTTTTACTTTCCACACTGGAAGATGTTCTACTTTAAATAACAGAGATACTCAATACCAGAATCAATGCATATTGCTGCAAAAAACATTTTAATATAAATTGCTTATGAGGTAAAAGCGGCACTATGCTTAGTAGAGATGGGGTGCTAAAATTCTACTTATTTCTTAACATTTTTATATGTGTTAATTAGATAATATTTTTACTTAGTCCTGAAATAGAACATATCAAATAGACTTCATCCTGCACCTGCTGACTTCAGTAACAAATTCAAAAATTACACTCCTGTGTAATGTTGGAAAGATGGACTTTGCATAGAGTATGCCATTTTACTTGGATAACATTTAGTAATACAATGAAACTTTACTACCCTTTCTGCTGTGCGCTGCCTTATGTTAATAACTCCACTAACATTGCTTTCACTTAATTTAATGATGATTGCCTTTAACATTTACTAAATGGTTTTGAAAATTGCTGTAGCTTAGCCTGAGCCCTTTGTGATTAGCTGCACCAATTTGAAATGGCCAATTTGGATGATGACAGAACCTCCTCTGCGCATGCCTTTTTGAGATATGGTAAGTGTGTAGTTTTGTGTTTTGTTTTTGTTTGTGGCTATTTTATTCTTTAGAAAATAATTGTTTTATGTTTCATGTGTGATGTTTCAGTTTTGTGCTAGCCATTTTTTAGAACTGTACAGAGAAGAATTTAAATAGAAATGTGAACTGTTACAGTGAAAATTTTATGAAATTGAAATCTACCTAGATTGAAATCCACCTTTCATATTTTCCTATTTGGCTTATGTTTTTTTATTTTCTTACAAGTATCTCACAGTATAGCAAACTTATTAAGAAATTTCAGTTCAGAGATTCTTACTTAAGATGATAGTCATGTGAAAGGTGCTCTAAGAATGATGTTTAATCCCTAAAAGAAAACCCAGCATGACTACTTTAAAGAAGAAAAGTAACACTTCCAACAAGTCTATCATTGTCCTAAAGTTGTCTTTTGGAAATGAAGCGGAAGCAAAATAAAGTCCTCCTCCCCATGCCACTGCTGGCACAGCTTCTCTTTTGATATAGTGGAAGATAGGTTATCTGAAGTTATCAAGACCATTACTGTTCTGATTTAGGTCAGTGTACTTTGAAAAAGAGTTTGCCTGCAGCAAACTGTCTGTATGTGATGCTGATGTAGGAAAAGTTTGTGTAGCACTTGCTTAGTCTGTGCTGAAACACATAAGCAGTAGAAATTTCAGTGAGAATTGCAACATATGAGGATTTCAGCTGTCCCTTGCAACAGTGGGGTCACTTGAACTACTTTATTGTGCCTGTGACATTTCTCTTCTGTTTCTCTAATGTCAAAGGACCGGCAATGCGTTGACATTATAATGAAAAATACTGTGTTTTCCTCATTACTGTGTTGATACTTGATGTTTGTCGTCTTGGCAATGACAGAAAATAAACATTTTTAGTAATTTAAGAGCTGTTGTTCTGAATTTTCAGGTTGACAAATAACAACATAAAATACTGATTGCCTTGAATATCTTGAATGGTTTCCTGCCTTGCTTGCTAGCATTTACCAGCCTAATGTGGTAGAATTTGGCATTTTGCTATATTTTGCTTGTGTGAAGCCCCCGTGTCCTGGTGTAACAATCAATGTTTTATTTACGATGTTCAGTAATTTTTGTGCGTTCATAAATTATTAATTGCTGTAAATTCTGAAATCAGTAATTTGTATTAAGTGTAATGGACTAAAAAGAGAAGTCACTTCAGATGATTAGAAAATAGACAAATGACAAAATAAATTGGTATTTTTTCTTTTTTCATGAAATTCTAAATGTGTTATATGCACAATCAAAGCCACAGTTTTTCTTGATTGTTAAAACATTTTGTCACTTCAAAACTATTTCAATAAAATTACTACAAGATTTTACTTGTTTATACCTGTGCTGTTATCATCCCTCAGTCTAGGTAAAACTTTCTCCCTTCTGTTTCCCTTTATCCTAAATGACAGGAGTAAATAGACCCTGCCCCAGGCAAGAAAGGAAATGTTGTCATAGAATTATAGAACAGTTCAGGCTGCAAGGGACCTTAGGAGCTCATCTAGTCTTAACCTCTTACTCAAAGCAGGGTCTTGTGTGTAATGATTTAAAACAAACAAGCAAACAAACAAAAAACCCCCCCAGCAACAGGGTTGCTACATCTTAAGTTCGTGGGATCCTAGTTCTCAGATATTATGTATGTTAGAAATGCATTTTCCTGCAAGTGGAAAATTAACTCATTTCCAGCCTGTGCCAAGGATAAAGCATGAAATTAGTTTTTCTCATAAGCACAAGTACATAACTTGCATCATCCTAGTTTCCAGTAGTATAGTTCTCTACATCTAAAAAAATCAGCACACAATTGTATGGATTTCAGTAGTTTCTTCAAACGTAGATTCAGAGTGAAATGGTAAGGTTGTTTACCAGTTACTAACACCATACTAATACCAATATTAGAAAATACATGTCAACTGATTAGTGCAGTAATTGATATATCTGACAGCTTTTATTCTGGAGGAAAAAAAAAATCTAGATTTTTTTTTTGAAAATTGCTGCAAAAACTCATTTGATGTTTTTAAACTTTTGAAAATTATTTTCTGGTATCTCCTTGCTCAGCTATGTGGACTGGGTAATTAAGAGATTCAACTCTGACTTGAAAACAGGTGTATTTCTTGGCAGACAACTATTAGTACTGAAGAGCAAAGCTGTTACATACAATTTATTCTACATTAGGCCTCACCTCAAGAGAGGTTGCAAGAGGAGTCTAGAGGAAAAGGAGAAATGATGTTGGGAGGATATGATCCAACTGTCTTGATTTCATTTCTTCAAAGTGTGCAGTGTAAAGAAATAAAGTCGTCTTTGGTTGCAGTGATTTCTACAATGCCAACGTAGTTTTAGCTGTTCCTTTTGTAACTTGTTTTTGCTTGCCCATACTAGTTCTGGGCAATGAAAACTACATCCAGAAACTGCATTAAAGGACTATGACCAGTTTGGATGTCTCATGATATACATCAAATCTAGAAAGAAATGTGCTTTCTCAGCTTACTTTGTTTGGGGGGTGTGTGTGTGTATTTTAGGCATGCAAGTGTACATTTATGTTTTTTCTTCTGGCATTTAAAACGTTGGAAATAAAATTCTTGTCTTTTTGCTTCTCTTTGCTTGTGATTAAACTTCATAGTGATTTTTTTAATTCTGAATTTTGTAAAATGAGAATAATTAGTGCATGGTGAAACGTGCAAATATATATCCGTAGACTACATCCAGAGTTCCATTCTGATGCCTATTTTTCTATAATATCTACCATTTCTGCCATCTTCAAGGGATGGGTTGGTGTTCAAAGCTCCTGAAAATCTGACTTTGGGAGCTGGGTTTCAAAATGTTGGCTATAGCTTTTAAATATAAATATCTAGGCTGTTTATAGTTCTTCCCCAGAAAGCAATTAAAGGTAACCTTGAGTACAACTGGAATAAAAATGATGTAGGTGGGAAAGTTCTTTGTCAGGAGGACATCAGTATTCACAATATCCAGAGGTGGTGTATGCGGAAGTATTTGCATAGCTAATAGCTTATCTCAGAGAACTTCCCTTAGTTTCCTTCAGTATTGCACTCTGCTTAGAGGATGTCATTAGATTGTTAATTTTTCCTGAAAATGTTGTAAATCTGGTTTCATCTGCTGTTAGTAGTTTCTTATTATTGTCTTTTAAGTCTTAAATATCTTGTCTGAATTTTACTCTAGTTTTACATTAGTAATTGATAGCTCTATTATCACTGTGCTGCTTCAGATCTCTTCCTTTTCTCTGATTCTTGAAAGGAAATGACTACCCTTTTTAGCAATGCTTCAACTTGAAGAATGGTGAAACCATGTTATTCCTGAACTTGTAAGCCACTTCTGAAATGAAAGAGGATTTATTTTCTCATTTTTTCATTCAAAGTATAGATGTAGCATATTGTTTAGTCAATGCAAGAAAAACAGAAATTTAAGTGGAGTTGGGGTGAGGATTTTGAGTGTTTTCTTATGAGATGTAAAATCTTGATGCAGGTGGCAGCATTTTGATTTCCTGTCTATTAGTATTTTTAACAAATTCAGAGTAGTTACTGACCTGCAGCAGTCTGCCTCTGACATAAGAAAATAATTGAAATATTTCATTCTTTGTGGAAGAAAATTTAAACTACCGCGTACCCTATTCAAATTTTGTATATGGTGGTATATAACTGTGCAACTGAAAGAATTATTAAATTAACTTTTTTTTTAATCCAGCTTCCTCACATTTTCTTTTTTAGCTTAAAAAAACTGCATAATATGGTTACAATGAAATAAAGTTGGTTTTGGTTTTTTTTTTTGACAAACACTAGTTGAAATACATGTCCTTGTTCTGTTAATTCTAAATGCTAACATAAAAGCTGAGGACTCAAGGGTAATATTAGCAGTGTGACATTCTTTTTCATTTAAGTGTTGCAGAGCCTGGCTGTCATCTTGGATTAAAGAAAGAAAAGAAGCAAAACAATATCTGTTTACAGTACTGAAGTATTGTATTATACTTACATAGATCAGCAAGAGTCTTTTTGGAATATCCCCAAACTACATGTTTCACTCTTGGATGTGCTCACACACTTAGCTCTTAACAACAGCATTGCCGTGGATGGGAATGATGTGATATATTTTGTATGACACTGTCACCATCTACAAAAAATATATATTGATTTGTTTAAAAATTAGGTTTTAAACCCGATTTTTTAACTTTGCCAAGTATATCTCATTGCTTTCTCCTTCTTAATATCTGCAAGCTAGTCTCTATCAATTTCAGAGATCTCCCATAAATTTAAGTGTGGATTGTCATAGATCATAATAGCAGTGTTGTGAAAGGAATTGTACTGTTCAGTGCATGGTAGCAGTTCCATACATCTTATCTAAGTGGTCAGTAGTAATGATGTGCATAAAGTTGAGAAACATGCCTTCTAAAATATTGGGGTTGATGGCAAATGCTTTGTATTTACATTTTTTCGCTGCTTTTAAGTACTTAACTTCTGGCATGTTTTTTATTAATCTTATTTTTTTTAAAGTATGAATATTAGATGTTATTTATTTTGATAACAATTTTTATTATATGGTATTGGAAAAAATTTCCAGGTTATGATGTTTTCCCAAGGCTTTCTGTAGTTCATACTGTATTTGCAGTGTTGAACGGCTGTTAGCATAATTTACAGGTTGCATAGGGATCATTCTGAATATTATATTTAAAAAAAAAAAAAGTTCATAACTTTATGCTAGTAGTTAAGTCCCAGAATTTAAATAATCTGTTTAGTTTATGGCAAAACTAGTCATTCAAATATGATTTTTTCCTCTTCAAACTTTTTTTTTGGAAGTCTAAAATTTTCATTCTTTATATAATATGTTATTATGACAGAGAAATAAACTATTAAGTAGGTTTCTTTGGAAAAGAGAATAGTTGCCTTCAGATGTGTATGTCCTCCAGGATTAGGCTTTTTTAGCTATCCTGAAAATATTTATATATGGCTTCCATAGGGTTATGGTCTCACTTAAAAAAAACGACACAGAAGGAGCAGCAAGCTTTGTTTGTCCTGCCTGTTTGTTCCTTTGATGATTAGTTGATACTAATTAAACATAATTTACTGCAGGATTTGTCCAGGAGAATGCTGTAGCCATCCAAGCAAAAGATATAGTGTAGATACCAGGGAGGAGTTCATGAAGAGTATGTGGAAAATTTTCTTAATTTTTAGTATTCCTTTAAACAAATTCTCCTACCTGTACTTTTTAAAGAATAAAACTCTTCACTTTTTGTCAATTTTCTTGAACTTTGAGTGCGCTTAATCTTTCTGTTTCATCAACAGTCTAGTGTGGCTGTTTCAAGTTATTTCTGTGGGTAAAGTTTCAAACAGTTAAATGAATATAATTTGTAGATGGTGATCCTCTGATCCTTTTTATTCTATTTGATCTTCTTTCTGCCCAAAGTTGAAATCTTCATTGCTCTGAAACAGAAGCCAAATATATATATTTTTTTGTTCATGATGACTTTATTTTGTTTCTCTGTTGGCCACAGAGGGTCACAGACTGTCTGGTAAGTATGTTAAAACTGAATTTTATTTTGGAAACTTCTGACTTGTGTATATGTGAATACTCAATGCTCTTAACGGTGCAGTTGCTAGGGTTAACAGTTTGCAAGAAATAGACGTTCTGAATGTGCACAGTACAATGTGCTATATATATGTTATATAGTTAACAAATCTAAGAGAATCTTTATTTTGCCTTTGAAAACCTCTTAAGTAAACATATAGAAATGTACTGTTTTATGCAAATAAGTCACTGACTGAAGATTTTTTCCTATGCCTGTTTTGTCCCACTCTAACTCAATCACCTGTTAACAATTACAATTACTGCAGTGTCACTGTTTTGTGCTTTTATAAGACAACAGAATTAGTAGTCTAACAATATAAATTGTGGATCTTTTAAAGGACAGAAATTCCTAGGCAAAAAGAAGTAGTAAAAATAATACTACTTCGAAAAAGTCATTTACACTGGTTTCAGAATGTTGATTTTTAAACAGGATGTGTGAGTTGTTATATATAACATCAAAAATTGTTTTTCCATTACAGAACAGCTTTGTTCCTTTTAGCTTGGTTTCTTAGGAAACTAAATCAGTGGGCTGTCTGTACTTCCCTCTCAGGCCCTTTACCCCCTTTCATGCTTTTTGTAACTTGCTATCATAGTAGTAGGCTGTAATTCTATTACAAGGCTGTAGTGGAAGCTACGTGCAAAGTATGTTGTTAAACATTACCCGAGAATCCACACAGAGCAGAGCCACAGGAATCTCTTCAAGCAGGGGTGTTTTTGTTTGAATTTCTTGCGGTGGGAAGAAAGTGTTTTGTTTTATTTTTAACTGCTACTGTTGCAAAGCAAAAGTAATAGTAATTTGGATGTGTGGGCTATTTATTTGAGTCCTAGAGGGGCAAGAAATTTTCCAGTCACCCCACCAGGCGATTTGGTTAATAAAGCCTCTGACACCACTCCATGCACATTTATTTTCTTTGAATGAGAGTCCTGTATATGGACGATCTCCTGTCTAATGCTTGGATATGTGCTGGGAGTACAGAAGAAAGAACTTGAATTGGAGCGCTCTGCTGCATCCTGCCAGAACTGCTTGGCTGTCTGGAACTTCCTTGGCAGTTCATTTCCCTGAGCTTTTCAGAAGGGACAGCATGCAACCTGGAATGGAAAGAGGAAATTTTCATTCTTCCTGTTATCTTATCAAATGACTCTGTGGGAGATCTTGCTATCCAGAACGCTGAATAAAGTCAAATGGATTTATGGAAGGAGAACATCATGTAACTCTTGAATTAAAAATTGGAAATTATAGTTTACCCCAGTAATTTTCTCTAAAAATTATATGTTTCTAACAGGCAGCTCATTTCAGCTACTGGAAAAACAGACTTTTCAGGTGCAAATAGCAAAGTAGTGAGTGTGTGGGACACTGAGAAAGAAGGATGTGGTTTTGATAGCATTGTATTTCTCTGGAGCATAGGTAATTTGGGGCTCTATCAGTTGGGTAGGTTGATTGAGCTTTGGTAGTATTGGAGAACAAGCTAACTTTTTTTTGTGTTTCAAGACATGAATGCAGCTTTTTTTGATAATGCATGAAATAGACTGTCTTCAGACAGTTAACCTATAAACTTATATTGCCTTTGATGTAGCTACATACCTGCAGGTACTAGAGATCCAGATGGAAATCTTATTTGCATGGACAGCTAAGATGGAAAGAATGTGTATGGAAATGTTCTATTCTTTGAAATTATAGAAAGATTATGAAATTCTTTTTTGTTTGAATTGAAATTAGATACAATGTGTTTTTGTATAGCATAAACGTGAATAAATCCTATGACAGTAATTTTTAGCAGTAACAGAAATTGTGATACTAATTCTGATCTTTTTTTCTTTTTCTTTTTTTTTAAGGTTCAATTTATGAGCCACTTAAAAGTATTAACCTCCCAAGACCAGAGGGGGAAAGTCTGTGGGATAAGTTAGATCATTACTACAGAATTGGTAAGTAAAACTTAAGAATTGTTCCTACCGTGGAAGGTCTTCAGTGTAAATTTGTAAAATATTTACATGTATGAATATGATATTAATTAGCTTTTTTCAGCATAATATCTGTAGTCTTTAATAAGAATTTTTATTTTATTTTTCCAAAAAGTAAAAAAAGAGTCTATCATTACAATTCCTCATAAGATTCCTGTGATGATAATAATGCATATATATGGATATTTCATACATTGCTTGAAAAACCTTGATCTGTAAATAGGGTTCACAATTATCAGCTGCTAAGTGTGTTCTCAAATGGTAAGAATGGATTCTGAGATGCACCTGATGGTCTTGCATGGGGAAGGTTAAGGTGATCTGCTGACAGTTTGTAATGCTTTAAGTAACCCAGATATGAATGGCAATTGATATTTACATGTTAAGTATAATTCATCCATTATTCCTTGTCTGCCCTTTGCAGCAGTAAACTTTGACCTCTTCTACTTGAGGATAGTTTCCTAAATTCCTGCTGGGAGTTTGAAAGGTTCCAAAAAAAAAAAAAAAAGAAAAGAAAAAGAAAGGAAAAGGATTGAATTACATCTTTTGCTGAATATTAGAAGTGTGTATTGGAAGTCCAATCTAGCTCTAAGACTGAGTTTACAATTCTTCTAGATTAAAGAAATGGTAAAATGATAGCCTATTATTATGTTGTTAGTCATATAAAACTGAGAGAAATTTTAAATGGAAAAAAGTGTTCTTGCAGTGTTTGTAACATTGACAGGTAATGAATAAAAATTCCAGGTTATTCACTAAAACACATGAGGTAGCTTTAGGCTTGTTTACACGTTTGGCAATTTGTTTTAGTTTGTTCACACTTGTAATGTCCTTAGCCGCTTTCATTTTTATATAACTCCAGACTAAGCAAACTGCATAGAGGATAGCTTTCTCCTCTCTAGAGATTAATGTTATTTTTTTATAAAAGCTTAGTACATACCTTAGAAAGGTATAGGGGTGTCTTGTTTAGGACCTTTTTAAATGTTGAGCCACACCTATTAGTTTTGGGTAGGGGTAGGAGGAGAGGAGAAAAAAAAATTCCCTTTAGTATCATGATGAGCAGGGCCACTCCCACATTAATCCTCATACTCCTTTTTATTTCTCCTAGGGAGTCCCCTCCAACTGAAATATTGGAAATGTGATTGGAAAAGATATCCCAACTACAGTGTAGCACTGAGCTCTTAGTTATGAAGCTATCCATATAGTTGTTTCTGAATTGTTGAATAAAAGAGTTCAAAATATCTAGGATAGATAATTAAATATACATATTTCAATATTGCCATGTTGTTTTGTTGTATTATTTTCAAGAGCTGTTAAAATGTGTCTAGCCTGGTCTTGTAGCTATTGCGAAGACTTGAAGTTAGTAGAAATTTAAATATATACGTGAAGGCTTTAGGCTACTGTTACGAAAACATTATGCGTGTTTAAAAAAAAAAAACCCACACCATTCCCAATTTAATTTGGACTGTTATTGCTAGAAATATACATATTATACTTTTACACTCTGGAGTATGAATTTCTTTCACTGCTGAGTGATGGTAACTACTCGTCTGTGTTGTCTGTGTTATTCTGTGTTGAGCAGCAGCGCTGCCAATATTAACTATTTAAGTAAATGAACAGCTTATTCTATGCTTTACTGTAAATGTGGAAAGTTTTTTGTAGCTTGAGTCTCTTGTTCAATTATTGAGTAGATTTATTCCTTTTAGATATGTGTACAGCTGCATTGCATCTGCATATTGAAGATATATTACTAAAGTTTCTGAGTTTCATAGGAAATAAAGGAAAATTCAACTTCCAGATAAAAATTTTAGGTCCCGACCACATTCTGAAGCTCACATTTGTTATTTGTACAAGTATATTTAAAAAAAAAAAAGATTTCCATCAATAAACCTGAAATGTGAACTAAATTTTTTTTTTTTAAGCTATCAAAATAATTGTTTAGTTACTAGCTGTTGGCTGATTTTGAATTGGCACAAGGTCTGTTTACAAAGTTTAAAAAACTGCTGTAGGTAATTTTGAGAATTTCTTTTAGCTTTAAAACACTACTATAAAAGTCACATTCTTTTTAAAATTATCATTTCTTTTGGTGTGTCTCCAGATCACTGGAGGATCTAGCCAAGACTCCAAGAAATTATTGACACTCTGGGATGGCAGCCTAGGCTTCTCTCATTATTATTTGTCTGTTCTGCAGTTGCGGGTTCTTACAATTAAACCTCTTTAAATGAGGAAATGCACGGCTAAGTAGGTGACAGGCAAGAATGTGGTAGGGAGGCTGGACAGTGTTGTGAGGGAAGAATGACTTAACAGGAGACTAAGCTGAAATCAGTGAATGACTGTGGAGCCTGGCAAGAGAATAACTGGAGTGGAATACTCAGGAAGTGTGGGCTAGACGAGTGGACGGTGAGGTGGATTGAGAACTGGCTGGATGGCCGAGCTCAGAGGGTTGTGGTCAGTGGCGCAGAGTCAAGTTGGAGGCCTGTGGCTAGCGGTGTCCCCCAGGGGTCAGTCCTGGGTCCAGTCTTGTTCAATATATTCATCAATGACCTGCAGGAAGGGACAGAGTGCACCCTCAGCAAGTTTGCTGATGATACTAAACTGGGAGGAGAGGCTAACACACCAGAAGACTGTGCTGCCATTCAGAGGGACCTGGACAGGCTGGAGAGGTGGGCGGAGAGGAACCTCATGAAGTTCAACACAGGCAAGTGCAAGGTCCTGCACCTAGGCAGGAATAACCCCATGCAGCAGTACAGGCTGGGGGTTGACCTGCTGGAAAGCAGCTCTGCCGAGAAGGACCTGGGAGTGCTGGTGGACAACAAGTTAAACATGAGCCAGCAGTGTGCCCTTGTGGCCAAGAAGGCCAATGGGATCCTGGGGTGCATTAGCCAGAGTGTTGCCAGCAGGTCGAGGGAGGTGATCCTCTCCCCCTCTCCTCAGCCCTGGTGAGGCCTCACCTGGAGTACTGTGTCCAATTCTGAGCTCCCCAGTCCAAGAGAGACATGGCGCTACTGGAGAGAGTCCAGCGGAGGGCTACAAAGACGGTTAGGGGACTGGAGCATCTCTCCTCTGAAGAAAGGCCGAGAGAGCTGGGCCTGTTTAGCCTGGAGAAGAGAAGACTGAGAGGTGAGCTCATCAACGCGTACAAGTATCTGAAGGGAGGCTGTCGAGAGGATGGGGCCAGCCTCTTCTCCGTGGTGCCCAGTGACAGGACGAGAGGCAACGGGCACAAACTGAAACCCAGCAAGTTCCATCTGAACCTGAGGAAAAACTTCTTTCCTGGGAGGGTGACAGAGCCCTGGAACAGGTTGCCCAGAGAGGTAGTGGAGTCTCCTTCCCTGGAGATATTCAAAACCCGCCTGGACGCGATCCTGGGAAATGTGCTCTAGAGGACCCTGCTTGAGCAGGGGGGTTGGACTAGATGATCTCCAGAGGTCCCTTCCAACCTCAACCATTCTGTGATTCTGTGAATAGAAGTGGAAAGTGCTTTTTTGCTGTATAGTTTTGGCTTTGCAACTAAACAGAGCATGTGAGAAACAGTAATTTTTTCATGATGATAAAGAGGGAGAAGAGATCATGTAAGTCTCCTTGGCTGTCTTCGGAGATGAGATGCCATGCCACTGAGGATGAGTAAAGCTCTACACGTTGCATATAAGAGTAGAGCTACACAAACTGTATACAGATTTATGCTCTTGAAGTTACTTCATAAAATAAAAAAAAAAAGATTTAATTTAAACCGTGAAAGTCAGTGATAAACTTCCTTAATACAGAGTTAAGCCTGTTTAGTGGTGTTGTGTGTCCTTTCAGAATATGTAAAATGTTCCAAATTGACAGAAGTCAAACTGCAAACCAGAAACTTAAGAGTCAATATAAGTTTTTAGAACCTCAGTGTTAATGTCAATCTTTATTGCTTCAGGATGCTGTAAAACACATTCGTTCGCATGCTGTGCCTTTTGAACAATTCTGCTTATACGTGCCCTACGTTAGAAGGAAGAGCAAATTCATTCTATGTTATGACAGTTATAACTCCCGACTCCTGGTGCTATTTAACAGCACTTTTGCTCTCCATTAAATTGAGGAACCATACTCCTCTCTTTCCTAGCTAGTGAAAACCCTGATGGCAAAAATACTTCTATGTCCAGCTACTGATATAATCCAGATATTATACAGTACTGAAATGAAACAAACTGAATCTCTTAAGCTACAGAGTTTCCTCATTTTTTTGATTACATGTATTTGTTCTCTTGGCTCTGTAAATACATGGCTATCTCAGGTCACTGAGGTCTTTCCCACTACTCCTTACGTCACCGAACTGTAAGCAGAGAATAAAGCCAAAAGTCTTGCAGATAACTCCCACTAGTGACTGCAAGCTCACAGGAATCGGAGATGGCATGGGGTAGGTCATTAACGCTTGAAGTTTCCCAGAACTCAACAGAATAGTTTCCCAGATCTTTCTGGAAGGTGAAAGTTAACAAGTGTCCCCAGAAAACTCTTCACTGTGTTTACAAAGGAAGCTTTCTTCAGTGACTTAAAATGAATGTTTTAAAGTTAGTTTCATAATACTGGTGATGTATGACGTATTTTTATGTTCCAAAATTTTTATGTTGGCTAACTTACTTTAAATCAATTTAAATATTTTTGTTTCAATTATGAAATCATTTAAAACCAAAAATATACAGATTAAAGTGGTAATTTTTTTGTGTGTGTTTAGGCGGGGATTTATAATAAAAAGTTCTGTCTCTTTTCTACAATCTTATTATTTATTGGCTGTGCAATTTATTGCTGAAATTGTAAGCTTTAGTCAGGCAAGGGTATGAAATAGTAAACATTTTTTCCATCCTTCTGAAAATGTGGGATGAAACTTCCTTAACTTAAATACCTTTTTGAAGTGAAATGTGAATTATGTCCATAGAGTCATTACTCTTTGTAGATGCATTGCTTTTATCTGTCTTACAGAGTAGATGATGGTTCAATTTACTTTTAACCGCTGGCAGCAGCAACTTTATTGTGCTTGCTATATATCTGTGTCGGGCACTTCTGTTGCAACCAGTCTTCCACCTCAGTTAAAAATATACTATTAATTTGTGGTCCATTCTAGAATAATCTGTATTGACTTCTTTTACATAACATTTTTATCAAAGTTATTGTAATCGAGTACTAAGTCACTGAAGAGTATAATGCAAGAGGCAGTATAAAACTTTAGTTTTCATTTAAAAATACTTGATTTCTAATACGTAGACAATAAAGAGACCTTTTTTAATGGTGCTTGATGACATTCTGAAGAAAGTGGTCTTGTGTTTAAGTGAACTATTATAAGGGTCATATTCAAGGACCATGTATCTTGCAGCACCAGGGTGATTCTTTAGTTTTTGGGAAGCAATTCATAATAAGCAATAATAACAGTAAGTATACATTAAGTAATATTTAGTATTTTAATTCCCTTTTGGCAACTTGAAAATTACTGTCTCACATACTGTTTTTATGTTTAGGTACTGAGTTAAATAATTGCAGCTATCCTTTTTCCTTAATTATCCTTTTTTTTTAACACATTCATATTATCTACTTATCTGATCAAAGTTAAAACTTTAAGTTTTATGGATGTAGAGTTCTGCTGGATTTTATTATTGAAGTTATTTTGGAGGCAGTCAACATACTATATATGCTCTTTTTTTTTTTGATTAAAAAGGGGAAAAACATTTATGTACATTGAAGTGGAAATTACTGAACTGCATTGGACAGGTTCTGTACTGAGTGGATTGTACTATGGCAGTAGAGCCATAGGAATTGTTTTGAATATTTACTTTTGGAAAAATAAAGTTTCAATATGACTGACAAAATGAGCCAACATGGTAGAAAATACTTTTTCTATCTCCTCTCTTCTATTTTACCTTGTACGTTCTCTAACAAGTTATTCACGGTTTGATTTCTCTCTGAAAAGTTACGTGGAAACTTGAAGAAACATAAATGTTATTAATACTTTTTTCCTTTTCACTTTTACAGTTAAGTCAACATTGCTACTCTATCAGAGCCCAACCACAGGTCTGTTTCCTACGAAGACGTATGGGGATAACCGAAAGGCAAAAGTACAAGACAGTCTTTATTGTGCTGCATGTGCCTGGGCTTTAGCCCTTGCTTACAGGTGAATAACTTCTAAATTCACACGTCTGCCACATTTCCTTTCTGTTATGCAATGCCCTGGGAATGTTTTAACAGTCAAAGCTTTATCAAAAGTAGCTTTTTAAACCTGTAGAGATGGTACACATTTCTGAATCTCATTAAAAATATTTACATAGCTACTAGACTAAAAATGTAACTCCACTTTCTGTAAGTAAACAGATGTTTTCGTATAACTTCGCTGGAGCCAGTATTCTGAAACAGTGGAATTAATGCACGTGTTAAAAAATAAAGGTTATTGTAGCAAACTGCAGTACATCTAGGAATACTCCTGCTCATTGTAAATGTAGAAGGAGGACTGAGAGCAGAAATTGATGTTGCAGGTGGTAACAGTCGGAGTACTCACAGGAGATAGAATCTTTGAATACTAAGAAATAAATGTTTGGGAAATAGCAGTGACTATCCTTGGTAGGAACTAAGAGCTTCAGATTGCCCAAAGAAAAAGGCATTTGTTTGGATTTTGTCATATGTGGACTTACTAAGGTCTTTTTCTTTTTCCTGTTTCCTCCCTTCCACTCCATTTCCTCCATAATTCCACTCCAATTATGCACTTGTTAATTTCTTTGCCCTAGTGTATTAACTGTTAAGTGGTATAAGCTGTCAGTCCAATAAAAAAAAAAAACCCACTTGTCTCATCAGAGTAATTGATTAAACTGAGTATACTCAGTTTAAATCAAAGGAAAAAAATGAATTGCAGTATTAATTCCACATCCGTGTTGGTTTAGACTATGGTGCTTAGTTTGCATGAAATATAAGGGTTTGTATATTAAGACGTTTCCCAGAGTAGTGGGAAAGGACATCACAACAAGATAATGCCACAAGTCATATCCAGATATGGAAATAGTCTATTAATTATTTCATTCTAATAAAACTGTTGTGCTAAGCCCCAGGGATATTAGCGTCTCTTAACATAATTAGTGGTTTGGTGGGAAGAAGGACATTGTCCCTTCGTATTTAGGCTAACGACTGAAAAATGAGAAGAATTCAATGTGATCCCAAAACCAGATCTCAGTGATGATGGAAAATGGTAGGTTAAATTTTGTAAAGGAAATCTTACATTCTCAGGCAGGTTTTAAGATTTACCTCCATTAACTTAATGGAGGAATCATGAAGATTGTCATAGCTTATTTCTGAATACCTTCCCTTCTTTAGAAATTTCTTTACAATTTTCTTGGGAGAGTAGGGTTATTGCTTAGGTAGGTAGAGTAGGTCTGCTCTTTTGCTAGCAGTGTTTATTTCTCCGGTCGTTTTGCTGTCAGATTTGAAACTGAACCACAGTCTTATGAAGTCATCAAAATATGCAGGCTTTAATGATTTTAACATTGCTTTTTAATTCATATAATTAACACTATTCTTGATTTTTTTTTTCTTTTTGAAGAAAACTGTTAAGTGCTTTCTCCTGAATAGTCATATTATAATCAACCAAAAAGAGTATGTGACATATCTTCAGTATACTGCAGTTTTTATGAAGAATATATGTTCTTCAGCTGAATGGTAATTTTAGAGCAGAGACTTCCTAGTTAATTGTTGATAGGTTTAATGTCGTCTGTCCAGCTGCTGGCACAATATTGCATTAAAATGCAACTGTTTTTAGATGAGCAATAATATTTGGTGTCTGTGGATTTGAATATTTGAACATCCGGTTTAAATACTCAATCTCATTTACTGGTGCATTAAAATTTAAGTGTCACTCAGGTATATAGAGATACTGCTTCTCAGAAAACAATAGTACTTATGATCCCTTTTCCTCCAGTTTTCACTCAGTGCTCATTTGAAAAGTCTGACCTTTATCCTCTGTGAATAAAGATATCGTCTTGCCATAAGCCTACTTTCAGCAGTCAGATAAATCAGAAATCAGAATCTTCAGATCTACAGGTTTAGTTATACTTACATCAGTATTCTAATGCAATTATTCTAATTATCAGTCCATATTCCTTTTCTAATGTTTTAGGTTCACTTTTTGTAAGAATTCCTGTAGCTTGTTCTTAATGTGTGATGCTAGTTTGTTTTCTATGGCTACATTTACAATAACAAGTAATTTGGCTCAGTAGGAATGCATCAGTGACTTTAATCGGTTGGTCCTGAGGCCGCTATTCCTACCCCATAGGTATTTTGAAGGTTTTACTTCAGACTGGGTGTAGTCTAGCTTCCAAGACCAGACATCTCCCCCTCTTTCCCCTGCAATTCCCTGCCCCATGCATATAATTCAAAGCTGTTCAAAGGACTAATAATTAATTTAAACCCTTTGTTAGAAGACTGCAGGAGTTAGAGATTAGAACACATTTGTTGTAGTTTAGCTTATTCCTAGGGGAATCTATTTTGTGGGCACTGAAGCTGCTTTGTAAATCAAACTAGTAAGCATGGATGATTAGGGGATTCCCTTCAAAGTCTCAGTGTTGGTTCAGACTAAAATACTAATTAATATAGGCACAGCCTAGCTTAAGATTTAAATCTGAATCAGAGTTTTCAGTATGCTCTTTCAGTGTCTGTAATTTTTTTTTTTGCTTACAGTTCTTTCTTCACTGCTCACTGTTATTACAGATTTGACTCTCCCAGTTAAAATATTTAAGGTTTAAAGTCTGTGCTTCTTTCTGATGATGGAATCATGGAATCAGTGAAAATAAGTGGATTTCTCTTTTATTTTACAAATTTAATATCCTCAGCATTTGCTTTCTTAAATGAGTTTTGCATTTAATAACTTAATGGCATTCCATTTCTTGAGTTTCTGTGTGCGAGTTGCTAACTTTTTTGATGGTAGAACAAAAATCTGCAAAAACATAGTGATTCAAAATGTTACCAAAAATATGTAAGTTATAGGGATAACTTGTTAAACTTTCTGTGAAACTAGAGAATTTGGATGGATGAAGTTTTGAGCTTGTAATATACAAAGAGCTTCACAATTCACATTGCAATGACTTACTGTTTCTATTCCAGAACTTGGTGTGACTGACTTAATGGGAAAAGTATGGCAGCGGTTCTACTTGGACTTTAAAAAATGGTGTTTACTAGTAATTTTTTTTAAGCAATGGTCCTCTTTTCAGAATGTAGCCTGTGGTTTTAATCCTGATAACAGTAAATATTATTGCATTACTCTGAAATTGATCACCTATGAAGTTTTTCACAAAGTTTTCATTCCTAAATGGTTTGCTTGCATTGTAATCTTAGTAAAATTATTATTTACAAAGTAGCAGCAATCTTAAAACCCAGACTGAATTACGAGCTATTTTTGAATATTGTTATTTCTGACAACAGAGAAGTAGGAGGAGGAAAGAAAAATTTGTATTTGTTCCTAAGCAAAAGTTTTTTCACAGGTTTATGGGAGGTCTTAGTTTTATTCATTTTGATTTTCTTTCATCTGCTCGATAGTTAGGTTGATGGCCCCTTCATTTCTGTGATATTATCTTCTCAAGGTGTTAAGCAGTAGCTTTTGATAAGAAAACAGATAGGCATGACAAACAATGCTTTAACTGATAAATCTAGTTTTTATACTGTACCAACTGTTCTTTTTGTTTTCACTGCTATCTCATTGGAGAAGTAGATTAGGAATTTGTGCAGTGTAGTAAGACTTTAAGAATTTTTGGAGAGTTACTTCCCATAGTATTTTATTCATAATTCCCTCTGCTTTAGCTTTAATTAGTATGGAAATTGCTTTTCAAGATTTAGAATCCCTTCTGTCCTTCACTGCTTCTTCCCACTTCCCCTCTCATCCAAAACAATACAGTAAAGGTGGTGATAATTCAAATCCAGTGTCTTTATGAAAGAAGAGTGACGTGTAAATATTGGATTATTTACTTTCTTTTGATAATCGACATCGCCTAGTGAGTTGGTAATCACTTTTTTGGACAAAATTAATAGTATATTTTGCAGAAGAAAAGCCAGACATAGTATGAGGGCTACCATTGAGGATGACCTTAGGTAAAAAGTGAGTTAAAAATGTTGCATTTCTTTTCTGTCTTTGCTTATTGCTTTAGATTCTATACTTTTGGAAACTAATATGAAAAAAATTATTAAAGATTGTTCTTCTAAGATATTTTGTTTCAAAATGAGGCTTTTTGAAAGAGAAGACTGCTTAGAGGGATCTTTTTTGTAATTACTGGTCTGCACTTACTTCTAAAGATAATAGACAAAACCCAAACTTTTAGACTTTTAGCACCAATTTAGGGTTTGACGTTAATTTATTTAGAGTTTGACAGTATCTTGAAGGTACTGTGTGTGAAATTTAAGTGAATTTCAAATTTTTTGAGAAATTAAGATTCAGAATATGTTATTGTTACTTTCATTTCATCGTACTGAAATCTTTGCATCTTCTTTTAATTCTTTCTGTGAATGGAATAAAAGCATTTGAAAAAATAAACACAATTTTTAGGAGGAAAAATGAAAAGTGCAAAAGTGGTTGTTCTGCAGCCTCATAGAAAAGAGCATGGGACAACTTTGCCCGAGTCACATCGTCTTTAATTCTCACTATTTAGAATCATAGAAGATGATATATCAATTCTTGCATTTGAAAGAGGGGAAAAGTGGCACAATGAATAGTTTGTGTGTTACTTCTCAGGGCCCCACAGTAGCTGCTGCACATCCAGTTTGCTTTGATAGGCAAAGGGTCAGAGGTTTAAATTAATACATGGCTAAAATGTCTGAGTCAAGACACAGAACTCACTGAAAGTCTGCATTATCTTCCATATGCAGATTACTGTGCTTGACTCATACCAGTGCTATCTTTCATTTCTTTATAAAGGCTGCATTCCTTGAGAGCATATTAAGAAAATAAACGCTGCTTTTGGAAGTAGGAGAGGAAAAACCTAGGTTGTTGCACATGAGAGAGCTGTAAAGTATCAGCATTTCTTACTGTTCTTTAGAGTTTTAACAGCTTTGATAATAAATCCTACCACTCAAAACAACTCATGAACAAAAAAAAAGAAAAAAAACAACCAAAACCAAACCAAAACTCCAAAACAAAACAAAAAAGATTCATTTTATATTATCTGGTTTCATTCATTTTTTCCTTATTTGAACTGTATAACCGAAGGTAAGTGCATTTCATATATCTAAGGTTACCATTTAAATAGTATGATTTTTGGATATGCTAAGATGTTTAAAGTTATCACTGACTTTTTGATTTTCAATTTAGGTAACAGAAACTCAGTATAAACTTCTAAAATATTTGGTGGGTGGATTACGTGAATGCAATAATCAGGGTTGTTTATGCACAATGTATTTCTTATTGTTAAAATAGTTTTGGTTTAGGTGTTGTTTTTAATATATATTTAGTAATGTAATAGCTGTGAATATTGTTTGATTTCATGGTATTAAAATATTGGGGTACCTGGAAATGTGTTTCTGGATATGCACAGTTGCTAACGTTCAGACTGCTGCATGCACAGCTGTAGCCTATCAACTTCAGGAGAGTAACTTGATTATGAATGGCAGAAATTTTGTAGAATTAAAGAGAAATTATCTTCATGCTTTGGATCTCTTGAGGAGCAAAACAAAATGACTTGCCATGTTCTAATAGCTTCCAGGTGGTTTTTTTCCCTTTTTTATTTTGAAATAGAGATGTTTGTGCAAACTGCAACATAAACTGAAAAACGTGGTTTTTCTTTTTTTAATCGAGGAAGTTTGGGTAGGGCTATAAATACATTGGTATGAATGTGGGTATCACTATATAACACTGTTAGTTAATTGCTTAATATTCCAAAGCACTAATGTGAGCTTTAATTTTTTCCTAATGCATTTCCAATTTGTTTTATGAGATATCTCTTTTACCCAGGCGTATTGATGATGACAAAGGAAGGACACATGAACTGGAGCATTCTGCTATAAAATGTATGAGAGGAATTCTCTACTGCTACATGCGTCAAGCTGATAAGGTAAAACACTGTAGTGTGGACACAAGCACTCACTTAATTCTAAAGGATTAATTAAAACTATAAAAACTAACTTCTTCTAAATATAGATAAAATACAATAGGGGAATGCACTATTACAGTGTGGCTTAGCTAAGAACTGCTCTTTTATTTTTATCAGGTTCCAGCATTGTTTAAGGTATAAAAGACACAAAGCCTTTTGCAAAATGAATAAACTGCAGGGCATCCTTCAAACTTACTTTCTTTGTGTTGCTTTTGCAGTTATTTATCACATTTAAACATCAGTCCATTAATAATATATTTTTGATGACCTTTTTAATGTTTAAATGGAAAGGTATAGAATTTGTTTTAACTAAGGATGAAACATTTTCTTTATGCTGTTAGCTTGGTTATTGTGTTTGAGGTTATTCCTTACCCAATGACCATTCTGATGGTTTTGCTAGGCTTCTTTAGTAGCAGCTTTCCAATCTCCTTTGACTTAATGATGTAAATTCAGAAAGGCAGCGATACAAAATTGAATGAGAAGGCAGGGTAAACTCTTGTGAGTATACCCTGAATATTCTTAAGACTTAAATTATTTCTTATCTATGAGTTGTATTTTTAAATTGTTGAATTGTATTCCACTTAGTCTATTTTTTGTATATGCAGAGCCTTCAGAAATAGGAAACTAAGGAGTGTGGGAGAGTTAAAGGGATTCTGTCATTTTTAAAATTCCCATATCTGAAATATGGGAATATTTCAGCTATCTGAAATAGCTTGAACTGTAACAGCTAATCAGAGTGTAAAATCAAAAGTAACGGTGAGGGCAAAAGGCAAAAGCTTTTCTCTGTTTACTCTGGATATTTGACAAAACTTTGTACGTGGTCAGTTTTGTTTTGTTTCATGACTAGCCATGTTTCGTGTTGTGTAAAATAGAACCTAACACTGTCAACCTTTGGGGTGATCTTGCATATTCTTGCGAGAGCTTTGTGGAAGGTGTGCATGCATAACAAGAGCAGAGGGTTTTTCTTTTTTGCCCATTTTTGCCCACCCGTTTTCACTCGCTCACTCTCCCTCCTTTTTTTGTTCTGAGATGATAATGGTAGCCCTGTTAAGAGCTGGAGCTAGGAGTAGCAGTGCAATTTTGTGGAGTCCTTTTGCCCTCTACATTACTACACGTACAAATCTCAGGGAGTAATAGAACTACAGTGTCAAGGAATTGCTTTCATTTCATGTACCTCTGTGCAGAACTGAATAGCGGATAAAACCTGGGGGCAAAACCCCCTTATTTTTCTCTGCATTGAAAAGTCTCCTAGATTCAGGTAAGAGTCTGGATTTAGTGAAGCCTGGAGATGTGGAATACAACAGAAATGCTTCCTTTTTTGACACTGTTTTTTGGTCTCATGGATGAGCAAAGCTCCAAGAGGCTTAAGTGCTAGTGTTGTTTCTTTCTCAATATAAAGCACTAGGCGAAAGTATAAAACAAAGTGAATGAAGAATAGAAAATATTCTTGTGGACGTGTCCGCTGTCATTTGCTTGAAGATTCCAGAGCGCTTTCTTTGACTAATAGAACTTAAATAGTTTAAAAATGTGTGAAAAAGTGAGTTTTTGTTTAAAAAAAAATAATACTCTGCTAAAAACTTGCAAGGTTTTGTATTATTTAGTGTTTTGTCATTCTCCCCCGTACCACCCCCCCACCAGCTAATCAGTTTCTGAGAAACAAGTTTGAAGATGTCCTTTTAATCAAGTATACAGAGTTACTGGGAAGATAAAGTGAAGCTGTTAAAATTATCAAGATTATGAGCAGTTATCCTGAAGAGGCAAAGATTTGTTCATGAATGTAGTCACTTGCTTACCCTGTGGTGGTGGTGGTGGTGTTATTGTGATGTTTTTATGTGGGCTCATTTGTAAAAGGCAACTCTTGTCTAGGTATCAGGGGATAGAAGTGTAAAGGGAGACTGTTCTTGTTTAATCACTTTTATATTTAAGATCTGCAACTAGCTTTGTGATTTTGTAGATTATTTTAACGCTGCTTTAATGCTATTTTTATCAAATAGTTATGTATCTTCTAAAAGATTAGACATGAAAAGGAGAAAATAAGGATATTTCATTAGTATATTTACTCTTTGTAATTTCCTTTAGACACTGGAATAACTGAAGAGTAGTCTCTCTTCATTAACAAGTGTGATATGTTATGAAACTGCAACTCAGAAAAAAAGCCTCTTGTATTAGATGTTATGAAAAAGGAGGTTTTGTTAGTAAGTTGATGGGAGGAGCTATATAACAGATCTATATTTTTACCTTCCCAGGCTTAGTGCTACTGATTGTTACCAACAAAGATCTCTCCAAATGTTAATCATCAGTGAAAGTGCATATGTTTTTGAATTTTTTCATAGTGAAAAGATATATGATCAGTGTTGGTAGTTATCATCACCTAAAACATCCTCAGATTACAGCATTGGATAGGTTTTTAAAGACTAATCTAACCTGTAGTGTGTAGTCAAAGTAGCTTCTTCAATTATTATTTTTACTTGGCTTTTCCTCATCAAAATTCAGATATGGTGCATTAAATTTGCACAGTGGTTAGCAGTAATTCTGCATATAGTTAGATATCTATAGTCCATGTGATTATTTTAAAAGTTTCATGTCACTGACTTAATTGTATTATTAAAAATCATTTTCATGTTACCACAGAGTTTACCTCACTCTAGGCACATGACCTCAAAAATTATGTTTGTAAGCATGCAATATCAATAATGGTAAGCAAATTGGGTGTATTGCCAGTGCTGCTCATGTGAAAATTGTTCTCAGTTTTCTTAGTCTGTTTCTTCATAGTCTCATATCTTTGAATAATCTTGACCTAAATTGGTCTTGTTACACTGGAGCTATTATTTTTCCCTTTGACGTGCAGTGGTTTGTTTTGAGGATGTTCAATGCAGAGATGAATAATAAGCATTAAATTAATACAGATGTTGTACTGTTGATATATTGGTTGTCATTTTTCACCTTGATTACTGTAAATGGTTGTTTCTTCCTGCAGTGCAGTAATAAGCAGTTTGAGGTACCTAACAGATGTAATTCAAATTTGACTTTGTTCTTAGGTCAGCCCATATACAGTCTCTATGTAGAAGGAAGATATATAATTTATTTTATTAAAATAAATGCTAAAATGCTGAAATGTGACTTGAATAGATGATTCTGTTTGCGACAAATATTGCAGATATTAACGTTCTACTGCTATTGAACATATGAGCTATAGCCTAAAATGTGTTGGATATGTCCATTGACTAGTCACGATAACTCCACAGAATAGTATTAACTTACTGTCTTGCACCTGGGGCGTGTATTATACTATACTATGTATGATTTGTTGATGGGGAAGAATGTCCTACGCACATAAGAGCAATGTTGAAAACGTTATGAAACTTGGACAACGTACTGGCAGTGATTGCTAAAGAAATGTAACCAATGCCTGAATGAACTGGCAATTGTTAATGTTGTTGTAGCTTTGATCAAGTAATACTGCCAGAAGATGAGGGTTGACTAAATATCTATAGTTATCTGTTAGGGATTTTTTTTCCTACCAAGAAAAAAAGATTAAATAGATTGACTGAATATTTATATTCTTTAAGTATGTATGAAATATACATTTTGATGAATGTCGTGAACTCTTATTTTAAAGTTTCATGTAGCTTGGTGCTCGTATCAGGAAATTTTCAAATACCTGAATTATATAGTGAATTTGTAGTTGCCAAATATGTTCAAATTATTGACTTTGGTTTTATGTTTTGCCTTTAATTCACTTTTAGGTTCAGCGGTTTAAGCAAGACCCCAAGCCATCTGAATGTCTTCATTCTGTTTTCAGTGCGCATACTGGAGATGAGGTCTTCTCCCATGAAGAATATGGTCATCTTCAGGTAAAGTGTGTGTGTGTGTGTAAATGAGAGTTTGGATGGTTTTCAGATAATGTTGTGTTTGTTTTTTCATAATGCAGCTTTCTCACATGTTGTTAGATTTGTGAAAATTTGAATTGAGATTCCTTCTGTACTTTTCAGTGAAAAGGACAGACTGTTTTGAAATTGTCTGTGTGGTACAACTTGGTCAGAAGATACTGAAATAGCTGTGAGATGTGGAGAGGTGTGTGTTTATTTTAAAGTTGCTGCTTCTTGAACCTAACAAGTATCTGTCAATAAATAATCCTGGCAGGAAAAAGTTGAAGTAGTCAGTAAAGTGAAAGATTCAATGTAATCTTATACTGGAAATTGTATTTCTTATTTATGTTCCCAGCTTAATTTTCTGGTAGTCTGAGCAATTTTAATTCATAGTAAAAATTTAAGATACACTGCCAACGTCTTTGTCCAGCTGTTAATTTGCTGTTTGCTATTAGGTGCAGTGTTTCCTAATAAGATTCATGATACGACTCCTCTGTTGTTGGTTTTTTTTTTTTTTTTTGTGTCTTCCATTTTCCAAACCATTGATTTGTCCTTGTGGTAAAGGAGAGATTCCAGCCTTTTATTCATTTTCAAAAAATTGTGTAGATTGGGATTTCAGAAGGCTAGATTTTTTTATTTTATTTATTTTTCTAAAATCTCCGGCCCCTCCTTTGTACTCATTTGCATTCAGCCTCTTCTTTGCATTCTTTCTTTTTGCATTCCATAACCTGACACACTCTTTTAGTTTTGGAATTGCTTGTGAGATAATCAGAGGTAACAGTAGGTTGATAATTACTTAATTTCATGGTGCCAATGGCTCGAGATTAGTTCTGCTGTATAGTATAAATGTGTTGGATTTAGAAATGTATGTTCCGAGAAAAATGGTTTGTGGAATTATTCCAAGTTTGCATTTTTGGGCTTCTGAGTGAAACTTCCTGAACATGCGCCCCTTATTATGCCTGCAGGGAAACAATGATTTGGGGATCTGGAGAGCATTATTTGATAATTCTGAGTCTCTGTATTTCATGGCAACTCAGTCCCTCCTGTAAATGTGAATACAAATTCCTTTCTGTAACTACAAACCTCCAGAAGTAGAGGATTTTTAACCATGTGACATAGATAACAGACAACAGCATAGCTGAGGCAGCTGAGTTGGCAAAAAAGGAATATATTGGATAGTTGGCCAAGTAGGTGTACTTGGCTCTTTTCAGTCTGTATTAAGAAGTTGGATCTGTAGTGAGCTTTTAAAATCCTAGGGTGTTTGGAATCTGGACATAATTCTTTAACTGCTATATTTCAAATAAAAATCAATTTTTTTTCTAGATGATTTCTCTAAATTTCACATATTGAAATTGTGGCTTTGTAACTCACTGAAGTGAGTTATTATAAACTTACTTTCTTTATTGAAGTTCAAATTCTCAATTGCATAAAAATTTTGTGTAACAAAAACAATTTTTCTTTGATTCATTAATATTCTGAGAAGATGTTCATCTGTGCAACTGTTGAAGTAAAAATTGTTAATAAATATCATGGACAGCTACAAAAGAATTTTTTTTTATAACTATAATCATAATCTGAATGTTATAATTATTCTTCAACCAGATGATTATCTTAATAGTCCAGTTAGGGATGAAGTGGTCTGTTATTTAGATATGCTGTATCCTATTTAACATGCTCCTTTTCTGCTGGTGCTCTACTTGCTAGTAAATTCTTATATACTTGAACTTGAGCTAGCTTGTAACTAAAGTGATCGCATATAGGTCAATGCGGTATTCCTGAGCAAATTCTTTTTAAAATCGTTTTTCAAATAATTCAAAGAATAATACTGTATAAGAAGTTGTAGAAGAGGATGCTTGCTTCTAGCACTTCTTTCTGTTAATTGTTTCCACATCACTATGTCTAGGCTATTATTATAGTAGGATAACATTTCTGAAGAACCAAACTAATTCTGTGTTTATTGTGGGACCGTCTTTATTACTGAGTAACTTTACATTTAACTTGTCTGTTTATTTGACTCCAATAAGCTTAAATTTAATTATAGTTTCCTTTCTGTCTTTAATTACTTCAGATAAATGCTGTGTCATTATTTCTCCTCTATTTGGTTGAGATGATCTCTTCCGGACTGCAGATTATCTACAACACGGATGAGGTACTAATTGATTTCTGATGTTAAAATGCATGCTTTATTAAGAGTTTTTTTTTTTCTTGGTTTTGTTTAATTATTAACTCTGAAATGATTTTTTTCTAGAAATAAGCATTTTCTACTTTTAATGAGAATAAGTAAAGATAATGGAATGGCTAGATAGTGAAATAAATGAATAGGTAATAAAGTGTTACATATATGAAGAGCAAATTTAACATGACATTGACAACTTTTACAGTTCTCTTCTGTGTCTAAAAAGTACAAGGCCAAGATTTTGAAGGTCTATTGGACAGCTAACTTCTAGTTCTGTTATTCTGACTCTTCAGCTTATTTCAGATCCATCAGTCGATGCATACTGTCCTGGGGAATTTCATCAGTGTGAACAAATAGGGTTTATTTTTTTGGAAAGCTGAAGGACTTTCTTCAACTACGTGTGAACCTATCAGTATTAGGAAATACTGTCATATCTCTTGTTTGTTTATTTTTGCAGTATAGCAATTTTATATTGTGTTAGCAGATGTTTATGAGATTGTTAACTATTTTGAAAACAAGGTAGTAATAGCCAGAATAGCCTTACAGAGAATAAGCCATGTCAGGACAATCTACTATCCTGTTCTAAAATGAGATTAAGTTTTGTGACTGGAAAAGAAAGCACAGATTTTTGTTCAGTTTTCAAAATCTTGATTTTTTTTTTTTAAGTTTACTCTGGTCTATTGAGTAATTACTGTTGTCTTGGCAAGTTTATTGTGAAGAACAATAGAAATTTTATTATCCTATGCAGTAGGAATACTGTACCTTTTCCTTAATAGGTCCAATGTTAGTTAAACACAAAGCTTAAATGCAGTTATAGTACTTCCATTTAAAAAAAAGCTAATAATAGCATATTTACTTTATATCTCTGTAGCACTCATTTTCATTAATATTTTTCTTTAGATAATGAGGAAACAGAAATACAGCTTGTCTCCTTTCTCATCACTGCTTGGTCAAATCCTGTGATAGGACTTTGTTATTTTTTCTGAATTGCTTTTATGTCTATGAGAAGGCAAATATATACAATTATGTGTTTACTTAGCTTGACATATCATTTATATTATCCTCCAAATGTTTGCCTTTACTTACAGAATTTGTAGAAAAAGTGCATGAATCTCTGTTCAGTGGATAGTCTTCACTTCAAAGTAAGGCTATAGTTTGCATTGCAAACCTACCCTAGTAATATATATTAGTATAACAAGCACCGGTGAGCGCTTGTAGTTTGATTTGTGGGTGCAGTATTTTAAATATGATGGAGAGAGCTTTCCTACTCTCCTTTGAACCATAAAGTGAAAGAGAAAATGGGAAAGGGGGAGATAAGGACTTTCTTTTCTTCTACTGATTTGCATTTGTTTGACCATTAGATGTTTTCAATGTAGGGGAGAGGGAAAAAGAACAAACAGAAAAGGTGTATTTCTGTCTTGTAAGAATACTATATTTTCCCCTAGTTACCTAGTTGATCTTCAGATGTTTCTTTTGGTGTTTTCTTTTTTCTTTTATTCACCACCCCCACCCCCCGTGTGATTGGCATGTAAGTTGTCTTGTGCTTTAGTACTGTAGAGAAAGGCAACTGGAATATCAGAAAGAGAAGGGAGTACATGTATACAAACCTTTTTTCGTGATATTAACATCTATCTTTCTAATCTAAGTGTGGGTTACATATATTTGAATAACTTTACTGGCAGTGTTAGAAAGTACATAAATATATTTCATTTTACTTATCTTAAATGGTCTGTATGGAATCATATCCCAGATGGTTACTGCTTTGCCAGAATTCCTGGTTATCTTTGTTATTTATTATGAATGTACCCAGAAAGTAGGCCTGCTGGTCACAGAGGTTAGACTGAGTGAATTTTTTAAAGATGTATTTTTGTTATTACTGGCTTGATGATTAAATTTTCAATGAAGTGCAATTTTGATTTAGAATATTAATGATAAATATTGATTTTTTTAATATACTTCGTTTTATTAGTATTTAATCCTACTTCATTTTTTAGTGAGGATCTAGACTTGCTTTTTGAGTGGTACAGGAATTTAAGATGTACAATGTGAGTCAGTTAGGAAGTAAAATGTTGGCATGTTGCTTGAGGGTGGCATAGTTTTTTTTTGGTTTTTTTTGTTTTTTTTTTTTTTTTGTTTTTTAATGTCCTGACAGTCTCAAATGCTAGATAGAACCCTTAATTTATTTGAAGTGCAGGCTTATTTGAAAGGTAGATGTAGAATGTTCCAAAGAACTAGAAATCGATCAGTCCTTTTTGATAAATATATAAATATTCATATGTCTTAATGTCTAGACGGGCATAATTAGAATAGCTTAGCTATTGTGGTACCACCAATCATGAGTATAAAAATACTATAGAATTAATCTACCGGTCACTTTTGCAACACAATTCATCTTGAAAATAGTAATGTGTGTTTTGTTAATGAAGTGAGAGATGAGTCACAAACTCCCATTTCTTTATTTTAGGATGACAGTGGCATCGAGTACTGAAACAAGACCTACACAATCTTCCCCCCACACGTTTCTTTTTTTAATTATCTGATCTATGGACTGTGGATATTTATTGAAAAGAAGCTAGAAAAGTAGAATCCAGGACTATTAATTCCTGAATATATAAAACTCTAGCTACCGAAACCCATAGAAAATGCTGCTTTCAGCATAAAAAAAAATCTTATATGATATTGCCTATAGCAGTAATAGTTATGATACAGTGCTGGTGCAGCCTTACACTGGCCCAGTCTAAATAGTTCTTGGAATTTTTTTTTTACACTGAGAAAGGAAATCTCTTCCTTTTATATGTCTCTTCCCAAAAATGAAATAAATTTATACACATGTTAAATAAAACTAATTAGCTGTTACTTATGGCAGGAGATTCACTGGGGAAAGGGAGTGTAATTCAATTGGAAATATGTTTCTTACCTATGAAACAGCAAATGAATGTTACCAAGTGTTGCGTTTTAAGCATGTTGATGACAAATTTGATAAAAAGAAGAAAATGGCTGCTTAAGAGTGAAGACTTATTTTTTGTGGAAGGCTTGGTATTTGATGCTGTAAACAAAAAGGAATTCTGAGAATATGGAATACTAAAACCCCAAACTATCAAATTTTAGAGCAAGAGATTTCTTTTGGTAGTCATGTGAAATAGTGAACAGCTAAGCTACAGGTTGCTGAAAGAAAGATAGGGAAAAATTGCTTTTTTGATTCTGAGGAATATGGGTACTGATGAGTTTGAACATTGTAAGGCCTGGCCATATTAGTATAAAACAAAAATAGCCAAGAGTAGCATCAGTACCATGTATTGTACTGGCAAAATCTTTGCAGTATTAGAATAATCAGAGTACCTGAAAATGAGAACGCCATTACGTTATTTCCCTTTCCTTGGATAGACATGCCTCTGCAAGAATATTACATGCAGCAGTTACCTCAGTCATTTTTGACCAGGAGAATCTCAGTGCAATCTGCCACGAATCAAACTATAAATTCTCACCCACTTTCTTTCTCCTCAAATCTTTTTTTTTTTTCCTTCCTTTTGTGAAAGTAATAACTTTCTGCTGCTGGATCTGGAGCGTTCAGATTCTAATGACATAATGATGAGTCCTGACAAGGAGATAGTTAAGTGGCACATAATGTTTTATTTGTACTTTTCTCTTCAAAACAAAATGTGTTATTTAGAGGAAGTAACTTTAATTTCCTGAGTCTTTTTATGCTTTAAGTTTATTCCACTTAAGTTAATGTTGATTTCTAATGCTTCTTTAATTTGGCCTTGTTCTTATGCAATATTATACAGCGTCATATCTTAATGGTATGTTATGTTTGTGTCCTTGTGATTTAGATCAATTATATTATGTGACTAAGCATATATTATTTTCAGTGTAGGCCATGTGCTATTTTGTTAGAATGAGAACTGCTGCCTAATTAATAAACAGAAAGACAGTAATCTGTTATTTAGCGTAGAAGACCGTAATGTCTGTACAGTTGTTAATGTAATGTACAGTTGTTGAGATTTCCTATAGGTTTGTGGCCGTTTTAGAGCATCCATGCCAGTGGCAGGGAGAAAGAAATAGTTTCTTAAGCTTGAAGATTTCTTTTCAATTTTAATATTTTTGACTGACATATGCTAATAAGTACTGTATTGCTGAGGTATTTAAAACTGAGATTTGTTATTAATCCTTTTTAATCCGCATCCATGATCTTATTACTGTTATTTGCTCATATCTTAGAATTGGTGAATTGGGTTTAATATGAAAATTAACATTTTTTTTTCCTTATTGGCAGCCTGGATTCTAAGTAGGAAGTGCAGTTCTGAATAGCAAACTGTTTTTCATGGTGAAAGAACTATCAATAGTGAGACCGTATCTCATGTTGAAACACTTGAGCATGATTTTCTTGTCCTACTTTCTCTTCTGTGCTCAAATCTGGCATGTGATAAACAGTGGCAGCCAGTAGAATCTTTTAGTATTTGCTTTAGTTAGTAAATATTCTTGTTAGACATTGTGTGTAGTTATGCTGTCATTAGCAAGCATACAATCTATATTTTGTACATATGATTCACTGGTGTGAGTGTTCATTATAGATCCTACTAAGGAAGGCACTGAGACTCTGTAAGTTATTCATTAAAATACAATTTATTGGAGGTAACACAAGAAGGAAAAGGGGAAAGCATAGATGACCATAATCCCTTCAAATGCTGGGAACCTCGTTATACAGCATTGGACTGACCTCTAGTCAGGGCACGGCATGCTGCACAGTTCCCATCTGTACTGAAGTTCACCAGCATTATGGTCTTTAGAGCTCTTACAGGATTTTCTGAGAAGGAAATGATTTTATTCATTTCTACTGCCAAGCAAAAGGATGTTCATATGAGAATGTGCTGCCTTCACTTCAAGATAAAGACAAGGACACACAGGTGGTGTAATTGGCACTGCCAAATAGGAGTTGCCTACAGGCTCATCCATTACAATTAGTCAAGTGATACATACAGCACAGCACAGGAGTGTTCCTACTCAGGTCAACTGTTTTTTGGATCACTAACTCCTTGGTGTACAGTAGTCTTTTCAGTTAACGACTACTAGGGTATGTAAATAATTAATATAAATTTCTCATTTAAAGATACAGAAAATTGCATTTCTATCTAATTATGAAGTGTTAACAAGCTTCTTTATCATTCCAAGAAAACACATATAGTAAAATCTCATTTCTTTAAAAATTAAACTTCTAAAAACATCTAATAGCGTTCTTTCCATTACAACAAATGGCGCCAATGTTAGAAAGCAGAACAGGTCTATTTTTCTTTAAGCGTGCTTGTCCTGTGACCGTTTTGGAGTGCTTCATTTATTTTGTGTTTAGACAGTTCATTTGTCAAGGATAAAATGTATATTGAGGGTAGTAAAGTGGCTCATTCCTGCTCTGTCCCCTTCTGAAATAAATTAAGTTGCTTCAACAAGTGGTCGGATGGCTGAAGAAGAGCTTTAGGTTAAAGTATGTTTTCTGTTTCCCTAGAGACATTAACAAGCCTAATCACAATTTAATTCAAAAGTTTTGTGGCCGTTTTCAAATTATTACAATTTTGAGGCCAAATAGGTGGTAGAACCAGTAACAGCTTAAAGTTTGTTTGTTTGTTTGTTTGTTTTAACGTTAACGTATCTAAGTAAGATGTTGAAAAATCTGGTTCTATACAGTATAATCTTTCTGAGAAGATTGTAAGCGCCTAAGCGGGCACTAAGTGGTTCCAAAGACTTTAGCAAGAGAAAAAGCTAACTTTTACATAGTAGCAAGTTCTCTTACACCCTCAAATTCAACTACCTTTGAAAGAAATAGAAATTTCGGATGAAGACAGAGGATATTAAGATTTACCTTTTTTGTTGTTGTTGATTCTGATCTTATCAGTTGTAGTTGTACTGTAGAAGTAATCCATCTGTCTCATTCATCCTCTGCCAACTATGGGGACAGTGCTCCAAAAAAATGTAATTTCCTCTCCTTTTCTAATCCTTTGCTTACACAATTGTAGAGGGGAAAAAAAAGAGAGAAAGAGAATGAACAAAACTTATCTTCCGTTCATGGGATTCCATTGCATTCTCCTGTCACTTGTATTTTTACATTGTCTTTTTGTTGTCATATGAATTTCTGTTCTGTAATTAAATAAGACCAGTCAACACCTTTGTTTTTTATCTCTACTTGAGGAATTAATATTCTAGCACAAGTAAACATTACTTTTTGATCTTTTTAAAATCAAACTGATTAACTGTCAGTTGCGTTAGGTACTGGCAGATGCCTCTCTGGATGTGATGGTTGTATTGACCAGTTCTTCTGCATCCTCAAATCAATTCAGGTGCCCTTCAGGAGGGGTTTACAATATCATCTTGGACTTGCAGGATTTTAATGTGTCAAATCTGTATACAAAACTCAGAGATGCGTTGTTATCCTGATATGTTATTGTATATGGAGACAGTTGCAGTGTATGATTTTTAGGAAATAAATCTTGAATCTGATACATGGTCCCAGATGAAAATGTGGAAGTGACTTGTCCATCTGTTTTTTGTCCACCGTAAGAATCTGGTTTTAGATAGCGAAAAAGGAAGGAACATCCTCTGGTATTTTGATGCCTATTGTTTTGAGGCTTCCAAGCCAATTTCACTTTTAGTATTTGATGGACTTCTGCAACTTCTAGCCTTTACCTGGAAATATACATGTTTGGTCCAGCTGGTGCCTAAAAGGACTTGTTGCTTTCTGTATTTGAAAGAGCGAAGCCTTTTTGTTTGTTTTTCTTCTCTATGTGCATTGAACGACAACAGACCGCTTAGCAGAAATAGAAATGATGTCTTAGAGATGGCCTAATGCTTTCTAAGTTTAAGTGTGACCAAAAAAAAAATATTTCATTGGAAAGAAATGCCCAAATTGATGATTGGGTAGCAGATGCCACATCCACTATTCTACCAATGCCACCTTATTGTGCATTATCTAAACACACAGGAAAAGTGGATGACTTTTCATTTCTCAGAGAAACAGTAACTTTATGGAAACAGTATGTTTTTGATTCATAAAATACATGCATTAGCAGATGTGACAATACTGGCAGGCTTAATGATTGGAGTTGTGATAAACAGCAGTAAATGACTGCTGAAAGTGTTCGTAGTAAAGGAAAAGTTTGTATTTTAGGACCAAATATTATCAAAACACTAAAGGTTTTGCTCAAGAGCGGGGAGCATCTGTTATGATGCATGTGATTCTTTGCATTTGCCATTAGATGGGATAAGATCAAGAGTCTTTTCTGTTGCTTGAATTAGTGCTAGTGGCTTTTAAATCTACTATGCTTCCTCAGCAGGCACTTATGATGCTGCCTGCCCAAGAAAGAGGGTGAATGGATCATCTCAGCCCAAGGTTGCTTTACCTTATATTGAAGATAGCTGACTTTGAATGGATTTAGTTCGCTACTGATAGCTAACATACTCCGTTAGCAGAAATACGCAAAGCTGTTTAAAGAGGAAATGGAAGTCATTATGTCTAGCTGAGGTTCTTTGCTAGGATTGAGTACTTTCATGTTTCCTACTTGAGTTACCCTGTTTTTAGCATATTATTAAAATAGATCTAGGGGCACAGCCTGAAAGAGCAGACAAAACCCTAAAGCACATTCTCCTTTTCTTAATTAGTTGACCCTAAAATTTTCATGAATGATGAGGAGAGGAGAGTAGCAATGCATGAGAGAGTACTGCAGTGGGCACTGTCAGTTAAAAATCTTCCACTTCAGTTGGTCCTAACTAGTAGTTCCAGAGAGTAGTAGTCAGTGATGTACTTCACGCAGTTCTGTATTTAAAAGAAAAAAAAAAATCACACACACACACATATGTAATATACATTTTCATGTCAGTACTCCATCAATGCCATTCATATTTAAAATAACATGTGAGATTTCATTGATTGTCATAGTTTCTTTTTGTAGATTAAACAGGAATGCTGTTGAACTTCTGCTGAAATGTCTTCAGTTTTCTCTTGCTCCTGCTATGAATTGCATAATTTATTTAGTGGCTTTCCTTTCCTAGAGAGTAGATTTTAAACCAGTGCTAGTACAGGAGAAGATGCTGACAGATGGCTGATGTTTGGCAAGCTATGCACATGAATGTGTTTGTACACAGAACTCTGGGCTCAGGAGGGAGGAAATCATTGTATACGAGGTTGCTTATTGTCAGGCGTGGCAACTGTCAATGAGTTATCCTCTAGTTCCATCTGTTTGCAGTTGAAAAATTAATTTAATCCCATCTTTGCATCCATAGCAAAGAGAGCAGCATATGATTATGCAAATGAATGAACTTGATTGCAGTATCGAAGTATAAAATAGAATAACATTAGTATTTTCATTCTTCCATGCTGTATGCATATTCTTTAGTACACCTTGCTCTATACACAGTAGAGATCTGTATAAATAAGCTTAAAAGACAATCCATATTTTCTATAAGAATGTTTTGGTACCATCTTGGTTATTACATATATGTATCTGTGATGTGAGTGATTGTTCTGTGAAGATTTCATTTGGCAACATTTTTTTTCTTCTTTTCTTCCCCTCCCCTCGTTGAATGCTTCTTTTTTCTGTAAATCTGCTATTTGGAAATTCTTGGTTAGTCTTGTAAAATATCTGTAATTGACTTTGTTTCCTTTTCGTTTTTCCCCCTTCCGTGATACTCTGAACGCTGTCACTGGTAGAAATATGTAACCATGCTGATGGCTATGGTACTCTTTGCTTCTTCACCTAGCTAATACTTCTGAATTTCTAAATTATGCTTTAATTTTCCTTCGGTCAACTTTATTTCTTTCTCACAGGTGTCCTTCATTCAAAATCTTGTGTTTTGTGTGGAAAGATCCTATCGTGTACCTGACTTTGGTGTCTGGGAAAGAGGAAATAAATACAACAATGGCAGTCCAGAGCTGCATTCAAGGTATGTAAGAGAACCTAATGCTTTCAATCAAAGCAACTAAATGTGATATAAGTAACAGGAATTAATGTAGTGAGTTAAGGGAAAATATACATATATATATATATGTATTTATTAAAATAATGTTTGAACTCGTACTGAAAAAATATCTGGTGAGAAAGTAGGGGCTCATTAAAGTGACTAAATTAAGATTCTCTAAAGACTAAGAGATGTATTTTTGGAAAATTTGAAGCATAATTTCATCATCAAGTGCATACTGAAATAACCACATGGATGCTTGGCTATTTTGAGTATTCAGATTCCAATAATTATATGCAGCTGCATGCGTATGATTCTGAAATTTGTGTGCAGAACAGTTTAGACAGTCAAGGTAGGTGCAGTAGGCTGGTTTCACCAAAATGTTTAGGAATTTCCTGATATAAGTAGGTATTGACTCATGAACCTAGGTTTTCTCATATCCACTAAGTTAGGAGGAAGATCCTGGATGCTGTGGAGGATAGCCTAGTGCACAAGATCATTTTCAAGTTCCTCAGGCTCTACAAGTAACTGGGAGTTTTGATCCCTGTCCTATAAGGCAGGAATGTTCTCAACCTTTTAGTATTAGAGTGGTCTAGTCACTTCAGTGAAGTTGCTTATGTGCTGGCTATCTTGATGGTTCAAATCGGTAATCTAGCCACTTGCTTTTTCTAAAATTACTATTGTCTTCCTCTTCTGACTTCTGAGGTTTAATCATAGAAGTGACTGTAGCTTGAATATTTTAAGATGTTTAAGATATCATTGATCATCGTAATTATCATGGGCTTGCAAATAGTACGTTTCTTACAGTCTCTGGAGATGTCAAATGAATCTGTGTTCCCGTGTTAGTATGAAATTTTATTTATTTCATATACAGGCTTTTATTTTAAACTATATGTATGTGATTTATTATTGCAGCCAAACAATTAACTTGGGTATTTTTTTTTAACTGCTTTTATTAGTTCATTGTTGGTTCTCTCCCCCCTGCCCAATATCTATTAAATTGTCAATTGCCAGACTACGTGAGCGTTATCCTAGAGAATTGTATACCTCCTTCCTCATCTCACCTTGTACAAATTACCAAAAGGAACGCTGAAACTCCTTGTCTCCTGTTGTTTTGCAGCGTTCACTTTATTCAATATGTGAGCTTCCTCCGGGGAAAACTGAACATCTTTTAACCAGATGGAAATGTGCTTGTTTTTTTCCTTAGTCTAGACTGACAATTGTAGGTATTTTTTTTCCAAGGGTGAAGTTTTAAGAGGCAGACTGGACCGATATAACAGATCATTGAGTTGGCACAAAAGGAAGTACAGAGCTTTGCCCTAATTTAAGAAGTAGACTTCTTTGGTCATCAGAAACAGACATTGCCTATAATTCTTTCCTTGTGTGCATGTTGATACTCTGCTTCACTAGAGGAAGCCAGTAAACACTTTCCTTTAATTCATTAAAATAAAGAGCAAGTGGAAGAAAAATATGTATTGAAAGATGCATTTAGATACTGTGCAGGAAAGCCCTGGGTATACTAAAATACTCTGTATCCTTTGTTACGTTGCTACTCTAGTATATCTGCCTAAGAGAGCTATATAAAAAATAATTCAATAATGCTAATTAAGGCTAGTCACAAATGATATGTGTGTTTCTCCAGTGATTATGGACTGAGAAGCAGTCACGTAAGTTTCAGTATTGCTAATGCTGGGCTCTCAACACTTAACTTGTGCTATAGGTCTACATTTAGTGAGGGCTGCCTTTCAGAGGTAGAAGATAAGTGTTACCTTCTTTAATTGAAATTTATATTTTTTGTTGTTTTGTATTTTTTTTCTTCTTAAAAAAGATACTGTATAATATGAAGGACCTACCATAACTGCAAACTATGGTCTGTGTTAGATGCAGATGTTTTGAGTATTTACACAGTCTTGTTTTGAGCTATACTAAGAGAGAATACCACTTCTAATAAATGATAGTGAAACACTTGGTGGACCAGGTCTTCACTGATGTATGTAAACTGATGTGTTTTCCTGGTTCAGAGGTGAGATTTGTAAAAGCTTTTATTTTAGTATGATCCCCTTTGTAAATGGCTGAACTTCTGAAAAATTAAGTTATCCAGTAACCGTTTGGTCAAGCTGCTCTGCAGGCATCTGCTGACTACCTCTGCAAAATGTCTTTGACATCTCCCGTATGTATTGTGGGAGTAATGATGTTCCTGAAGTGCAGCATCTTCGTATTCCGAATCTAGGACACTTCAGAGCCTTTACCTTACTCTATTTTGTAGTATAGATACTATGCTCCTGTAGTGCTGTCCTTCCTTATTCTGACTGTTTTGTAAAGCTTACTTTGTTTTACCTAGCTGCTCTCTTAATTAATTAATTAATTAATTTATATATTTATTTTTTGCATTCCCTGTGATGATTCAAATTCCAATTCAACTGTACAATTTATGGATGGAGGCAGGAAGTTCTGCTTGGGAGGAGGATGAAAGGATGTATAAAGCTCTTTAGAGATTTTACTTTAAGATGTGTTTTTATTAGCAATTGGTAAGAATATACAAATCTAAGTGTTTGCCCTCAGGTATTTTACCAAAAGGGTAATTTAAAGCTATAGGTAACTATGAATGATATTTTAGTAGATTTGCTAATGGTTTTAGCAAGCCAGAAGTACAACTTCTGTAGGTTAAACATAAGTCTAAGCTCCCTCTGCCCCAAATGTGGATCTAGGTCAAATTTTCCCAAAGTTAAGGGCTGGGGTGCTGACAGAATTGGCTAATATGATTGCAAGGCTGCTGCTGATAACCTTTGACAAATCCCAGTGATTGGTAGAGGACCCTGACAACTGGAAAAAAGCTAATGCTACACTCAGGAAAGGCAAGAAGGAGAATGCATGGAATTGCCTTACCTGTCTATTTGCCTTACCTCAGTGCCTGAAAGGATGATGAAGCACTTCTTGAAATCCATTTCCAAACCTGTTAAGGGCTAGAAGGTAATCAGTAACAGTTAATGTTGACTCAATAACAACAGGTCATACTTAGCCAGCCTAGGCACTTTCTGTGGTGAAGTGACTGGTTTTGTGGACACAGAGGATGTGGTTGGTGTAGTATATCTTGACTTAGTAAGGCTATTGATTTCAACTCCATATCATTTTCATCTGAAAGCTCTCAGAATGTGTGATGGATGAATGGACTGTTTAAAAGAGTTGAGAATTGGCTACACTGGCTCAAACAACAGTAATCAATGGTTTGAAATCCAGTTAATGGCTGCTAATAACCAGAGTATCCACGGGGCTATACTGAGGTCAGTTTTGTTCAATATCATTATCAAGGCCAGTATGATGAGAGAGAAAGTACTATATAGACAAGATAAATCTTGAAGGGAGGATTCAACCAGAAGCAGTTCAACAGGAAGTGCAAAGTTCTGCATGTGCAATGATGTGTGAGGGTAAGGTCTACAGATTGCACCTGGGGAAGTTCAGAATGGACACTGTGAAAAAACTTTTCATTTGGAGGGCAGTGGAACATCAGAGAAGGTTCTCAGAAAATGGAACCTGCATTTTTGGAGATTTTTGAGATTTGTCTGGATGAGGCCATGGTATACTTGACTCAGTCTTGGCTATAACCTCACTTCAACTGAGAGCTGAAGTTGGACTAGATGAGTTCCCAAGGTCCCTTCCAACCGGTGTTTCTATCCTCTCTTAGAGGAGTATTTAAAAAATGTTTGGGTTAGTCATTGTTTTGGGGCCATCTCTAAATAAGCATTTTTTATTTTCCTGGGGATGGAGTTGAGTCAATCAGATTTGCCAGCAAATTCATTGCAGGTTGCTGAGTGGAAGAAGGAATGTTTCCATTAAAATACATTTTACCTTTAATTCATATTTTTAAAATACTCTTTCTTCCATTATTAAATTGTAAGGTATGAAGTAAAATGTAGCAAGAGATGAGTATAATGTTTAATATAAAAGCTCCTTCATGTTGTCTGTCTCTGAACTTGTCCAGCAGGAAGGCATTAATCAGTAGGAATCAAACAAGTGACTGAAGAGTGATCATAGTTTTGAAGTGTGTTATATTGCGTAATTGTTTAATCTTTTGAAGGCAAATTACAGGTGTTCCCAGACGTTTTTAACAGAACTTCCTCCTATCAGTTACAAATGAAACATTTAATAATTTAAGCAGTAATCATGTGTCTGGTGAAGGGAATACTTGATATGCCATTGTAATTTGAAGAAATTCTGTGAGATAAGGGAAGAGACAGCAGTATTTGCTTGCGAATGAAAATATAAGCATCTCAGCATTAAGTGTTTGTGAGAGTCCAGTCTTTAGGGGCTTTAAATATGCAGAGGGAGAAAAATAATGATTGATTACTGTAAGCATTATTCTTATCCTGGAATAACGTCTGAGCACGTAAAATCAAAATGATTCCAAGGAAGGAATCCATATTTCCCTTCTTCACATTTTGCAGCGACATCATACTTTCTAGATAAAGTAGTTTAGTTTTATCTGAATGTCAGTGATGACTGCTGTTGTGCATTTATTACTCGTCTACCGTTCTCAGTAATTTTTCTTTCTCACTTTGAAAATACCTGACTGTGGGTATAAGAAGTGTTGTAGATTATAGAAGAATTAAGGTTAATGCATAGCCCCTGTTTGCAGCTTTCTGACAATTTGGTTGTTATCAATTTTTAGCTCTGGGTATTGCAACTATTCTTCAATACCATGGCACTTCATCGTACACGGAAACTGGGGACTATTAGTGCTTATTTTCTGAATAGTTTTTTCTAACCCCTCAAAGTGTTGCTTCATTAGTTATTTTCATAAATAAAATAGGACTGTCAGATTCAGAAAGTATATGTTGCTAGCCATTGTTAATTTTAGTTTTTCCCCTAGTGGACTGTGGGCCACATACTCTTAAGGATGCTTTAATTTCTCAGAATCATGAATATCACTGTGACGAGATTATTCTCCTGTTATCTGGGCATATGTGTCCTCTGATAACTATTTTCTTTCATTCCTTATTTGGCTGCGTTATCTAATATTTATCCCAAGGCAAATGAGAAGAAAAAGGGAAAGTCTCATTTTTTGGTGAATAGGAACTTTTAACTAGTTTAACAATTTCATATGGAAATACTGTACTAATAAAGAAACCAGAACCAGAAATCAGTTGCATCAGTTAGTATCTTCTGTTTTTCCTACACTTACACAGTTCTTAGGCTTTAGACTTTACTTTAGACAACTGCCTATATATAGCAGTGCAGCTGTTAGTGTGGTGTGTTTCCCTCTCCCCCCCCCCCCCCCCAAGTTCTCCAAATTTCTGTGCTGTGCATAGTGGCTGCAGCTAAATGGTTCTGTTATGTGAGGGCAGCGGCATCAACTTTCTCTCTGTTATATAGAAAGGCTTTGTAGGAAGATAAAACTATAAAACTTTCGATTCTTCTTTCTCTTTTTTTTTTGTTTGTTTGTTTTAATCTCACTAAGGTTGGAGGCCTTCTTCCCGCAGTGCTGATATATATCCTTATACTTTTGTTCTGTCATTTCAATTTACCCTTATGGGTCTCTCTCTCTCTCTATCTCTCTCTCTTTTTTTTTTTTTTAATAAACTCTGTCTCAATCTTTTGTCATGTCGGCCTGCATCATTCTACTTTCATTCCTTTTTCTATCTCTTACCATACTAATACAGCTCTGATAACTTTTTAAAAATTTACAAGGTAGACATCTATATTTTACTACTTTCCAGTTGTTCTTCTATCTTCCTCTTCTGTTGTCTCTTTTATCATCCTTTTCTGACTAAAAATACTCTAATTAAAGTGTAAGCTGCTTGGGAAGATGAGGTGCTGTGTAATGGAATGAAGAGTTAAGTAGAAAGATGAAACTTGATTTTAAAGGAGAAGCTTGGAAGCTGGGGCAGACACTTAGGGGTTACACATAGGGCAACCAAGTCGATAAATTGCTGTTGTAGTCTATATAGAAACGTAGCAGAGAGTTAGAGGTCCGTTGGCCGTAGGCAGTGTAGTTAAGAGGAGATAAAGGCATAACTTAGGGTTTTAGTTTTATGAATTAAGTTGGAAGAATTATGTTCAATTTCATTTTGATTGATGTTATAAATCTGTATTACCAGTCTATCTAGGAAAATGTGAAAGGTGTTCATTTTATTACCTGGACTTCTGTAGTTTGTCTAGTTCCTATACTTTTATGTGACCACTTAAGTGAGCGTTCTGTCTGAAGTGCGTTCTGTAGTTTGAACGCCTGTGTTCCATAGTAAACTGTCAGAAAACTGGTAGCATTATATATTACTTTTAAAAACACTAGTGCTATTGAATGTTATCTAGTTTAATATTTTACTTTTTGATGGCCTGTGAGCTTAACATCTGGAATTTTGGAGTGGATGTACAAAAATTTAACACTTTATGTTAATGCTTTAGCTTATTATTCCAGCTGAGTGAACACATTTGAGGTTGGTATATCTATAATTGTATATTCTTTAAAAACATAATTCAAAATTTCATGCTCTGTCATACCTGAAGTTTCGTATAAACCTGTCAAATGCATGTAAGTTTCTATTAGCTTATTTTAGGATTTTCTTTTATTTTATTTATAAATATATATGTATGTGTGTTGAGAGAGAATGCTGATCCTGCTTTTTGTTCTTCAGAATGGTCTCACTGAAAGTCTATTTTTTTAATGTAACAGCCTTTTAAGTCTTCTAGAATATATTTTTGTGTACTGTATAATTTTAATATTCAGTAACTATAATATATAATTTAACAGCTACATTTTTAATATATACTGATCAGTGATTTTAGTATATATGACTAGTGCTTTTATATTTTAAAACATGAACTTGCTAATTTAAAAGCTCGTTGACAGTATATCTGGGTTTTATTTTCTTCATAGTAGATACTAGTCATGGAGTAAGTGAAGTAAAAGACCTATATGGTTGACATCAGAAATTTCTCCTTTTTTTGATCCAGATTGATGTGTTCTTTTATTATGTTGAAAACTAGTCTGAAATCTGTCTCTTCAAATTTAATGCTCGAGAGCTGACTACAGAAATTGTGCTGAAGTAAATCCTTTGTTAATACACTATTAGCAAGACCTTGAAATACATAATGCCAGATGTCCAGTAGCAAGGTGAGAGCAGAAGCGCTTTTTCCAGATGGTCTCTGACATTTGAAGACAAAGAAAAATGCTGAAAAGAATTTTTAAAAAAAAAAGCCAGACTTGCTGCATCATCGTTTTATTAACATAGAAGTTAAGCACAAAATACTAATCAAGAAAAGATCACAGCTCTGAAAGAGCTGTCAAATATATGTTAAATTTAGTCTGGTCTTGAATTATGATAATTAAACTTTTTCCTTCCTCCTTCTCAGCTCCGTGGGGTTGGCAAAAGCAGCTTTGGAAGCAATTAATGGCTTCAATCTCTTTGGCAATCAGGTAATAAAAATGTTTGCTTTATCTCCTTCCATAGCGGTAATGGTTTACACTATAGATCAGCCGTTATTTTAAAAATATATTGCACAGTGTGCTCTATTCCCACTTAAAAAAATTAGGTTGCAAACTGACTGCTCCTGTTTCAGGTACAGAAATTAAGCCCGATAAAAATTGTTACTGTCCTTACTATCAAATATTTCTCTTCTTCCTTTTAAATTAAAACAAAGAAAAACTAAAATGATTACAGCTTCTTCTGTGCTAAAAAAGATTGTCTTTTACGGTTCTATCAGGTGACATAATATATCTCTCCATACAAACTTTGCTTCACTTCTGTCTTCCTGATCAAGACTTTAAACAAGTCACATGTTCATCATCCCACTGTTATTTTATCACCTTTGAATTTCAAGCATGTTGCGTATTGGTGAAATTCCTTCTTTTGCTGTCCTTTCACATGGCTTGGATTTTCTGATGCGGTAAAATCAGCCAAAAAAGAAATCCTTTTCTTAGTGAGTCGTGTTCCCCTTCTACAGTCTCAAACTCTACATGGATTTTTTTTCAGGTGTTTTACCCACAGTAGTCTATAGCTAGAATAAAAGAATACTATTCTGAATCAATGATCTAGAGAATGTAAAAATGGGAGAGGCACGTCACCGTCAAGCTGTCAGTGTTATTAATGAATGGGGAAAAGAGGTGGGATCGAAGCTGAACAGAAAGTTCAGTGGCGTCAAGCGTGTGCAGAAGTAGTCATAAACTTACTGGTGAGGATTGCCTGTAAATTCTCTGGATGGAAGGATAAGTTGATCAAGCCATGAAATGGTGAGCTGAGTGAAACCTTCCATATTACGTTGTCTTCTCAGAAGCTTTCATGTACAAGCTTTTTGCCTTGTACCTGATGTGCCTTGGTCACATGCCAAATGCCTGCGTTTCATAAAAAATAAACATTAATCCATGAAACTGGTTTTGCAATACCTTTTGTAGGGTTGAGTAACATCCAAAACTTGATTTAAAAAAAAAGCGACGCTCTTCAGTAGCTTATTTTTATATCTTGATAGTTTTTTCTGCAGCCAGGGAGTTGTTCCGTAGCAGTATGTGATCCTTGTGGGTTTTAATAATTTTATATTGTGACCTTGATCTGAAGTATTACTTGTATATTTTTTGAGTATAACTTCCATATATTCTTGATGGCTTCAAGGTTCGTTTTTTTTTTTTTTCTTTTTCTGTAATATCTGCGCTCCCCTTTTGTCTTGGACATCAGATGGAGCTGACCTTGAGATTGTGATACTTGTATGTTTCAAATATTCAGCTTTAAGAAACTGAAAATGAATTAATTTGCCATAAAGAAAATGGGGCACAGGAGAGAAGCTGGTAAAAGGGAAAAAACAGCAAACAAAAGAATGCTGAGGTGTTCTCTCTATGAGCTGCTAAGTTATAATCTAGGTATATGGTGTGACTGGGAGACAAGAAGTCAAAATTACATTCTAAGTTTGCTTCTGTACTATTTGATTTATTAAAGCATGCTTAGTTATTTGTGTTTCCATTTTCCTATCTGTAAAATAGAAGGTATGGATCAGAACAGTCATATAAAGTAACAATTAGTATTTCTGTGGGATTAATTCATATCTCTTTAGCTGAAAAATAAAATGTAAGGCATATATTGTTTTCTCTTTTGCAGAAATTTTTGAGTTGTGCAAAGTGTGTGAACTTATAACTGTGTTCTATTTACTGATGAAATATGTAGTGCAGAAATGTATTGCTGTACAGACATATGACTTGTAAATAATACTGTGTTTCATCGTGTCTTTCTAGAAGCTATACAATTAAATTCAGAAGTCTAGTCTGTATTTCAGTCTAGATTAATGAGACATCTAAAGAAAAGGTAGCAGTGTTTTGTAAGCTGATTTGTGTGTTTAGTCTTGTACCGTTAAAAACAATAGGTTTGTTCTTGACTCCCATAGCATAAGTGTGCCTTAGAAACTTAAGGTAAAAATTAATCTTACACAATCCCATATGAATATAACCTTAGTGATATTAATCTTCTGTTTTTTATGGGGGGGGGAGGGGAGACTGCTGCATAGGACACTTTTGGACCTATTATTTTTTGTAATATCTATAAGCTTGTAACTATAATCTAAAATTGTAGTGTTCTCTGTAACCTCATCCCTATGAGATGGCTTTCTCTGCATCTTGTATCGCTTTAGCACGCTGAGAAGGCTCATATCAATATGCCACTAATATGGCTCCTTTCCAGATGCAATTACACAGTTTTTTCATTCCTCATGGACGAACGAGTCATTTTATTTATATGACCTTTTTAAGCCTGGAACCTTACTCGCCAGCTATCACTTCCCTATTTAAATGCTTTTGTTCAACTAGAATCTTTTTATTTGTGGCTGCACTTTACTGCAGTCATCATTTCTGCACTTCAGCCAGTGATATTACTTTAGTGTTCTCTGCATCTCTTGGAACCATCTGAAAGCTCCTGGACCTAGAGAATTTCTGGAAGCCTTTGAGAACCATCATAACATAGGTGTGTATAAAGTCATGGTTTGAGGGATAGCTGAGGCTGTTACCCTGAAAGCAAGAATGGCTATTTGTTTCCAGACTGAAAACCCTTTCTTTGAAGGTAGAATTTTTCTTTTTTTAAAGGAAGTATACAATTTGAAGTTTTTTCTCTTTTTTGCTAGTTTCAGACATATATGCGACTTCTCGTTGGGAAAAAAAAAGCCATTGTGTAAAGGAAGTAAAGGAAGTAATGCTACTCAGCTCTTTGTTACTATTATTGTTCTAATACGATCTATTATTTTTATTCCATTTCAAAGTAAAAATAAATTTGTCTAAGCTACTTTTGGAAAAAGTCATGTTCTTGATACCAGACCAGTTGATCTTTCATATTCAAGCTCTTGTTTCAAAACACAGTTGCTTGAACATCTGAAAATAGTCTTAAACTTTTTTAATAGGCAAAAACTACTTATAGTTTACTCTCATAAAAACGAAACTGTTTTTACTCAAACTTTTCAAAGCTGTTCAGCTGTCTGGGATAAAAAATGTAGGTTACAATTGATTTTAAAGCATGAGCAACTGACATAAAAGTATGATCTATTAAACAACCTTATCTATTGACAAAAGACTGTAACACCTGCTATTAGACCCTTTTGTCTTTTCTGATGACGTAAAAAGGGAGATCTTCCTAAATGAGGTTTTTTAACTCTTAAGATTTTGCATCCATATGATTTTTGTGAATATCTGTTCATGGATATCTTTTTTTCATATCTGTGCACCTATCTGTGTACCAGTGCTGTAGGACAGTAGAATTGTTCCTTTTTGCTTAAAGGCCTCTAAAAATTAAAGAGTACATTCTAAGGGAAATATTGATGATTGCTTTGCTGATATGTGCAGAGAAGTAAGAAAGTGCTCTGTATAGATACACAAATATACTATTTTGGAAAGACTTAAACATTTTGTCTATTTTTGGGTTAGTTTACTTGCATTGTAGAAGCACTGATGGTAAGGGTCAAGAACTAGGAGCTAGCAAGGATCTTAAATAACGATCAGCTCTTGAATAAATATTGTCAGTGTTTCAGAAAAAAGCGTGTTCATATATGATCTTTCTAAAAAACCTCAAGCACTAGTAACTTAGACTACTGTTTCTTTTTAAATGATATTTTACTAAGTTCTGAAATGACTGAAAAAACTGCTGAAGCAAAACCGGTTTAAATGCTTTGAGAGTTTATTTCCAAGAGATTTTGCATAATCAGAAACCATTTTGACCTTAAGTCATGCTGCAGCAGAGCCTGCTTTTGTGCTTATCTCCAGCTGTGTTCCAATTTCTTTTGAGAAATCCTGCTGAACCCCTCAGGAGGAACTTGTCTGCACCTGCAGCTACACTAGTGCCACCCACAGAATCATCACTGGGAACAATAAAGTGCTAAGCCTTTCTGGTCAGATTTCTCCACTCACCTTGTGGATGCTGGAAGAGATTAATAAATTCAAATGTGTAGGACTGTAGCTGTGCCCTCATGGATGCGTGTATGTTATACGTCTTTGAGTATATCACGATAGGAGAGTTTTCCTGGGCGTTTGTGCATGCACCTCGAGAAGACATAAAATGAAATTTACAAATTGGTTGATAATCACATTAAGCTGATACTTTTTCTTCCCTCCAAATACAAGAATTCTAAAAGCATTAAAAAAGAACGTGTAAGAAGTCATGCTACTTTTTGTTCTGTAACAGAACCCTTCTTAATTTTCGTGCAAATATTTCTAAAATGTTCTTTGCTATGCTTTCTAGCTGCAAGAATGTTGTCTTGAAAAATGATTGACTTAATTTCTTCTGGATTTTACCTGCTTTAATGTAAAGAGGAGTGTGTACAGGCACAAAAATGCATGTTTCTTTTTAATGCTGTTTATTTTCATTATACCACAAGTATTTCATAAAAAGTGGGGATTTTAAGCATAAAAATATAGTCAGGCTATAACCCTAAGGCTCCCTCAGTGAAAGAAGGTTTATTTACACATCAAGAGAACTTCCAATAGATAAAATGCCTCAGTGTTCCATCTGTATTTGATCTTCCCTAATTTGCACTTAACTCAAACGTGCTAAATACTGCATATACACTGAATATATGCACAAACTTTAAAGAAAGTAGTAATCAGTCATCCCAAAGTTCCAGTAATTTCGTGTGATGGCTGCTTCTAGCTGCTGGGGTCCAAACTGGTGCTAAATACCAGAGTTGACAGAGGTGCTCATTATGAGCTCCATATTTAGGTGATTGGTGCTCATGCAACAGAAGTATTGCACAGTCTGGCTCAGAACTTCAGGGAAGAAGTTTCAAAACACGCAGGAGAGAGGATTGAGCAGAACTGCACTGGAATATACTGAAATCAGGTGGGCAAAGAGACTGGGATTGAGATGGGAAACCTGAGGAATGGGGATCAAGGGTTACTTAATAAGTAGCCTTCATTTTAGCATTCTCTGCATCTCAGCCATTGACTTGGCAATGATAATGACCAGAGAGATCGTATTCAGAGTGTGTAAAAGGATTTAGAAATTTCTGAGCTTAAAATCTGGATTAAGAAGAAAGTAAAAGAATAGCAAATCATGAAAAGAAACGTGATTGCTTACATACGTTGTTACCTCAGCACTATTCAATATGTATGCTAGAACGATTAGGAGAATGGAGAGATTATTTTTGCATGGGGAAGAGAAGAGTGTGTTTTGTTTAGCCTAGCAAAGCAAAAGCTGAGGTTTTTATATGATGATTATGTATAATTAGAGTGGAGGTAAATGGTAAGGCAGAAAAAAGCTATTTTGTTTGGAAAGCCAAATGAATAGATGTTAGTGCTGCCACAATAAGGAGAGTGGTTAGCTATTTTTTTGGAAAGGTAGGTGGAAATTCAAGTTTCTAATCATTAGACAGATGTATTCTGGAGCAGTATTCCTAAGAGAACAGTATACTGAAGGAAATGGCTGCTATTTAGGAAAAAAGTTGGTGAACGTATGAAAATTATTTGTGTTGTGGTATTTATGACGTTAAAGGAACGAGCTCAGTGTTGGATGTATTTTCCAGTGTGATTGTGATATAATTCATTATCACTTACAAAGTATATGAAGATATACATTCATTAGTGAACTGAATTTTTTTACTGGCTGTCAGGGATTTCCAAGAAATTACCCACTGTTAACACTTTTAAAATGCGGATTCTGTTTAAAGATTAAACAGTATCTCATCTATGGGAATTTTTCCTGAGTGTTTCAGAAGTGTCAAAAAGCCGACTGAATCATACAGTGTAAAATTATAGAATGTTACTAGGAAATGAAGTTCGCCAAGGAGTAGGTGTTGATAACATTGATCTTTCTAGAGCAATGACTTCCAAAGTTTTAAACTGCATGCGTTCTAAAATTTTCCATAGATGGTAGGTCTGCCTGCCTAAAAATTGAGATTCTAGCTTAGTCCGTAGATTTCTTCCTCCTCGCTCTCTAGAATGCTTAGATAGTAGTCCATAGATTCCCAAAAGTGAATGGACTGGGAGTTGAAAGTCATAGTTGTAGCAAATGCCTGTGTGACAGGTTTTCAATAAAATGTTTTCTGGCTGCATCATCAGTTTCCTCTTTAAAGACCAGATTTTGGTCATCACTATAGCAAGAATGCTGATATATTACACCCTTCCTCTCCCCCTCCCTTACTGGTAGCATATGTGCACTGGAAATGGCACTATTAGTGACATTGTTTCAAGTTTGACCTGGTTATAGTAATTTCAATTATTTGTATATGAGCTATATTTTCTATATTCGTTTCTATGTTAGAGACAAGGGGATAGTACTTCAGAGGAGTAGCTGAGCTTTTAGAAACACTGGAGAGATCTTTTTATTCAGTTTGTGATGAGTATAAAGACAAAATCATTTTACGTATTTGTTCCTTTGTATAAAATATGCTTGCATATAATATACTGCGTTTTTGAAGTTAAGCTTCATATAAAGCTGTAGTAAAACAGTGAACAGACTCCTTAAATGCATGCCAACTATTTAAAACGGGAGTTCAGCTTCTTACTGGCGATAGATCAGAAATAAAGACTTTCAAGCAGGATGCTTCTTCTTAAACCCCTATAATAGAATCTGGAAAATGATCTTCATGTAAATGATACCGTTCAATTTTCTGTGAAGACCAGCATTTTTATCCTTCACATACTTTTTTGCCAAATTTTTAATTTTTCTGAGAAGTGAGCTGGGTATGCATGTTATGAAGTGTAATGTAATGGCTAAAAAGCAAGACGTTTTTGCTGGACTTTTGCTGAAGTCCTTTTCCAAAGTGATACCTTAGGTGAATAGCCAATTATTTGTATTCTGACTTGTAATGAAATATTCAACATCAGCATTTGGAACTGTTCCTGCAGACAGAGGGGAAGACAACTACTTTTTTGTTTGTTCTTAATGCAGTCAGCGGTCCCTGCTGTTCAAGAAATAATGGAAGAGTTTATAGCTTGAATGAATGATATGATTTGTAATTGCTAGTAGACAAAAAGATCTAAAGTTTTTATTATCTGAAATTCTCCTCTCACTTTTCAAAATCTTTTGGCTGTACTTAAATACATTGGAAATTTAAAATAGTTTCAACTTAGTATGGTGGTTCTTTTTCTGGTTCAAGTTGCCAGCTACGCCAGCTACCAGCTACCAGACTTCTACAACTTAACCTAAATAAAACAACGATCAGTTAGTTTCACAAGGATATACTTATCTTTCTTCCCTTCCCCTTAGGTTAATTTTATGTTCTGTTTACAGGGCTGCTCTTGGTCTGTCATATTTGTGGATTTTGATGCCCATAACCGTAACAGACAGACTCTGTGTTCATTGCTACCCAGGGAGTCAAGGTCTCATGTAAGTAGTTACATGGAATTCACCTCAAGAGAGGGTGAAGAAAGTAAATTGATACGAATGAAATTCTTAGCTTTTTGATAGCCGTTATAATCTGTTTACTAAAGATAGGAATTTGTTGGGAAGATGTTAGATTTTTGCTTCTTAAACATCACTGTGGTGTAGATGCTTCTGTGAAATGGAATTACCATGGCATTCTTTAAGAATATTTAGGTCAGAGTTCCTAAGAACTCAGAGGCTGAGTTTCCATTTTAAACTCACTGTCTGTATTTTTGAAACATTATATTTATTTAAGCTTTAATTTGTTCTTTTATCTAGGAAAAAAGGCTTCAAGGTTGACTCTTTATAAATTGCCCACCATGAAGGATTTCTTATTGTTATAATGCTATTATTACAAATAAGTATTTATCAGTGAGTAGATTTAAGTGACAAATACAGATTTATCAAAAAGATTTTCTATTTTAGTATTAGCATCAAAAGGTAAATCTGGTTTTTGAAAGTCAGTAATTTAAAATGAGTGATAATAGCGTGCTGCTGTGTTTTTGTTCATTCTAGGATTTGATAGCATTTTACACATGAAACAGACTATTAATCTTCAACGTTAATAGTGTACTCATTTTGTAGAAGAATTATAGCAGAGTTACAATACTGGATACTTAAAATAAAAGGCACTGTCAGCTACTTTTTTATAGTCTAATGTTCTTTTAGATGTCTTTTGCTATTTAGTATTTGTATGAGATTTGAAATATTCCAGCAGAAGCTGGATTGATAAATTACTTTATTTATAATACTCTAGAAGCAATCTTAGTATCTTTTTTTTTCCTTTTTATACATTAGTGTCATTGATTTTGGCAAGAACGTGTAATTGAAATGGTTGTGTTTCTTAGCTGTATCAGCAGAAAGAAAGAAAAAAATGCCATCTGATGTCAGAATTAGAACTTGAGACTAATTTTTTGCATTTCTGTAAGCTTACCTGTAGTGGTGATGCATTAATTAATGGTTTTCCTTGTGCTTTTAGTTCACGAGTTTCACGCAATCGCCTTAGTGTAAATCAGACAGGATTGTTTGTTACAGCACCTGAAGAAAACTTCTGAAAAAGATTTTAAAATGGTGCTTTAATCACAGTTACTTCTCAATACTGCACCTTTATAAAATAAGTGTCATGATTCTTCCTGAGCACAGAATACCCATATGTTAGTGTTTTATAGGAATAATCAGTGGGATATTTTTGGCTTCTAAAAAGACAACATTTTGGAATATATTCATTTGCCAATGTGGGTTATCAACTGTAAATTAGGTTAGATTTTGAATCTCATAAGTTCACTCTCTTTTAAACCATATTTCTGAATTTTTGGTTTGTTCTTTATCCTTACACGTTTTTATAATTCTTTTTAGAAGTTTCATTTTGCACACTATTTTAATATATCAGTACTGCAGTTTTGAAGATAAAATCATATTCCAGCTGTGTATTTTGTTGAATGAGTTAGGCAGTCTTTGTATGTGTATCAAATAATTGCAGAGATTTAATTAAATGTGTTATTTTTCCCCTCTCCTTCTGTAGAATACTGATGCAGCTCTTCTGCCTTGTCTTAGTTACCCTGCATTTGCTTTGGATGATGAGGCTTTGCTCAGTCAAACACTAGATAAAATTGTTAGAAAATTAAAAGGAAAATATGGGTTTAAAAGATTTCTGAGAGATGGATACAGAACAGCTCTGGAGGACAAAACACGGCGCTATTATAAACCAGCGGAAATTAAGGTAAAGGAATACCTGGCCTATGTAAGGACAGATTTTGGTTTTCTAAAATGTTTAGGCAGTATTTACACTTGAAAAAAGACAATAATATAAATTAAGATAAAATAACAAGCAAGACCACTCTTTGGAATACCCAATTGCACAGTGATTCATAATCCCTTCTAATGAAGGAGACGCATTTTGTAATTTGGTATGTGCAGTTTTGAGAGTTTGCTAAGTCAGCAAGTTCGTTGTTGATTTGTTCTGTAATGAATGTGCTTCCATTTACATTTAGGGTGCAGTCGATTTCACATAACAGATAGGGAAGTTTTCATTTTATTTAATTTCACAGCTGACTACAATCTGAGCGTGTAGAAAACAATTTTGCTTTTGACCACAGTGTTTATCAGTAAAGGTTAGATAAATGAAAATTTATTTTTTTTCCCCAAATAGTTTCTCTGTGGAAAAGAAAATGTAGATGACAGTACTACTCTGTCTGAGGATGAGCTGTAGCATGTGTAAAGGCACAGTGAAACCCCTTTTAGCAAGGCAGAAAGTGTAAACTAAAGGAAAAGCTGATGTACTAAAATATTTTTCACATTCATGTTTGTTTTTGTTACTTTGAAATGGTTCAATAGGATATGCGAATACATTTCTTTAAATGTTGAAATGTCTGATTATTTTTCTTCTTCTTAGCTTTTTGATGGCATTGAGTGTGAATTCCCTCTGTTTTTTATTTTCATGATAATTGATGGTAAGTATGGCTTTACATTCCTGCTCTATAAAGGCATTGCAGAGATGGGCCCTTAGGGGAAAAATATAAAATGATTTTCCTATCCTGCAAGAATAAACCGTAATTCAGTGATACTAAATATGTCACTCAGAACTCTGCCTCATGAAGGGAAAAAAAAAGAAAAAAAAGAACCCCCCCCCCCCATAGTTCAGTGTTTTTAATGTGAGCTCTGTTTAAAAATATGATTCAGTACACATTTGTCTAATGTTTAAATTGGTGACATAAACCCCTGCATTGACTTTCAAGCCTTAAAACCTTGCATGGTGTATCGGAACTTCATAGCACATGAGAAAAGTGGAATTAGAGCTGCTGATAGAGAGCATATTGACAAACTAGATGTTGCAGCAGACCTTTTCAGGTTGGATGTTCTGTGGCATATGAAACAGAATTTAGCAGAGAAGAAAGCAAGGCGTAAGGACACTATGACCAAGTTTCTCTCTGAACTGCCTATGCTTCCAGGCCAAATTTTTCCACGTAGCCAGTTTGTCTAATAAAGATATTACCACTGCCTACAAACCTTGTCTTGATGATAGGACACAAACCAAAAAAGTTCATGGGGAGATTTCAGGATGGAAGTTAAATTCACATAGAACGAAAGTCTGAATAAGAAAATGGGCAAGGTTACAGCCATCAGAAGGATTTGTCTTCAGCTTTGTAAATGGATGAAATTCTGGCTGGAGTTTATAACGTTTGTTTTTTTTCTTCAATATGTGAAATATTTTTTAAGTAAAGTCGGTGAGATGCATCGAAATCTGCTGTCGGCATAGAATCCTATGTGGTCATTCATAACAAATTAAAAGATCTTGATTGAACGTATAATAAGGAGGGGTGCCCAAAATCCAGGAGAGAGGCACTGATATTTTAGGCTGCCCACTTGCAGTTTTGGGAAGAACAAAAAAGATGATAATCTTTAACTGTTAGCGGAAGAATACAGAAAACATTTTCTTTTGTTTTTCTTGTATTACAAAGAAAAAATACGAATTACTCGCTTCACAAATATTGTCTTATTTTTTTGTCTACCATAATGTCATCAAACAGAAGATTCCATTAGTACGTTTTGTGCATGTGTATGTGTTTAGATTAGACAATAAGCTGTGCTTTTTCCTTTATAAAGCATACTGTCATGAATAAGTTGAAACATTCTGTGTTTCTGAGGGCAATAAGACTGTGTATGCTCTTTGCTATAGTAATTACAGAAAAAATATTTGCTTTATTTATGCAAAAATTATTCTGAATTGTTTGTGAAGCTGTGGTATTAGGCTCATGCAGTGATAACTTTATGTACGCTTAATAGGCACATTAAAGTTGTCCGTAAGAAACAAAGTTGAGCAACATTTACATTTTATGCAAAATTTTTGCAGTACTTTGTGGCTGTAAAATAAAAAAAAAACAAAAACTGGTGATTGTAGCATGAACTGAAAGACATGAAGTAAACGAGCATGTCCAGGTTTTTTTTTTTTTTTCTGTTTAAAAACTTGTAACTAAACATCCTTTTAAATGTTGAAAAGGCAGTATGCTAATCCAAAAGGAAATGTGTGTGTGTGTATATTTTTAATAAGCTTTGGAAAATTTCAGTCTCCAAATCCACCGAGTTCATTAATGCAAAATGTTAAGTATATCCAGAGGTACAGAGAGACTTACAAAACTGCAAAAAGATGGTGAAATAAGAGGAGTAAATTACAGCTGAGCGTCATTAAAATAAAAACACTGGAAAAAACTCAAGCTCCTACATCGTAAATATTGGTTCTGCTGAAAGCCTATTTGCCCATGCCACACACATGCGAAGTACGGAGGAAAGAACTTTCAGCAAATGCATACTGAAGTACTGAATATCTAAGCAACTCTTGAGAACTGGATTTTATTACCTCTATAACAGTGGAACAGGGCTCCGTTCAATGAGGAGAGTGAGTCCTGTAAATCATAGCCTGTAATAACCCAGTTCCACTCATGTGAACAAAATTTCTTTCTTTGTTTCTTTTTTGAAAGAATAGCAGAACATACTCCAGTAACTATATATGCACAGTTATTTTTGTAGAATACAAAATAATAATCTCATGAACTTTTCTGTTCTGTCAGTGCCATCTTTCTAATATTTTTAAATACAAAAACAATTCTGGCGACTGCATACTAGAGAATTAGTTATGCATTTTCTATTAGTACTTACAAGTATTCTTTTATTCCTTATGGGTCATGATCGTTATTACCCAACTGTTATTTTTGCTAGAGAATTCTTAATATAAAAGGAATTGTATTTTAACATAAATGCATCTGTTTACCCTCTGCAATATCTGGTAACAAGAATAATTTAAAATAAAGGCAGTCAGACTTATCGCTCTTATGTCATGACTTCGCTCGTGTGTGTTGACATAGTTTCAATGTGTCACTTAAACACATCCTTTTTTTGTGCGCAAGCTTTCATCTGCCAAGGTCAGCGACTGATTGTTTTCCTTGCATTTATTTCTCTTGGCATGTGATTTTTATTTAACTCTATTTATAACTAACTTTATTTAAAACTGCAGTGGAAAAAGACTTACCAAATTCTCATTTTGGGTTGAGCATTAAAGAATCATAGAAAAAAATCTCTATGTAGTATTCGAACTCCAGCTTTTTCACTGGAAATATTTATTGCATATTCTTAAAATAATCTAAAACAATAATTTTGTGAGATTTTGTGTTAGATCTGTGTGTTGCTCAATGAACACAGAACTAACTTTTTCCAGTAAGATATTATTGCCTGGTACCTTTGTTCTCAATGGATGAGTTACTAGGTGATGGGGTTTTCTGTCTTATTTTTGCCCTTCAAAATTCAAACTTTTTTAAGAATACAAAAAGACTGCCTTAGTACTGCTTTCCACTTGGCATTTTTCTCAAGAGGAATTCAGTTAGGACTAGAGAGTCCTAAACTAAGTAGTAGATGCACATATATAGCTGTGGGGAAGGAGTGAACTACACAAGACAGTATGATTACTTTTTGGTAATGTATATTTGGATTTCATTTTTGATAGCTTTTCTAACTTCCCTATATGAATCTGGAGAAATATGATAGTTTTTAAGGATAAAGTAATAAAGGGAATATTACAGTTCATTTGAATAATATTGGAGAATGTGGTAGTTGAAAAGGAAAACCAGGGAAAGAAATGCGATGCACAAGAGTGAAAGGTATGTGATGAAAAGTTCTCATCTAACTTGTTCCCTTCAAATGCTTAAAAATGTTTCTCTCTTAAATTCAGTGTAATATGTCAAATATGTGGGTTTTTTTCCTCAATGAACAAAAATGCCTTTTTTTTTTTTAATACAAAAAAAAAAAACATGACCAGCTTGGACTCTGGTCGTGTTATAATAGTCATAGATAAATTTTGAGGACTACTAAATTGTACCAGAAAAATATTAAGATACTGGTACATGCCAAACTTACCAGTTTCTTCCCCAAAGCATCATCATACAGAAATGACTGTTCCATTTAACATCTCATGGTGTGTCAGCTGTTCTGAAGCTCTGTAATGATTAACATATAATATTTATGTAACTTATTACTGTAAAGATTCTATATAAAAATCTCTGAAAAAAGATATAAAAAAATCTTTTATATAAATATAAAACATGCCAAACTTACCAGTTTCTTCCCCAAAGCAGCATCATGCAGAAATGACTGTTCCATTTAACGTCTCATGGTGTGTCAGCTGTTCTGAAGCTCTGTAATGATTAACATACAATATTTATGTAACTTATTAATGTAAAGATTCTATATAAAAATCTCTGAAGGGGAATTTTTGGATTTAGTCTTTCAAATTCCTTTGATATTTATTAGGAGTTCTAGACAACTCATTTTTAGATCACTTTGAAACTCTGGCATAAAGTTTTAGAGCCAGCCTAACAAAGACTGCATGTCTCCACACTGATGCATAAGTTTCTTCAGTCTATAATAATTAAAGGAGTTATGTAAAGGTTAGTAAGCTAGTCCATTCCTGAGCCTCTGTAAGTTCACAGCTTTCCTATGCAGTGTAACTTGCCATTGATTTCAGTTTAAGCTTAAAAAAAAAAAAAAAAGTGGCTGATTCTTGATCCCTGTGAGATTTAGCTGTAGGAGTAACTGAAGAGTTACAGTTTAGTCTTCTACTTTTCATGGACTATTTAGTGTGTAGGCAATGCCCATGCGCTCTGCCTCAGGCAGAGATTTTTTTTTTTTTCTCTTTTATGAACATTGGGTTCACAGAACAGTTTCTTCTTCCATTAAATGAATAACTTTTTTGGTTATTTTTAGGAGTTTTTAGAGGAAATCCTGCACAAGTAAAGGAATATCAGGATCTTCTGGAGCCTTTGCTTCAGCGTACATCTGAAGGTATCTGATAATGACTTTTTTAAAACGTTATGGTTTTTTGATTTAGCTAAAATGTTTAACATGCTGATGTTTTTAATAATGTATACTGCAGTCAAAAGAGAAATAATATCAGTATGTGGCTTGAGGGCAAAATACTAATACTAAACTAATTTGTTCTGTGTAGATACATTGCACCATAAAAGTGTGATAATAACAGTAATTTTATTATTTGGAAAAATGATTCTGACATAAATATAAGATTTGTACTGTACCCTGTTATTCTTCCTCGCTCCCCCATGTGTTTCATTATTTACAAAGTTCACTTTGACTTTACAGGAGACCATTAACTACCAACAGTCAGATACTTTCAGGATTCCACTTGGGTATAGTTGGGAATTGCTTGCATCATTCATTGACTCTTGACTTCACAAGATCTGCAAAATAACTTGGTATACTCATATTAAATAGTTACCTATTTAGAGCAGGGAAAGTGGCAACTTTTGAAAATTAATATAAACATTCTCTTACATAGATTTTTGCATTCTGCAATTTCGGTGGAACTGCAAACGAGAACATTGATAGCCTACAGGTGCATCCATCCAAAATTCAGTTTAAGAAAAGGAGAAAGACCACAAGTTTGAGGGGAAGAGGGGATACAAAAATAGTCCGGGAACAAAACAGTTGGCAATATGCTGACAATCCAACTTCAAAACATCTTTGAGTATTATGTTTTGTTAGTAATAATTGCCTGTTCTTGGCATCTTTGGTACAGTGAATTTTGTGGTATCATCTTTGCTTTACATGAACAGATGCAAAATATTTTAGTCTTAGCTGTTTTTGAAACTTGGAATACTTGTTGAAGTGAGCCAGTCTCTGTGAGAAATATAAATGTGTTTCACTGCATAGCAAACTTGCTGACCTTGCTGATCGTTTCTCTGTTCTGATTTTGAATGAGTATGTGAAGTACCATGGACGCTAAATTAGTCCTGTGATTTCCCCTTGTTGAACTGTCATTGTGCATGCTTCATCTTAAAATTTCTGGGTGTGTTCTGATGCCTTACCTATTTGAATATTTTATCTTTAATATCTCACTTTTTTCCTCAGCTTCTTGCTAGTAATTTATTTAGTTTTCTTGATCTAAGAAAATAGTCAGCCACTTGAACTTTTTGGTTTTTATCACCTGTTCTTTACATAAATAAATTGAAAATAAAAGTAATACTAAAGCCTAATCTACTTTTATAGAAAGCATATCAGTTTGTTTTCCTATTACATATAATCATGTTGTTTCAAAAATTGCAAGGCAGTGTTTAACTTTGTATTGTGTACCTGCAAAAAATTATAATTTTCATTTAATTAAACGTTAGGCTACTTTTCATCAGTTTTTTAATTTCAAATTGTTGGCATTTGGTCATCTAATACTGACCATTAAAATGCGAACACTTGGAGAGGGGTCTCCCACTTTAATGCAGCTGTGATTTCTCTTGGATATAGTTTCCTATCTATACTGCATTTTGCTGTTAGTAAAAATATTTTTTCCTTTTTGCATGATAAGGTGCTATGCTGATAGAGTATCAGTCTTAGGAAGAGGTTCTGTGGAAATGTTTGGTGAAAAATAAAGTACTATTTGGTATAGCCCCTGCACTGATGGTGGTTTTGAGAGAGAACAATGAATGATGATTCAGAATATATTTTTTCCCATTTTCAATCCATTTCAGCTTTGTAAGTGAAATACAATCATAATGAAGGAAGTGGAATATGATTTATTTACTTAATACATGTATTTTAAAACTCCATAGGCTGTCCTGTTGTACCCAAGTATTATTATGTGCCAGCTGATTTTGTTGAACTGGAAAAGAAAAACCCTGGCAGTCAGAAACGATTTCCTAGCAACAGTGGGCGCGATGGAAAGCTTTTCTTGTGGGGACAGGCAGTTTACATCATTGCAAAACTCCTAGGTAAGAAGCTGAATTCAAACTCTTATCAAGTTTGGACTGGTCAGATGTGAAGGATATTCGTGTTGCTAGTGTTTTTCTTGAATATAAACAAAAATGTGGGCTTAAGTTTTGGATGGACTGTGGGTAGCATATATGTCCTCTGCCTTTGTTCATATAAGACAGGCAAAAATTGCTTTTTATTCTTCTTGTTTGGTGTTAGATTTTCATGCTGCCTGCAGCACGCTGTGAAGCTCACTGCAATATCTTATTGAATCTTCAAAATGCTCTCAACATGATAGGCTTCTCATTTGCTGTTTCTTTTCATGGCTTTCCCTCTTATTTCCTTGTCTCCATGAGAAAATATATTAACATGATGGGTACTCTGGATTAATTGTCTCCGTATCACCTGTACAGTGATGTTTGCAAACGGTCTCTAGCATTTAGTTTAGATTCTTTATAGCTTTAGGCAAGGTAAGTTGGAATTTTGAACAGTTATCATCTCAGATAAATTGATAGTATTTTCTTTAGTCTGTGATGTTTTGACCCTTCCTTTTAAATAGAAGAGTCTAGATGAGGATTTGAAGGTGCATTTTGAAGGTTGGCCATTACAGTTTATGGTGAATTTCAGTCACAAGCTATTATTCTCACTTGACAGGATTCAAAGACGAGTGCAAAACAGTTGTTAAAATCTGCTAATGATCCACAGGGTTTTCTTAATATTCCTTGTAGGAGAAAGATCAGTCCTTTATTCTAAATACGCAGTGATCAGTAGATTGTGTTCTAAATGTGTTTTTCTGCAAGCACAGTATAAGGGAAGCAGGCTGTTGACAGTAAAAATGGAAAAAAAATTGAAGGGGAGTTGAAAAATTCAAGACTTGGACGGAACCCTGGTTGTATCCTTAGGTATGGAAGAGCAGGGTCAGTCCAGTATTCTGTCTGTTTGGCTTCACTGTATTCCTTGCATAATATATTCAATTTTTTGCCAATACAGTAATTCAATGCACCAGGCAATCTCATCTTCAATAAAAAATATTTTGATCCAATGTTTTATAATTAGTCAAATAACCCTCAAAAGTGTGTGTGGGAATACTGAACTAATTCTGCTAGTATTCATCCTATGTTAGTATTTGTGTATTTCCATACCTGAGGAATGATGATTAAATCATATTTAGTTTGCCAAATACTGCTTGACTAACCTAACTTATTTTATTTCCATTCTTTGCTAAACACTTTTTTGTTAATCATGCTAAATCTCTTTTTGAAATATTGTCATTAGCATCTGTTTCCACTTGATCATTTTTAAACTTTCTGGTATATTCTCTACTTTTCCTTCCTCTCCTCTCTCCTCACCAAATATTTTTCTTCCCCCTCTTCTCTCACACTTGCAGCAAATAAAGGTTGGAAACTTTATCACAAAGCTAAATCTGTTCACCAGTGATGATTGTAAAGTGTCAGGAACTCCATGTATTCATACCAATTTACACTTGATACATTTAATTATGCTCCTTTCGAGGTGCTATTTGCAAACCTACCTGAATAATGGTTGTCTTCTTGTTGGAACTCTTTTTGTGTTGTGTTATTTTGCTTGTTGGTGGTTGCTAGTTAGAAGTTTGACTCCAAACACTTTGATTTCTGGAAAGAAAGGTGCTCGTTCTCCTTTTAATCATCCATTCTGGAAATTGCTGGGCTTGCTGCAAGGGTAGCAATTAATTATCTTTTCTCAGCCTCCTGATTTAGGAGGTACACAACATAACCTCTTTAGATCCTTCTCCTGTCTGTGGGCCTAGTGTCTGCCTGTTGCTGTTCAGATTTCTCTAAAAGCAGCACCATGAGACTGAGTCAGTTCTTACACATCTCATCACCTCTCACAGAGATACAAAAAGTAGTAGTAAAGTTGAAATTTTAACTCTGAACCACAGAGGCAGTGAAAGTGTCTGCCTGCAGCAGTAGGAACTCACCACATGCCTAAACTATGATTGTGTGTGCAATTTAAATAGATGCTCCTTTTTGCTTGTTTTATAACAAAACATGCTTTTTGAAGAAGACGGAATTTTTCAGAGGCGATTTCTGTGTCTAATTGAGAAGGTTTATCAAGCTCTCGTGATAGAGATCACCTTTTCAGAACATGAGAAAGTAATATCAGGACAGTAGGTATTCATCTATTTAATGCAGCTGAAGTCATTGTTATTTTAATCTTTCATTTAGTGGCTCCCTTTTATCTAACCTGTGCTTTCCCTCATGATTCTTGTATACTGCTTTGTGGATTCAGTGCTGCCTAGAGCTACGTTACAAGTTTGTAGCAAAATTTTTTGAGCATAAATCCAAATGGATTAAACTTTGTCAGCTTTTACTGGTACAAATAATGAGCTAACAAAGACAATTCTGCTTTTGGATGCTGATAAACTTGCGCTTGTTATAACAGTGATGAGAATTTACTGAGATTTTTCCGTTATTAAATACAGTTGTAAATAGTGAAAATTACCTTAAATGTCTTATTACTCTACTTGTATAATTACTTTCATGAAGAAGTGATTTTGACTATGTATTTTAATTACTGTGCAGTGTAAGTCAATGTAAAAAACAGTGGGAAAAACAGCTACAATTCTGGAAACAGCTCTTGCCTTTAAGAAATATGAGGCAAAGATGCCATTGATTTATGCAGTAATTTGGTTAATCTTTTTTGTAGTGTCAGCACTACTGTAAACAACTTAAGCAACCTAAATGCCTTTAGACAGCATCAGAAGTCTGATTACGTGCACTGGAGTTCAGGTCAATGTTTTCTTTAAAATATGCTTTGGTAACTCATGTGCCAGTATGGTAATAAGTTATATGTAGTGATTTTTCAATATTCAGATTTTTTTTTTTTTTAAATAACCATCTGATCATCTACTGTCACTCTGCAGAATGTTTTCTGGGGGGAAGTGTGATGCTGGAGGAAATGGAGTGAGAAGTGGGGCTGAGGCTGGGAGGAGAGACCAGAGCAGTGCGGAGCAGAGGGACAGGGTCTGTTCCTGCCAGGAGTCAGGCTGCTTTCTCTCAACAGAAGGCCTCGGCTGGGAGGTGGTCACAGTGGCTAACGGCTGCGGCTCGCTGGCACAGCTCCCAGGAACAGTAGGCTCCCTCTTGTCTTATTCAGTGAACTGCCCAGCCAGAGTGTCCTTTGTCATCTGCCCCTGCGTTTTCTTCTACTCTCCGTGCTTTCAAAACACTGCCAAGCCTGAACCAGGGCATGTTTGAGTTTATAAACTGCTTAAACTCGGTCTTAATCTACTGCAGTGTAGTGTTCATGAACGTTTCCCTTATCAAAGCAGTAAATGATTTGGTTTTTTATTGTAGCTGAATTTAGCTAATGCAGTCATCGGTTGTTTATCTTTTGGACTAAGAGCTCATTTTCTGTTGTAATTGTTGACTTTATTTATAGGAGACATGAAAATGCACTGTGACCCCTCCTCTATAGCAAAAATCAAAGAAGTATTGGGCTGTTTCATGCAAAATGAGATTTTGATGGGAGAATGCTTATTTAAATAATAGCTCACAGTGGATTATGAACGTTAATTCAAGGCATTTGTTGAAACTTCCTAATAGTGAACTTTTCCTGGTGTACTTGACTTCCTTTCAGGAGAGTAAAAGTTTTTCCCCTTGAAAAGATCTTGTGTAGAAAATGTTAAGTTTCAAGTATATCTAATTATTCTTCAAAATTTCTTCTTGAGCTGTCGTTTTAAGAGGTGTCATTGATACTTATCTATAATTTTGCCCCTTTTAGGGTTATAGTCATATGATGACCTTGAGATAGAGGCTGTATGTTCTTCAGAGCTAAACAAATATTTGATGGTCCCTGTTGAATTTCTATTCAAAGCTTTAGAATAATTACATAATTGTGGGCTGAGGACTTTTTTTGTGACTTGTGTGTGTTGTGGAATATATTGTCTGCATGTATTCTTTTACGTGTTTCTCTAGAAAAAATAAAGTGTTTTTTTTTTTAAATACTACAGTGTTATAATTGGCTAGAGCAAGAACGATACTTGAGAGGTATTAAAATTTTAAATTTTAATATTTTAATTATATTTTGATGACATTTTAATATTTTAAATTTTTTAAAAATTTTAAAATTAATGTAATTTTGCAGGTTGTTCTTTTAGTCTGTAAATTATATTGGTGTAAAACAAAGATTATAGCAGAACTGACTACATAAAATACATTTGCGTGCATCCTTCTTAGAAGCTGTGGAAAGTACTCAAGTCATTTTGTATTTTTATTATGGTTTACTTTCAGCTGACGAGTTAGTAAGTCCTAAAGATATTGACCCTATAGGACGTTATATACCTCCACAAGATCAGCGGAATGTTAGCATGAGGTTCTCAAATCAGGTAAGCATAAGCTTAATTTAAGTCAGTTTAAAACCTAATAAAATATATTGACGGAAAAATTATCATCAATGTGTTATATACAGTCTTTGTATTTTAGAATTAAAGTGCTAAGAAAATATTAAATGTATGTACACTTTCTTAGTTGGTGGAGGATTTTGTAAGGAGGATTATAACATCTAGGGCTTTTTAAGGGGGTGGTGCATGTTCGTCTTCAAATAAAATGGTGCAATAAAATGATACATTAAACATAAGTTTAAATAGCTGCTAATAGATAAGTATGATTCTTTGAGTTGAAAGATGCATTAGGAAGGCAAGAAGGAACCTGCTCTTTAATCCTTCAGATTAGTTACCACTTAAATGTGGTATTTTCCAAATGTTATAAATATTTTTCTGTTATGAGCTCCAAAGAGCTACAAGGGTGAGTCAATTTTTGGTATGTATGATGCATACATATGTGTTCCTTTATTTGGCTTACGTGCACAGCAGGAATGAATGCTCAAGGACAGGGAATGCTTGGAACCTTTTAATTCAAATCTCCAGTAGATGGAATAACAACACAGAATCATGGTCCATAGGTAGATGATTTTTATTTTTATTTTTTTTTAATTGCAGAGGTAGGAACTGTATGGATGAAAATCTGTAACTAAGATGTTTTTTCAGCCTTTCAGTATAAGGAATATATATTGGAAAAGTTCCTCTTTTAGCACTGTGCATTTGTTAGTGAAGCATAAAATATGAAGTATTTATCTTAAAATCTTCCAAGATCAGAAGTAGACAAATGTCTTTTGAGACATTCAGGTATTTGTTCTTATTCTGTCTAAATGCTGCTTAAAACCTCTGTTTTCTGCTGTTTCCTGTTACCAAGGTAATACAAATGCCTGGGTACTGTCTGACTACCTATGAATGAGACTTTCATTGTTCACACTGCAGCACTTCTGCTCTGTTAATATGAGATAATGAAAGCTCAGAGACTTAATTTCCCAATTCCTGTTGTGTGTTTGTACATCACGGGATTATGAACGCTACAGAAATTGTATAGCATACGTACTTTTAAGAGTGCCATTAGAAAAAGTTATCCCATAATGAATGAGTGTTGCAGCCCTTCAAATTTTTGATCAGATAATTAGCAGAAATCATCTTCTCTTGACAGAATTCGAAGCTTGTAAAATCATCCAAGGTCTTCGTTTCCCCACATAGCCTATTCTTTTCTTTGTTTCTTGAAACTGTTAGTGTCTAAGATGCCCCAGATAAACACTCTGAAGAAGCTAATGAGTGTTTGTTCCAAAGATGCTGCATGACTCATCAGGAAATCTGTTAGTAGCATGGTGTTACTATTTTTTGAGGGTATCCTCTATATGACAGGGAATTTCCAAACTTACAGAGAGAATTAGCCTCTACTACTAAAATATGAGAAAATAAGTTGCTATTTACTACTTATCTTATTCCTTGCTGATTTGTTTATGGGTCAATAAAGATTTTATTTAGTGATATGCAGTTATCCTGCAAAATTCAACAATACAGCAGGGATTCTACAGGCTAAACAGTATTGAAATAATTGAAAATGCTAACTTAAACAGATTCATTTTGATATTTTGCTTCATCTCCAAAGAATCCAGCTCTTGCCACTCGAAAAATAAAGATAAGAGAGAGATCAGCAAAGATTGTTTTATTCTCATGGCTCATATAGTCCTTGTGTTCTTTCAGTGCTCAACAGTTGTCTAAGCTAGAATCATTTGAAAGTATAATTGTGCTTCTTGCAGGCAGCCTGGTAGAACTGATGCTTGTTAATTTTTTTCCTTTAAAAGCCTTCTTTAGTTGCTTCAGTTTGCTAAAATTTTGGCTGAATTGTCAGGCTGGGATCAGTAATAAGAATGTTTTTGTTGTTGTCAGCATTCAAAAAAGAGAGGACCTTTCAAGAGTGATTCTTGAGTGTGTTGCTGATGAACAAGACAGATGTTGTCTTGTCTCTTGGTGTCTAGCTTTGAAATAAAGATTTAAGGAGTTTCTTCCATAAAAATTGGTATGGAAATCTCAGTTAGATTAAGAATGTTCTGCAATTCCTGTTATTATGGATATCCTTTTGTATGCAAGAGGATGTGAGATGGATTCTCAGGTGTCCAGTATCATAAGTGTGGAAGAGTACACAAATGAAGGGTCAAGAAAAAAGAAGCTGTGAGGTTGGCAAGGCCTGCCTTCTTCCTAGAGATGGTACTCTTTTGCTTAAGAGACTGATGCATGCTTTTATTTGGCATATAAAAGATTAAACTTTCCATGTGTGCATGTACTTCCCAGGGTGGGTTAGAAGGAATGGAGGCACTTCTGAATTAGTGGGAATTTGACAGCTGTGGCATAAGGTCTTTGCCATTGTAACCTGTGAGCGTTGCTCTATAGAAATTGTAGCCGGAATGACTAGTGTCCCTGGGGGTACGAACCAGGAGGCTGTGGGATTTCTCTGGGATTATTTGTATTGAAACAGGTACTGTACTTACAGTGTTGTACTATTAGATTAGTATTAGGACAGAATGTTGCTGTTACTGGTTTTAATTCAAGTTGGTCATCATTCAGAGGCGATTTTTTCAACAAGGTTCAAAAGTGAAAGGCAAATGCACATATGCATCAATGTGAGGTGTGTTTTATCAGCAAATACGTCTCTTGCAGTTGAAGTCAGCAAACGTCAGCAAGTTTCAGCTGACTGTCTTGACCTTGCCTTTTTATAATCCACCTTTTTACATTTGCTTAAACAGTTCATCTGAATATTTGATTATGCCATTTTATCTAATTGAGTTAATTTATGCAAAATCAGTGTTAAACATTTGCTTTAAAGTACTAGGAAATTGACTAAAAATAAAATATGAAATGAGAACACCATGCATATTAGCTAATTATGTCTTCAGAAATCAAAACCAGTTTCTTCCCTGGAATGATGTCTTCTCTTTCCCATATAGCTAAAGAGTTACTCAATTGTGTAGAAAGGAAAAGCATTTCTGCTTTTATAGATTTCAGTCCTGTAAGCAGTAAGCCTGGAAATGTAAAAATCTCAGATGCCTGTGCATATCAACTTTGTTGATGTGCAGTGTTTGGAAGGCAGTGTACCAAAAAGGCGGCTCTTTATTTGCATTTGAAGCCATGTGCAATGGCCTGGGTCTGGAAAACTGCTGAAGAAATATTTCTCATAAAATGTGTTTTCCATGTAGGTAAATTCTGATATTTTGGTGGCACTGAATGTAATGTCCATAAATACTTGCCACTGAAAAATGTGATTAATGGTTTTGTATGGCTTTGCCACTTCAGAAATATGTCTGATGCCCATATGATCATGTAGATTTAAGCAAGTAGTGAAAACTAGTTCTCTTATTGTTTGGAAGTACCAGTGAAGAATATTCTAGAATTAAGTGACTGTAGACCTACAAAGGCAAAAATGCTATGAAACCTATTATTACTACTAGCAAGTAAGTTTTCCTTTTCTAAAAATTACTTCTGCAGAAACCTCACTTCAGGGTTCACGAATAATAGGAAAAAACTGGGCTCTCAGTTCTTTCATCTTAAAGTTTTATTTGGCCCCTAATCTTAAAGTAGTCCTGAATGCAAATGAAACTGAAGAAATTTAAAGATTGCAGACATATTCTTTCTTAAGCATGAGACACTTTCTGCAACTATTGACTTCTTAATCATCATCAACACTTCTAAATGGAAATAAAAGAGAAGAAATCTTATACCCATCATTACTGTTTTTGTCCACCTGTCCTTCTCCCATGGACCTCTTTTTGATATCCACTGTTTTCAATTTATTTCATTACTTTGAGTCTTGTCTCCTGTTGTTCTTTTCTCAAAATTTAGTGATGTTGACTGAGCAGCTTTGTGCAGAAGTATCTTGTATCATTAGCTACAAGGAAGTTCTTTACTGTGTCCTTTTATGGATGTAAAACCTGTTGTTTTGCTGTAGTGTACTGCCCGTTCAAGCTGTAGAGTATAAGGCTTGGGATGAGTACAAACACGCACGTGCTTGTAGTTTCACCTGGAGAAAGTCTCTTGGGAAAGTGTAACGACACTGATCATCCGAGTCCACTCTATTAAGTCAGTTTTCTTAATATTACTTTTAAACGTCTCTGTTCATCACTTAGTCTGATTTCACTTTAGTCAAAAAAGCAATGTTAGGTGCTGCCTTCCAGTCTTCTGTTTTTCAGTAAATCCTTCTGCAAGTTGGCAGCATTGATGTTCTTGCAGCATTCTAAGGCTCAGTTAGAGCTGAGGCATATTGTCAAACAAGAACGTAAGGATGTTTATCTAACTATGTGCTGTAGTTACTAGCTCTGCATAAAGAAAGCTAAAGAAAGTAAATAGTGACATTACAGACTTGTAGAGATTACTAGAAAACGGAGTTTCACTCAGAACTTGTTCTGAAATGGATTTTACTTTCATTTATGCTTTAAAAACCATTGCAATAACACATTCAATAAGTCAGTAAATAGAACTAATTTTTTTTTTTTGACCAGCTGTGAATCTTTCGGAAGCATTTTATCTTTACAAAAAATACGGTTTGTTTACATTTTTAGGATGTTTATACTTAATACATAGAATTATATAATTGAACCACATTTAAATGTTGCTGAATCACTAATAGAGTTCATCGTCAGAACACTTAGGAGGCGCTTCTGCTCATTTCAGTTGCATAATGAGCGCTCTACACTGGCTTGTATCTTGTGCCAACATACAGAGCTTCTTTTCTTATTTGTTTTTTGAACATGATTTTAATTTTAGAAAGCACTAAGCTAGCAATACAGTTCCTAATGTTCTAATACTCTGCAGGATATCTAATACAGTGAAAAATGTGGGATGCCGCTTAGGTAGGCGTGACCGATCTGTGAAATCTAAAGAAGACAGATTACTGATCTGATGATCTGAAAGCAAAATTCTTTGAAATCCTTGAGAGAAAGGCGTTTCACTGTACTGAAGAGGGTATATTTTACCATTTGTTGCATGCAGACTTTTGTCTCTGAAGGTCCATTGTTCCTCTGTGTCAGGAACTGAAATGTCTGAATGAATGACTTCAGGGGTTGTTTGGAAAGAAGTTTTATCTAGATTTAATAAATTAACTATGAAAGCTACAGCACACGTTCTAAAACGTGCAAAATCTGATAATAGAGGACAGTCTCATTTCCTGTAGAAAACTGTGGGATCAGATGATCAATATGGTCAAGACTACTAACGGCTGCTAATAAAATAGTCGTTTAGTCAGTTAGTCTCTCTCTCTCTTTTATTTATAAATATAAAAATATATAAAAAAAGTTTTCTCTCCTAATTTAATGCCCCCAAATATTTTATATTTCAGCTTTCAGGAAGAGGTCTGTGTATGTTCTGTGTTCCATCTTGAGGAAAAAGTCATTGTGGCTCAGGACCAGGATTCTCTTTGCTAGTTTCAGACTGTGTTCCAAAACGCAAAGAAGTCTCATGGCAATCCAAGAATTTCTCCTTTGCACTAATAATTTGCTTTGTAATGCTAAATGGTCAGTAGCATTTCTTGTTGAATCCCATTAGTGAGTTAAAAAAGAAAAAGGAATCATCCATGCTCCATTTACTAAAAGAAGATAATGCAGGGCATTCTCTTTCACATGGGATAACTCTTTAGAAATAAATTCTGTACAAGAGCTTATTTTATTATTCCTTTGTAATGTCTCCATATCCACAAGAGATGATACTATAACACAATTTCAGTTGATGCATTCTGTTTTGGAGAACTTAGTGTATAAGCGGGCCTTTATTATAACAAGAACTTTTGAAAAATGTCATGAAGTAGGATTTTTCTTTTGGGGTTTTTTTGTTTTGCTTTTCACTGAAACATCTGAAAGCTGATTTATTGCTGTCTTGTATTTTATTTTATATTCAACAAAAAATTATAACCTTACTGAATTGTCAGAGTAAGAGTAATTTATCTTCCAGAGTTAACCTGAAATGTATGCGTAGACTTACAGTTAATTGATGAGATTCTCTGACTGCATGCAATGACTATATTCTTTTCACTGCTTTTGCTTTGAAGACTTAAGTGAAGTCCTTATGAATGACTACTAAGTCACTGGAAATGGAGGTTAACGGCCACTAATGATGTTGGGAAGAGAACAGACAAAATGATAGACTGTCTGCTCTTTCATTTCAGGAAAGTAGATAACTTATATAAAGAAGCAAGTCAACTTACTAAATGCAGTTCTTAAGATTTTCAACTCCTAAGTTACTTTAGGATCAAAATATATCTAATTGTGACGGTTTAAACGGATGTATGATGTTGGATGATTTATTTTGTACTATTAATATAAGGTATATTCTTGTTTTCATTTGTCTTAATACAGTTGTCCACCACAGTTAAAAGAATTTTAAAATTGTTAAATCTTATTTTAGAGTTTGAGGCACACCTGCGTCATTTCTGTTCCGTTAAAAAAGTCTGGTGGTGTTAGCAGCATTGACCATAAACCAGTTATCAGTATTTAGATGCTTCCAGAGGTGTTTTTCAACAATGCAGTTGCAGTTCATAGCAGCAAGGGTGATTATATGGGATAAGTACAGTTGCTGCTGTTGCATACTATTTCTGATTTTCTCATCTTGCTCCATATGCCTGGAAAACCCAGTAGGTACCCTTTAATCAGCGTTCTGATGTTGTGCCCACTTTCTCACATGTTCAGAATGAATGGATTTTTTTCAGAGTTCTGAGGTTTCCTGGGAATATACGCAGAAAGGCGTACAGGGGTAGCATCTGTCCAGGGAGACTGGCGCAAAAGACTAGTGCTGAGCTGCTTTGTCTTCTAGTGCCAGGAACGGAGTCAGGGTTTTTCTGCCTTCAGCCTGCCTCTGAGAGTTTATAACCTTGTTATAAAATAAAATTTTTGGAGAGGAAGAATGAAAGGTCTGTCTTGTGATTTTGTCTCCTGAGACTGCTGGGATATATTTATCATTTGCACAGCATGGAGAATACAGTTGAAGCAGATCCTTTTCCCTACTACCCACTGTGAAAAAGTAAGGCAGAATGATGAACCAGGGGCCAGGGGGGTCTGCTGCAGTGTCTTGGGGAGACAGTGATTAATGTTGTGTGAAGAGCTGCTTAGTTTGAGGTGTTGGATGAACAAGAAACTTAACCCATGTAAAGGGAACTTTTAACAATATCCAGATTTGCTTAGTGGAGCGTTTAGGAATTTAATGTTTTCTCTCTCTTGCTCTCTCTGTCTGTGTCTTTGTCTCTCTGTCTCTCTCCCTCTCTTGTCATACACATATACATATGTGAGTATATAGAGAGAGAGAGAGAAAGAGCTATTGCTATGTGTCACTGTCATTTTTAAAAAAGGGTGATGTACCTTTTTTCATGAGTATTGTTGTTTTGATTTGTGTTTTCTCTAGATCACTATTTGCCGTCTTCTGCAATACTTTTTCCACAATACTTTTTTTCAAACTCTTATTTTTCACACAACCAGCTCTTCTAGAATAAAAATGGTGGAAGCAGCAAGTCATGTAGGAAAAGGTTGCAGTAGCTATTGATAAATTATTTCAAGTGCGTCATTCCATGAAATCCAGCATATAGTAAATAGATTTAACTGAGAAATGAGGGAATCGGCAATTTATTAAACTATTTTGGCCCAGAGATTATTTTCTAGTTTAGCATATTCAAATTTATAGCTAAAAATTATTTTATCTATAGTTTTGAGCACAAGAATCCAGTTATGCAACAGATATGGAATAAGTCATTTGGAAACAGGGAATTTTTTCTAGAACATAATGTTTTTTTCCCCCCAATCCTTATGGACTCAAATATAGCTATCATAAATAACTCTTGAGGATTTTTGTCCAGACTTTCATTTCAAGAAGCTTTTTTATGAATCTCATCATTTTGAAATGGTGAAAATAGAACAGGATGGAAACTCCATAAAACCAGGTGAAAAATTCTAATTTTGAGGTGAAATTCATGGTTTCTGCTCTCTTAACAAATACTTTTGTTTAGTCAGTAGAAACTTTTTTGCTTTTTTGGGGGACTAATCTCTTACAATCAGACTTTGTGTTGTGCCAGTTGTGCTGCAGATGCATTTGCTTAGCGGTAGCCCATGCAGAACCACCACTTACTGGCTCCTGTGAGTCAGTCATGTCATTGAATATGTCCGTGTGTGAGAGGCATTAGTGTTTGTTTTGAGACAAGGACTTGCCTCAGTGGAGATTCAGATCACGCAGTTTTATGTTCAGTATGCAATATATGGTTACACATTCCTACTCAGTTTGCCTTTGTGATATAGTCATAATTAAGTTGGGCCTTAAATTGAAGATCAGTCTCAAGTTAGATCGTGGGCTGTCTATAAATTGCTACCGTGTCAGAGAGTGCACTCGCGTTTTCTGTGAAGTCTCTGGTTTTTGTTTTAAAAACGTAGCATCTTTAATTAATGCCACTTAGCTTCTGTCTTCTCCCTTGGTACACATTGTAATACTTCTGTCAAAATCTTATTTCACGTGGCAAAAAAACTGAAGATCTTTAGTGGAAGTGTAGTGCTGATGAACTTTTTTGAGAAAATGTCATCAAGAATTTCTTTTGCAAATCCGTAAGATTTAATTTGATATCAAGGGTCACAACTGTCTGAACAACCAAACATTCACTGTGAACTTTTTTGTTCTAAATCAGTCCATCTGTTTATCCATATACCTATACATATTTTTTTATGTAATCAATTGATGGATAATTTATTTAATTTTTTTAATTCACATTCTGGTAGTTTCTAGTTGTTTCTGTTTAAATTGAGGGGTTTGATTTGTTTTTGAGGTGAATGAATAACATTACAAAAAACATTTTAGGAATGAAGATGTGTGTTCTTTTTAGTTCTTCTAGTTTTTCAATTTATGAATGACATAGTAGAAATGAGTAGGGAATAACTCGGACATCTCATTTTTAGCTGCTGGTGAAAAGAAATGTCAACTAACATTTCAAGAACTAAGGAGTTGAGTCACTGATTGCACTCAACATACTGAATTAACTCTTATTGGCATAACTTTCCTGTACAAAAAATATACTACATGAGGTACCTAAATGATACAATGAAATGCTGTTATCTCCTGTAAAATGTAACATAACTTTTCTAAACTGTAAATAGTAGCTGTCTGATCAAAATATTTCAGATTAAAGGGTTGAAATCATCAGGTTACCCAATAGCTGAGTTATTTGGCTCTTTACAAGAATGTACATCAAAACGCTATGTCATGTCAGGTGTAAAGGGAACATAACTTGTTAGCTTTTTGCAGGCATGTGAAGCAAAATATTTTTCCAACATTACCATTTCTTTAAATTAAAAATAAACTAAACAGTGAAAATGATTACCAGAAGTATATTTATCATTAATTCTCCCCAATGCATTTTTCAAAGTATTATTGACAGTCTTTCAGTGATTTTGAGTTACAGGTTTTAGTTCTGTGGTGTTCTTTCAGTTTGTTTACGCAGCCAGGCTGATTGGTAGGCAGAGAGAAAAAGCAATGCAGCCAGTGATGTTTGTCATATTCATGAATTGTTTAAATATTCATAATATTGTTACTGTTTCACACTGTATCTAACAATAAATATTTGGTTAATAATGCTAATAAATATTTGTTGTTTATTTTCTAGGGTCCTTTAGAAAATGATTTGGTGGTACATGTGGCCCTAATAGCAGAAAGTCAGCGGTAGGTATTTTATTGAGAATGTGTACTTTAAGGAAATGTTGAATTATAGACATCTTCAATTTGATACAGGTATCCAAGGAAGTGTAGAAGAAAATACCGATGCTAGTGTACCTGCTACCAAGATAATTGTTCCAGCTAAAGATTATTATGTGATAAAATTTGTCATCATTTTGTTTGTAGCCTACAAGTTTTTCTGAACACGTATGGAATCCAAACTCAGACACCCCAGCAGGTGGAACCAATTCAGATATGGGCTCAAAAAGAACTTGTGAAAGTAAGGAATTCTGCATTAAAAATTATCTATCTTTCTATCTATCTATATGTTTCTTTGTAACTAAAAGAATTTATATCAAGCTATTACAGTTGTAGCTCTTTTGAGTTTATCTACCTTTTTGTGTTGTTCTAATTTATTTGCACGATATGCTAAAACTGGTCAGTTACACGTACCTAGCTAGACCCTTCAGCAAAGCACTGTTGCTTAGAAGTTGTATATTACCTGATTAGGCTTATTTCCTGAGTAACTTGCAAAGGATAATGAATAAATAATAAAATTTTAAGAATATTAATAGACTAAGCTTGATTGAGAAACACAAGCAAATGAGCAGTAGTCAGAGAAATATACTTAAGGTAGTGGGCTTAAACCCTCATCTAATTTCATTGTTCAGCACTTATAAAAACTCTTCTGTGTTTGTTTTTTTCCAGAAGTCCAATGTGATGGTTGAATACATACAGCAAGTTAGGAATTAAACCCTTCTTGTTTTACCCTTTTGACTCGGCTCATTTCAAAATCTGGAGCCAAAAATTACTGGGACGAAGGAGAATTTCAGACTCCCCTTCATCCCCTGTGAAGACTTCAGATTTCCTTTTTCCATGCAGGCAAGAAGCAGTCTGATGGAGTACCAGGTCCTTTCGCCTCCAAAGGCTGGTCCTTTTAGCCTTTACCTGTACTGATCTTCACTGATGATGCCAACTCAGATATGTTTGGTGAAGTAGCTGGCATCCCCATGTGAAGCCAGTAGTCAAAGATGAATGAAACCTACACGATATACTAGTTCATCTCAGCATTCCCTTAGCACTGCCATGGCCTCTTTTTTTGTTCAGTCATTTTGAGTATTTTAGTTGCAGCGTTTTGGGCTATATTTAACACATGCCTCGAGCTAGCCACTGCTGTTCGTTCTGGAAATACATTTAAAGCAAAAAAATACTGCTTTGAATGATAAATGTGTCTACCCAATAATCACTGGGAGCCTGTTTACCTCTTTGTCTCTGTTATGCTTGGTCCATACCTCTCAGTAAACCCTTAAAGAGAATCCCATGTGTATGTAAATAAGTCTTAACAAGCTGCAGGAAACTCTTGGACACTTAAGGTGACCCAGCATCACAGCTAGCACGCTTGAGTACTTACACAAAGAAAAAGGGAATATCCTTGTTTATATTTAACCTTGTTTATTCCTCAGCCTGTTTTTCACACCAGTTTTCTCGATAATATATTCCAAAATATATTTGGAGTACTCTGACTGTATTGGTCCTAAAATTCTGTACCTGAAGATTTTAGTTTAACAAACAGATATCTCATAAATCTCATAAATTTACTACAGAAGTACATGTTGTCTCTCAATCATCCATCATTTCGTTGGTGTCCCCGACAAAAAGATGAGATCTTCATTTAAATTGTGTTTTTTATTATTTATTGTGCTCAATTACATTCCCAGCTGTGACAATTTCTGCCTTAGGATTTCTTTTTCAAAAACTGGTGAGACATCTGGCAGTTCTGTCACTATCTTTATGCCCATGACAGGCCGGTACATTTCCCAGTCAAAATTTACTTTTAGGTGAAGCTATTAAGCTGCCTCATGCACATCATCTTCCTAGTGGACACAGAAAAGGCTACCCTATACCTGTGAAGTTGAAGTAGTTAAAGTATTTAGGAATGACAAGAAATGAAGTCTTGAGTGTGTACGTGTGCTCTCTCTGGTTTTTTTGTTTGGGTTTTGTAATTTTTTTTTGTTTTAATAATAATAATAAAAAGCTGGTGGTATCTGTCAGCCTTGGTAGGGAGTTGTGAATTTCCATTGTATAGTTTTATTCTGATACACTGTAATAAATGAAGACCGTTTCTTAATATACAAATCTTGCACAATTGATTGAAGCAATAGTGGGCATACATGATATAACTCAGAAACGTAAAAATTAAGCAATGAAAAGTGACGTACTCCCTTTTGCTTGTGGTGTTAGTGCATTAATTTTGCATGTCTTTATTAAAATTAGAGGAAATATTTAAAGATTTTTGTTCTATTTGTTTTACTTTTATACCCCCATAGTAAAAGCGTTACAGAAAGCAAAATTGGCCAGACAGTATATGCAAATAATAGTTTTAAAAGTTTTAAAAAATTGAAGGTTTAAAAAAACTATAAAGAATAGAAAAAATAGTTTGAAGAAGCTAAAAGTAACACCTAAAACAGGAAACAGCAGCTTTTAATATTTAATGTCATTATAGAGTAACCAGTATAGTTATATTTAGGACATATCTAGAAATCTCTAGATGTTAATTTGGTCTGAATTGGCCTTTCTGTAGTAATAGATTTTCTTATTACGGAGTGAAGTTCAGTTTTGAAACTTGCTGCAGATAGGGAGGACTTTATGTGGTGCTGTGCGCAAGCCAGAAGTTGCACCCAGGTAAACTAGTCATAACATCAGGATGCGATGCAGTGCTGCTGGTTAGCCTTCAGTGAAGACTACGCTCTTTTCATGTAAACTAGTGTTAACTGTACTTTCCCTGTCAGGAGCAACAAGTCTGGTTGTTATTAAAGTTGTTATTAAAAGGAAGGAGGGGGAGCTGTAAACACCATGCCTCTGCAGCTTATTTGGGCTGCTGGAAGTGATGTGAGTTGCACGGGACAGAACGGCTGTCAGGGAGCAGTCTACTTGTATCTTCTCTTCTTCCATCTTGTGTTTCTTGCTTCAGTTAAGAAGCTGTTTTCTCTTTGCTCTAAGTATACCCATTTTTATTAAAGTAATTGTAGTCCTTCAACTATAAATGCACCAAATCTAGTGTTCTCTCACTATATTGAACGTTGTTATATGGATGTATGTTTAAACAAAAAAAGCCATAGAAAGATAGACCATGTTTTATGAATCTCACTTTCTTATTTAAGCAGAGTGCACACAGATTCCTATTTGAGACACAGCAGGAGTGTAAGAAGATCGTATGTTTAGGTTTCCCTTAGTTTTCATGATTCTTTTTCACAGGCTTACTTCCATTTGGGCGTCAATGACAAATTGGGATTATCTGGAAGACCAGACCGGCCTATAGGATGCCTCGGAACATCAAAGGTTGTTGCAAGAAATTATTATTTTACAGCTATTAATGTATATGTCAGATAGTTATGGAATTAGTCTCTGAACTTAAACAACTATTTTAAATAGTATTTAAATATAATTTTATTTTAGGTACAGTTCTTAATTTGAAGTCCTCGTAATGTATTTTGTAAGCCTGTTAAGAATACACATGCTCATCTTACTGTTAAGCTATGACATACCTGTCCTAGGCATCAAATTACAGTAATATGCGTCCAGAAGAGGCTATGTGATGATGAAGGGTACTGCTCTAACTTAAAGTAGAATGAAGGTCAGTCTTTTGGAACTCTCAAAGAAATAATAAGTAGAACAGTTTAATTTTAAAAGGCTACTGTATTGCTTCAAATATTTTAAAGAAAAGATTAATGGAAGCTTTATCTCCCAACAGATTTATCGAATACTAGGAAAGACTGTAGTTTGCTACTCGATCATTTTTGATCTAAGTGATTTCTACATGTCTCAGGATGTTATGATGTTGATTGATGACATTAAGGTATTCATCTAACTTTTCATTTGAAACACTAACAAAAATAGTCTGTAGAAGAATAAACTGCAGTTTGATAAAAATATAATAATAAAAGGGAATGCTGTATAGTGTGTATTTTTCTAATATGTAAATAAATTAGTTAATTTATGCTGGAGAGAATATTAAGATGCATATCCTGCTAGCCCAGTATGAGTGAGTATCTGTATCTGACAAAGAATTTACTCAAAAGTGATTGGGAATGCTGTTACACAGCAGACATCCTTGTTTCTTTGGGAAAACAGGTGTTCTTGGTTGGGAAAGCTATGAGACTGGTCTTGTTAAGGGATCTGTTAAAGCCTTAGCTGGAGGAAATATAATTCAACTTTCCACAAATATTAAAAATTGCCCTTCTTCCCCAACTCTAGGAAAGGCAGCAGTGCAAAGCTCACCTGCTAAATCCCCCGTGCTTGAGCAGCTATTTCCAGTGCATAGAAAGTTGCACTGGTTATTTCATGCTAGTGGTCATGATTCAAGACCTGGCAGTCTGTGATCAGTATATATAGTAGGAGTATTCTCAGCAAATATGTCAATAAGCAGTGCTTGAAAGCAGCTTATATTCTTCAAAAAAAATCTGTAACTGTTAATGCTTTGATTGTTAAGGGTTTTGTAACCTATTTGTTTTTTAAGCCGTGCTGTTATTTTAAGATAAAAACTTTATATGTGATAAAAACTTTAACACAGTGGTACTGTGTATTCTGATGTGTTGCACTTGTGCATTTTTTATCATCTAACTTACATTTCTTACTTAGAACGCACTGCAGTTCATTAAGCAGTACTGGAAAATGCATGGTCGCCCACTGTTTGTTGTACTTATCCGAGAGGACAACATAAGGTAAAGCGAGAGAAAGAGAGAGAGAAGAGCATCATTTGTAGTGTGACTTTACCTAATAACAAGATTAATGGAATTCTGTTTAAAATTTTAGAGGGAGCAGATTCAATCCAATATTGGATATGTTGGCAGCCTTTAGAAAGGGAATTGTTGGAGGAGTGAAAGTTCATGTTGATAGAGTACAGGTATGGTGTTTTTTATTTTTTCTGAATGTTGTGTTCATATCTCCTATTATTAGTACATATATTCTCATTACTTTTTTATGTAAGTTTTAAATATTTTATTTAGTATCATAAAATTCAAGTCAATAACTGACACATTTACCACTTTTTGTTTAATCTCAAAAGAAACATGGGCTTATTATTTCAAGTCTTCTAAAACTGATAATCTTCAGAGAGGATTTTCAAAAGGGAGGAAGCTTTTTCTTCAGCATTCAGCAGTCCTGTGAATTTACCACCAAAGTATAAATCCGCAGTGTCAGCATTAAGGGATTTATTTTGATTAGAATATCACTGAGGAAAAAAGGTGTTTCAAATATATTAACATTCTTTCTTGAAAGAAATTGGATCTAGTTTCAACATATTTGCTGTCTGAATTAATCTTAAAGCAGGAACGTTACCCCGTTAAAATGTGAAAATTACTGTGTGAGTCAGGTGCTGTGTTTAAGTTAGATATTTATATGTGCTGGTTACTCCATCTTAGTTCACACCTGTTGAAGAACCCCTCTTTGTGAGAGAGAGGTGCAAAGACATAGTTATGATTCCTTCTATCCTAGAAAATCATGAATTTGTAGAAGAGCTGGCTCATCTCTAAATTAAATACTCATAACTATAATGGTTAAATATATTCCTGTAGCATTTTAAGTATTTATGTACTTACATTAGTCGTATGTTGGCCATGCACCTCTCCTCTTAGCATTTACTTTTCCTGTGGCAATGCCGTTACCATCCACCAACACCTTGCATTTAAAAAAAAAAAAAAAAAAAAAGTAAACAATTTAACTGCAATAACTTTATTACCTTGTATTTGAGCAAACTTAGGCAAAAAATTCCTCCGTCTGTATAATGTGTCCTTATTTTAAAAGCTACATTGTTACAGTACTGAGGGAATAGAATACTCGGTGACTTTTTTTTTTTTTTAGTTGCGATGCTTTAAATTTGTACTGTGAGCTCCCTGAGGTTTCATCTGCTGCCTGTAGTCAAGACTTACTGTTAAAAAATGTTAAGTAAAGATGTAGTTAAGTGATCTAATGCCTTTGCTGTTCCTAGTAAGAGATAGTCATACTCCCTGTTGTCTTTTTTGTGAAACATCACTGAGACTGATAGGTGAACTACCTCTCAGAGATACTCAAAAAAATGAGAATTATGGTCTAAAGCATAGGTATCATGCAAGATTTTGCAGAATGTGAATCTCGTGATCTCAGATCTCAGATGATGAAAGAGGAAGAAAAATTGTGAAAGTGTAAAGATACCTGGAACTGTAGATAAAGACACGACTTCCGCAATGGAAACCACCAGAACATAGTGAGAATTTGGCTTTCATAGTAAAAAACAAACAAACAAACAAAAAAAAAGAAAAAACCCAACAACAAAAACCTATAAACTTATATAAATCAATAGGTTTTTTTTAAAAAAATTTTAATTGTTAATTGTTAATTTTTAATTTCAGACCTTAATATCTGGAGCAGTTGTTGAACAACTTGACTTCCTCAGACTCACTGAAACAGAAGAGTAAGGCTATGTGTAAATAACAATGATGAACTATTTGATAATTATAATGTTTTCTGAACTGTGAAAAAACGAAATACTTATTTTTCAGGACTCCTGTATTTAAGAGTTTGGAGGAGTTGGATCTTCCAAAACATTCAAAAGTCAAGAGACAGTCTAGTACTCCAAATGTTTCTGAACTTGAGCAGCAACCAGATGTAAATATTAATGACTGGAAAAACAAGTCAACATACGAGATTCTGCAGAAACTGGATGTAAGAAAACTTGATTTAAAAAAAAAAAAGTGTAATTTAGTGCTCATGAGATGATAAACAATGTGCTGGTATTCTTCACAGCAGCCTACTGAGATCAACATGGCTTAATGTCATGGCTTAATGTCAATGGTCTTCCTGTGTCTAGAGTCCTTTTAAATAAAACTAATAACATATAATGTCTGATATTCCTCTTCATCCCCAGGGAATCCTCCTCTTTATAGTCCTTTAACTCAACATCATAGAACTGATCTTTCATGCTCTTAACTATTGGCTTCTGTTTTTCCCAGCTATCCAAATCTTCCTCTGGTAAAACATGACAGTCTAAATGGGCAGCAATTTGTTTTGCATCATATGAATAAATATTTTATTTCTAGACTAAATTCAAGAAAAAAGCTCCTTCAGCAGTAGGTATTCATTATGGTAAATTTTTTAATGATACTGAGGGAGAATTCCAACCTGGTATTTTTTCTACATCTAGAAGAAAACTACCACTGACTGTTTCAAGTATCCTAGTTCAGTGGGAACACACAAACTATTCTACGTGGTTCGCTACGCCATCGTAAGCATTTGTGCTATAAATGACACAAGGCAAGAACAGAAAACCAGGAAATATGTTTGAGGCCAAATTATTACAGCCCAGTATGAACGTAGAGTAGCCTATAGGATAGGAGTGAAAAGGATAGGGGACACACAGTGTTGCAATGAAGATGAATAGCTGCGATGAAGGAACCTTTCCCCTTAAAAATGAAATCTATAGAATTATCTTTTTTTTTTTTTTTTTTAAAAAAAAGGCCCTCTGGTTTCATTTGAAATTTGTAATAGCTCTGCTGTCTTTGCTTCATTGAAAATCTGAAGGTTGGGGTTTTGGATTTTGTGTTCTTAGGATTGCAGTTGCCTACCAAGTCAAGCGTTACTCTTGAATATATTGCTCAAAAGGGAGGGACCGTATTTTATCACCAAGGAAGGTAAGAGCTGCTTTCATTTGACTGTTCTGAATATTTCAGGAAGCAGCTGTCTGTGTAGTTCTAATGAACATGAATAATGGCTATGCATGCAAGCAGTTGTGCCGCTATTTTCTTCACCATTAAAGCCATTTCTACTTTAAATGGGATATGCACTTTCATAGAGTGGAGAGGAATGAGCTGCTAAATGTATGTACTCTTTTAGATTGTTTGTATGCAGTTTCTGTGCCTAGTTGTAATTCTGAACACACACATATGAAAAAATGCACATGACCTTGTACATTAAACTGAAATTGAAGAGCAGTTTGTATGTCTGGAACAGTCTAAAATGTATGAAGCTTTATACTGATTATTTCTTAATTTTATGTAATCTGATGTTATATCAACATTATCTGTAAAGTTTATCTTCCTTTAATTTCATATTATAGCTCTAATAGCATGTAGGTTTTAAACTTCTTATGTGAGATTATCCAGAATATCCTGCCAGGCTTGTTGCTTATGTGCTGCAAATTTTATTTTTTTTTCCAAAGACTGTTGTTTTTTTAGATGCCTTTGTACTTATAAATATTCCCCAGAAAGAGAGGAATGTTAAGATCAAATAATATTTCTTCTCTTGGTTATTTCTGAAGCAGTGCAACATACCACTTCATGTTATAGGTCCCTACTTCATAATTTTGATAGGGGACAGCTGGTAATTGTGGTGAAGAGTTGTCATGTTGACATAAACAGACATTATATCAGTGATGCTACATTAAAAAGGTCTCGGAAGACAATGCAAAGTGGAGCAAACCTCACTGTATTTCAGCAAAGCATTGTGTCCTTCCTTGCTCTGGAAACAACTTGAAGCAAACCTCCTGCACTGCCTAAGCAACCAGCATACAGCCACTTTTGACCATTATATTGTGATGATGAACAGAAAACCCACTTGACAACTTTTAGGCTGAAGAAGTCCTGTTGTGCCTCTGACTCTTTAGGGTTAACATGTACAAAGGTCTTTTTGTGCTATCCAAGATGAAACAGTAGGGGGTGATAACCTTTTTAATATGCACCTTGCATTAAACAGTCTGAGTCACTGCCTAAAGTTCCTGTCTTCCTATGACTGGAGATTATTGAAACTGACATTAACTAATCACACAGTCAATAAAAAATAAACCTAAAAAGAAAAGCTGAAGGACCTTGGTAGTTGCAGCTGATACGCACAAGGCTGCATATCCTTAGGCTATGATTTTGTGAGTCAACTTTCACTACTGATATCGTAGATGGAGTTCAGCAGTAAGTGACTAGTATGAAAAACACTGCCTTTCCACCTGGGAATTTAAATCTAGATGCTAACTCAGACCTAAATAATAAAATGTTTATCACCGTTTTTACTTTCAATATACTAGACCCTACTTGATCCCTGCACAATTGAATAGATATCATCATGTTAGGTTGATGCACCACCATCACCTGTGGCGGGGACAAGGGAGGATTATCTGTTGTTCTGACTAATGCAATGTCATGCACAGCTGTACCAGTACAGCTAATGCAGCTGTACCAGTTAGCTGTGCTGTAACAGATCTGACAGATTAGATTTTGGTGGGGGGTGAGGGGGGGAACAGTAAATCAATAGTATAATGCTGTAGTATATATAATAATGTATCTGTCAAATATTCCCTGTATTTTGCAGCAGTGATGATACTCCTAGCTGGAGTAGTGCACTAATGCACCTCAGGATCAAAGCTAGGTCACAGAGTAACTTGGTTATCTTTTGTGGGCACCCTGTGGTGGTTATTCAGAGCAGAACTGCAAGGCCGTGAAAGATCTCCTCTTTATTAGTCTCTCAACTTTCTGTAAATTGAATGCCTAATGTCTCATGTGATTATCAGGTAATCAGATTAATATTCATATAATACTCATGTGTAAAGTTGAAAACCAGATATGTCTTGGATGTCAGCTATTAAAAACTTTGCCCAGATACAACATCACTTCAGTGAACTACATTGTCAAGCCCAAGACTATCCTGTTGCTTCCTGTGGATTTTAGCTCAACAGATGCAAGACAGCAGAATTATTTACGACCCATATTTAAAAAAAAAAAAAAAAAAAAGTGCAGTTTGATGAGGGTAATGAGATGCACCTTATAGGCCAAATCTGTGCATAGATTAATTTTCCCATTTTATCACAATAATAGTTGATATGTTAAGTCTCTTTACAGCATAAGCAGCAAATGTAGCTGTAATCTGGATTGGCTTCTGGTATAACAACACACAGCTGGATGATAGGGGACTTGATTGCATCTAAATTTTAGATGTTAAACATGGTATGTAAGTGCTTTACTAAAGCTGATTCAGAATTAACTGATCTGATCAAATTTACCTTATTACTATTAAATGAAAATTTGTGCATCTTTTTGTGCCTTTTTTTTTTTTTAACATGTTTAGGTACTGTTGCTGAGCATATTGAAAGAATCTACAGACGAGCTGGCAGCAAAAAACTGTGGTTTGTATACAGTTCTCATCGTGTTCCTTTTGTTTTACACTAAGTATTTTTTTTAATCCTGTGTGTTTATAGAGAGTAAAGCCAGATCCTTATGTATTAAATGGGGGGGGGGGGGGGGGAGGATAGCTTTACTGACAAAATTGTCTTGTTTTACTGCAGCTGAATATCTAGTCCATAGTGCTTTAAAAAAATAAAAAAATATTTTCTTAGTATTATCTTTTTGAATATAAAAGAGTAATAGGCTAGTTTTGTAGTACTGAGTGCTACTGCAGAAGTACAGTTCTAGTTAAATTGAAATAATGAGGAAAAAATAAGAAAAAATATTTTTTCTTGCAGGTCATGGTAAAATAACATCAATAACTTTATGTAGTAAGGCTGGTGATCAGATACAAACTACGTTGATGGACTTACACAATTAGTTGCTTATTGCCCTTGAAATAATTTGGTTTGACTCTGACTATGTCACAATAATTTCAAAAGGCTTCAGCAAGTAGGCTGGTATTTACATATTGTTTATTAATCTCTTTGCCCTGAAATTCAGGAGAAATTTCATTTCTTATTATCAAAGAAATGATGTGAACCTGTTCTGAATTCTGTTTTCTTGCTCTGTAAGCACTACTAACAGATGAGTTTGTAAATTTACCAACTGTTTTTCATTTTTCATTTTAGTCTGTTCATACAGTTAAATGGGCCTTTGCCAATATGGTAGATGCTTTCCTTGATGACATTTTTAATGCATAAAAACCAAAAGCATTTTTAGAAACAAAATATGTAAACTGTTTTTCATTTCTCTTCCATGATTGCCATGTGACACACATAGGTTGGTGTTGCGCTACAGTGCTGCATTTGTACAGAAATTTTCTTCTTCTATAGCCACACATATTACTACCATACTGGTACATGGGAAACAGGTAAAGTGCCCAGAGGTCTGAAATGGAGCTCCGTGAGATTTTTTTTTTTTTTTTTGGCTTATTTGCATTATGGTATCGGCTAATGCATTTTTGAAATGCTTTGCTCTTGATCTTAAAAAGTGCACAGCAGTTTTCACAGTAATCAACATCAATTGGTTGATAAATTTTGTACTAATATTATAAAATATTACAACTTGTTCATTAGCGCCGTTGATGATTTTTTGCAGCTACAAAGCCCATGTTAGAAAAGCTTAGATACAGGCCTACTGAGTTCCTATTTGGTCAGGAAATTAAAATATAAATATTTTTAATAATAAAGTGCTACCATTTCTTCATCTGTCCAGCCGTTTCTGAAAGTTACAGCTGCTTTTAAAACTAGCAGTTTATCTGATTCTCTCCTTTTCATCCTATACATGTGAATTATTACCTTGACAAGGAAAAAACAAAACAAAGCCCTGGTGGTGTTTTATTTCTTCTTTCTAACTTTTAAAAGTAGCCTTAAAAAGTACCGAGGGTATCTTGCAAAACGATGAAATGTTACAAAACAGCAGCTGACATCTTTGACCTGTCTGTTCTCAAGGTGATGCCAGAGAGGAGAACAAGAAGCTTTTTTTTATGAAGTTTGTAGTTTAATGAGTTCTAACTAAATTTATTTCTAATCTATTAATCTATATTTGGACTAGAGACTAATGAAAATCCGGAGATTACATAAAATCTGATCTGAAGTCCACGCTATAAGTAACATATACGTTATCAAGTTAATTCGGGGATCAATGTGGTTCAAAATGATATATGAATTCATTAAACTAGCTTTTGATATGTAGTGGGACTGCTCTGTTTTCTGCCCTCAGGTCTGTTGTGCGCTTCGCAGCAAGTCTTTTAGGTAAACTAGTGGACAGCCTTGCACCATCTATTACTAATGTTTTAGTTCAGGGCAAGCAGGTAAGTCTTTCCTTTTCAGAAATGTATTAAGGAATGATAACAGAGAAAATAAATTAATGGGCTCTTTCATTTTGAAGGCCTCTATGATGATGCTTTTAGAAGTAGAAAATAGCTTAGAAATCCTTATTGAGGAAGAAAAATCCAGAGGAAATAAAGATACTATAAGTAGTACTTACATATGCTGAGTGCTAATTAATTTACTTTAACGACAAAGAGCAATATTGAGCAGACAGTTCAGCAAACAAACTGGGTAAGAAGGGGAAAAGACATGTTTTACACAACTCCTTAGATTTTATATTATGTATTTCCTTTTATTTTAAGAAAGGAAATGGATTCAAGTAGTAAAGTTATCTTTTAAAGATCAGTGAATGAACATACAGCCACTCTCTCTGTAATAAGACAGATGGGTGCCAGTTGATTTTTCACAAGGAATAACCAGCTGAGCAAAAAAAGTCTTTCAGAATTCTAGCTTTCTGCCCTGAAGTTTAATCATCAGTGTTTCTTCCTTTCCTAAGCAACTTTTTTTTGTTCTCCCAGCACAATAAATTTAATTATTAAATAAGTTCATGAAGAGCTGTTTCCAAGCAACAGTAGTTGATTATTATGTATTTTTATAGTAAAGCATGTATATCTGTATATTTATATGCAATGCTGTTATGATAGATTTGTCCTTACCTCACTCCAGACTTATCTCTGGGTGTGTGCTTCTGGCGCTACATAGCTATAGAGGAAGCTGCATGTGCATGCAGCGTGATTGCTGGTGCTCGTTTTCAAGTTTTTAATCTAACTTGCTTTCATCAATTCCTTTATATCTCCATAAGATCTTTATTAGAGAGGAAGAATTCATGTTGCTGTGTTTCACTGACAGTAGACTAAAAGCAGATTAGAATCTTTGTTAAGATTTCTTTTTTTGTACTTAATCAATCCAGTACCAGAAATCCATTCTGTGCTCTTAAAATGGAGGTTCTAACTTCTGGGATGCTAATAGAAATAAGAAGACAAAAATATGAACTTACTTCTGAATTTTAACTTAGCTGCACTGCTGAAATCTCAGAAATGAGAGAGCATTAAAATCAAAGCAGTAATCTTGTACAGTTATTTTTATTTGGAAAAATATTTTTCCAAATTTACTGTTATCTTTAGTGAGCTTTGTTGTTTTAATAGCATCCAACTAACAGTATTAACAGTCATCAGTCATTGAAACCAGATTATTTTTGCATTGTGAAATTTTAGCAAGAGTAGAGTTCATTAAGTATAATTTCTGAATTATTTCCGTTGTGGCTTTGTTGCTGTCCAAATCTTCTGAATTGTTTCCAAAATACTGCAGGTGACACTTGGAGCTTTTGGCCAAGAAGAAGAAGTTATTTCAAATCCCTTATCCCCAGCAGTGATTAAGAACATCATCTATGAAAAGTGTAATTTACAAGATGAAAGAGAAGCTGTAGTTCAGCAGGAACTTGTCATACATATTGGCTGGATCATCTCAAATTCACCTGAACTTTTCAGTGGCATGCTGAAGATACGGATTGGGTCAGTGAAGGATCTATTGTTGTTCTTATTACTTGTATTGCAACAGCATGTACGTCCGTCAACTGAGATTTTTGCCCCATTGCAATAATGGTTCATATAAGATCATTCAACAAAATTTGTCTATTTTTTTGTATTTCTAGTAAGCACGCTTAAAATTGTTGTGCCAAAACTGGGTACACAACTAACCTCAAACTTGCCAATCAACAGCGAAAAGTGGAGGAAGGGCAGTCCTAACAATACCCTTTTGGAAGCTTCCTTACAGCAAATGCAGGAAACTGTAGTATTTTTTTCAAAGTTCGATCCCTATCATGTTAGGGCTTCAAAAATAGAAACACTGTAGTGGGGTCTCACCAGATGTCTTTTCTACAGCAAGTGGGCTGGTGCAACCATGCAGCCCCTGGTCAGCTCGACCTGCCAGCAGCCAACAGGCAGAATGTTCTGCCTGGCTCACCTAGCGGCCAAGGAGGCAACGACCAGCTGGCTCACGGGAGAACGCGTGTAGCTCTGCAATAGCCACAACGAGTGAGTCTCCATCAGTGATGTAATGAGTTGGAGGGGTTCTCTTTTAGATGAAAGTTGGCCTCAGACCTGGAGCAATGAAGTATACACAAGAGCACATTACTTCTTGTCCAGACTCCAGTTCCCTCCTGGCAACAGATAGCTGCATATTGAGGTGCCACCTGCAGTTTCCCGTTTGCAAAGTGGATGCAGTGTCCTCTGGCAGTTTGCTCTCTGTGTATGTGCATAAGACAATCTCTACAAAAATCTACTTTTCATCGCTTAGTAAGTACAGATGTTCAGTGCGTGCCTAGGGCTGGTAAACAGCATGGATTTCATTGCTGGTCAGCGTGGTGCAGACATACAGTCCTAGAACAATAATGGATCACACCAGCTCAAACACTGCTTCCTTCTTCTTTATGCTGCCCTCTAGGTGCATGCAGGGTGTGCTGCAGCCTGCCCACCTAGCAGGCACGTTAAGAGGGAGGGACATGGCTGAAGGCTAGGGATGTACTGTACAGGCACGGAGAGATGAAACAAGAGGTAGAGAATAGCGAGTGCTCTTACTGTCTGAGACTTTCAGGACTTGGGGAAGAAGGGAAAATGCAGCTTAGGATTAAGGCTCTTGGGCTGAGCCTTTAAAAGCTCTTTGTTCCCCTGAGCAGGCATCTATGTAATGCAGTTTTTGGGCAAGTGGGTAAACAAGAGAGACTGCATAAATGTGTGATAATCTAGGAAAGAGGCACCATGAATTTGACTTCCCTTTGAAACCACACAATCCTGCAAGTCAAGATGCACTACTAGTTCTGTTCTCTAGTTTCTAGTAATGGTAAGCTCATGAAGTAGCTGTGTCTAATTCAGTGTTTAAAGTCTGTGAAAAAAGAGCAACAAATCTCTTGGAAGCAGGGTTTCAAGGTACTTAAACTACTTGTTTTCAGTGTTTCAGTACAACAGGCTGCCTTGCAGTTAGCTTGTTTTTACAGTGTTGTCTGTGATGGGCATTTCAGCTAACAAAAGCTTCCTGCAGTTGAAATCTATGTGCCATTAAAACTTTCAGAAAAATACCTTGAGGCACCAATATACATTTCTGATATTTAATGACTCTGAATATCTGGTATCTGGTGAGGACGTTATTCAAGAGCAGTTCTCTACACAAAAATACTTATTTACCATGGTGCTTAAGACCCGATATGTCCTGTAAGTTGCTCTTACTAAAAATGTCTTTTTGCTCTTAAAACAAACAAAACTGAATAGTTTTCTTAGACAATATTATAGGACATCATACACAACACTTGCAACCTGGCAGTAATCTCTGTTTGAATGTTATCATCTTCCATGATATCTGCAGCTACGCTGTTATCTACAGTAATTATTCTGTCACATTTAGGAAGAGGCATGTTTTTGAACGAGCATTTTTTTTGAAGAGGTGAGTGCTACTGACTGAACTTTATAGACTTGTGACTTGTGACTTTTTTTGATAGGGAAAATGCGGCATTTTGGCACTGAAGATAGATAGATATCTGCAGTCTTTTTCCTAGCACCTAGTATTGATGCTTCCACTTTAGCAATATATTCAGGTCATTCTAAAAACAATAACAACAACATCTTGCATCACCTGTATTTACTACATGTAACTGCAGGTATATCTATCCTTTACCATTTAACGATTCCTTCTGTAGCCTCTATAAACCTACATTACTCCTCCCTCTCCCCCTTCCTGATTCTCTGTAACTATTTTCTTTTTTTCAGCTTTTCTTTTATTCTTCTGTAGCTAATTGTAGAGAGTGTTTCCTTTATTTCAGTATTATCACCCATTCCAGTGAGCAAAATTAACCTTCTCACAGAAACAGAATTCCAGATAATGATTTGATGTAGTGTCTTGTTATTGATTTATTTTTCCAGGCTTTCATGTTGAAATAGATCAAGGTCCTGACAGACCTATTACTTTAAAAACCTACAATCAACTGGCTTCTACCTGCCTCTCTTATCTGTCAGAGTTCAGTAGGAGGTCCACTTTTCACTTTGCTATGTTATCTCATATAAGCCACTGCAGACAGAAAATACTAGTGAATGACTTGCACACAGATGCGGTTGAATCGTTAATGAAAAATGAACTTACTGCCAAACCAGTTTTTTGTTTGTTAATCTTGGTAAAAGGAACCAAGGCCCTTGGTTCACACAGTAAAATAAATAAAAGGTAACGTACTTTATATAGTGTGATATTCCTGTGTTACCTAGTAGTTTGCTATATCTTGCATCTTTCATTGAATGGTCCTAGAAGTCTCAAACGTACAGCAAATCAGTCTGCCTGACACTGCAGAAGTCGGAAGTTACTAAGAATCCTTCAGAACTAAAAACTGTGACTTGACGTACATAAACAAACAAATTTTTACCTTGTAGGCTAAATAATCAAATACCTGTGGAATCTGGCTATACTGGTGATAAGGTGAATCTCTTAGGAATGCTTTATAACTGTTTTTACATGGCTTGCATTTTCTCTTTCATAAATGGATTAAGGCTCTTTGACATATGTCAAACAATACGATCAGGTGTAGTATGATGGACAGTTTGAAGATGAAATTAGTTAAGTTTCTTTTCCATTTTGACCATAATACCTACTTGGACTGAGGCAGTAGAGCTCATAACTGAACACGGAGCTCATTCTCTTATCCTGCTTCTTATCCTTCTTATACAGATGTGTCTATTTCATATTAATATTATTTCATTTTTGATGTTCTATTAAAGGCTAAAGCCCTCACTGTTTCTCTATCATGTACAGAAGTTTTCCTTCAATAATTTGCAAAGTTTCGCCTCTCTAATACCTAAGGCTGAATACTGTAGAGGTCTTCACTGTTTCCATAATTTTTTAATCAAATCCTTTCAAAATGGAATAGCAAATGAAAGAAAAAAGTGATAAACTGCAGAAAGGATTTTCAAAGGCTAAAACTATAAATAAACCCTAAAGTCTTAAAATGTAAAAAGTCATTTAATTTTTGTAGTTTTTAAACTCATCAGCAAAATACATATGCTATCAGAGCGTAATTTTAAATAGGAATTTTAACATCAAAAGGCAGGTGAATGTCATAGTGAATGTGTGAGATATAGGGGAATATGTGCTCAAATATATCTTCCCTTTGAACAGCGTGTTTCACAGCCCATTTCTTAAAATCGACACACTATTACTTTCAGTTTATATTATAATGCACACAAATGTCAAATCTGAGTATACTCCACAACACAGAAAGAAAAATAGAGTATTTGTTTGATACTTCATACATCTCCTAGCAGCCAGATAATGCAAGCAGGATCATCTGAAATTCTCAAGAGGTATTTTATTAGGCCGTTTTCTTCATCTTAGGAGACTTTGTTTTTAACTAATGAATGTTTTCCTCCTCCTCCTTCAGATGGATTATCCATGCTATGAAGCATGAACTAAAAATCCGTGCTGGGGATATGCCAGCCAAGGACTTATACCAGATGTCCCCTAGTGAAGTGAAGCAGCTTCTACTGGATATTCTTCAACCACAGCAGCAGGGGAGGTAATGAGATAAGTGGGTCGGAGGTACCTGTTGTCATTCACAATAGGCTGTGTGTGTAATCTGCGTTTCTGAAATACTTTGTATAGATCTTGAATCACTAGGTATTTGTGATCAGTAGTACCAATAACAACACTATCTATTATAGATATTATTATATCTATCACTGATATCAGTATTATCAATAATAATACTCTTATTTAAGGAGAGGTAGTAGAGATATGCTTTTTCATTCTTTCAGTTGTGTCCAGATTTTACAACTGTTTTTTATATTGCAGCTAGCTAGCTTTTTCACCTTTATCCTACCTATACTACCTTTATAGTAGTCATCTATATACTTTGACAAGAACGCGAAGCATCATGTTCCTTGACGTGGGGAAATGAACAAAGAATTACTCAATACTATCCACTTAAGTAACTTGTACCAGTAAGAACAGTTTGTCTGCTGCTCAGTGCCCTCTTTCTTCTAGCTTATTAAGCGATTTAAATACAAATTTTTCCAGGGTACTAGAGACAAAGCTAAGCTAGCCGAAACTTGTAATCTTTTCTCCAAGCTCTAACAGTGCCAAAAAGCTGCCAAAAAGAACATTCATTATGGCATATAAATGTGGAAGGCAAAAGTTAAAATGACAGTATCTCCACTTACTGTAATAGCTATATTGATGAGACTAAACTCAAAAGTGCTCCTGGAAGTTTTATTTCTAGTTAAGTTAGGTTAAACTTTGGCACTGGTACTGCTGATAATTTCTGTAGTCCTTCCTGACTGACTGACAGCATCTAAAACCTTGTTCCTCAACAAAGAGGAGGCATACCACACTTCCTACTACTGCTGTTCCTTCAATTAAAAACACTTAATTTTGTCAGTCTACAGTGACTGAGAAACAAGCTCTTAAACTTGAAATCTGCTTCCTCTTACCCTCTTAGTATGAGGTAGAATCCCGAGGTCCCACTCACTATATACTCTATGAGCGTTTCCCCCCCTGCTTTTCAAAGTGTCTTCACTGTGGTTAGTGATGCTTACCGTTTAGTTGATGTTGATATTGTTCTTTTAAAAGCTTTAGCAGAACAACATCAGCTTCTCTTTGCAGCATTTTTCATTAAATATTATGCTACTTAAGAAATAATACGGTCAACCACAAGCACTCTCCTTCAGTAGGGATCTTGTCTCTATTGTCACAGTCTGTTCTGCTTTTGATACCTTTGATGTCTGTTAGTTGTGTTAGCAAAGAACGCTCTGGTTGACTTGCAGAGGATAAAGATTTTTTTGGTGGGGGTATGAGTATGAAAGCTAGACAACATAAAGCATAAGAAGTTTTGAAGGTTAACTTCCTCTTCCTCTACAGTATTACTAGCTCATTTTTCCTTATCTACTCAAGACTTATTTTTGAAAGTTCTCTTTCTGATAGGAATACAAAACACTGTCTTCCTGCATTATCCTTCTGTGACAGTTTTTACTTCTGTTGTGATTTCTAGAAATCACTCAACTACTGTGGTCCAATATATCACTACTAACTAATCTGTTATGCACGATGGGCCAGTGGTATATGTGCCCTCCTTCTAGTCCCCCCAGAAACACCCTCGCTCCAAGTTTTCATCCAGAGTAAGATTTTTGCAGTTTTCCTACCTCTTACACTGGGCTCCAGGATATGATGCTGTATACATCCACGGGAGTGCAGACTTCTGCAGATCTGTAGAAGATCTGTATAGGTCACAAGTTTGCAAGCAGCCTTCTTAAAACAAAACATTGTTCTTTTAATGCTCGGAACATTTATAAAACTCAACTTTTCCTCAAACAGGGTACAGGACTGTCTACCTTACCATAGTAATTTAGATAGGTTAGACTATTTTTGACATTTTCAAGCACTTTTTTGTATTAAAAAACAAACTTTTATTTCTATCACAGTTTCTTGTTTTTCTATTTTATTAATGTTTCTTTGCCCTAGACTAAGGACAGATCTGTGTAGAGAACAGCAGGCACAAATTTTGGTGGTTGATTGTTTCGCTATGAAGTGACTAATGCGATATTCTTTCCTAATTTGTCACGTTAATTCCAAAGTTACCCAGAAGGTCACTGCAAGGATCAAGCCGATATGCAGCATTTTTAAGTAATTAGAGGTCAGTAATAAGTCAGTGACAGCTATTGTATCAAAAGTGCTTAAAACTTTCACTCCAAATTTTTTTTTTTTGTTCTCATAAAGCATATGCGATTATCTAGAGCTCAAACCTGTTCAGAGGATGCGCCACTGCATCTCTGATGCTCTGGTTTTTTTTGTTGTTGTTGTTGTTTTTTTTTTTTTTTTAAAACAGTCTTTGCTTGGTCTTCTAGTGTAGTTGGGAAAGCATATGATAAAACGCAACTAAATGCAACTTAGCAAATCTTGCTTTTCAAAATATGAATGCATTTTGGTGGGAACTGAAGAAAACCGAAGTGTAAAAATACACATTGTTTTGAAGAGTGGTCTGAGATGGATTTCTCCTTTCTGGTCTCCTGTGCCTCAGATTTTAGCAGGTATATATTCACAGTGTCTCCACCCTTTAAGATAAAGGGTATTCATTGACAGGTCCTTTTGTTAGTCTATCAGGCCTACTGGCATCTGCATAAATCAACAAAAACATTTTATTCAGAAAACAGTAAGATCATCTAGCAGTACATACAAACAGATGACAAACTAACCAACCAAACATACTAGTGCTAAATTTCATTTGCACAAGGTTGGCAAAAGTTCTGCTGAACAGGAAAGTAATATCGAGAATGAATACACACGTGCGTAAACACAGCCACACGCAACTAAATTTCCAGCCTTCACGGCTGTAAGAAAAAAAGGTGGAGACAGTATGCTTCAGAAGGCACACAAACTTTGTAATTTCATGGGAAATATAACTCATTTTTTTCAAAGCTTCAGTTTAGAAAAATCACTTTCTATTGAATTTCCTAAATTTACAGGCCATTTTTATTCCCATGCCCCACAAAAAAAAAAAAAAAAGATTACCTGTTAAAATGCTTTCTTCTAACCTGGTATTTAAATTGAACAGTATGTGTTTCTAATCCACTACACATTTTGTATTTTGTAGGTGCAGAATTGCACTGAGTTATATAATCATTTTTGAATACTTTAGTATGATAAAATAAATCACAGAATCACAGAATGGTTGAGGTTGGAAGGGACCTCTGGAGATCATCTAGTCCAACCCCCCTGCTCAAGCAGGGTCCTCTAGAGCACATTTCCCAGGATCGCGTCCAGGCGGGTTTTGAATATCTCCAGGGAAGGAGACTCCACTACCTCTCTGGGCAACCTGTTCCAGGGCTCTGTCACCCTCCCAGGAAAGAATTTTTTCTCAGGTTCAGATGGAACTTAATATTATAGTGAATATTAGTTGTTTCTTTTTGCAGTGTCTACAAATTTTGCTGTCATAGGTACCAAATAAGTTGTTACAAAATATCCAGGTGATTTCTGTTTATAGATGTATTGGTTTATGGTGACTTCATCAACTAGAGGTGAATTCAACCTGTTACTGCTAGCAAATAGATTTCATAGTTAATTCTTATACTGCAGTTACATAAGGCACAAACACATATAGGAATAACATTCTAACCTCTAGATCCTGAGCGTCTTGATTTTGTTCTCTTTAGTGCCTGCCTAACTTATTAGGAAGCAAAACATATACTGCATATGCATTATTGATAGATAAGTGCTGTCACTGTTTACCCTGCTGGCTTACACCACAAAAAATGGCTTTGTTCCAAACCTGAAACAGTCTTTTTTTTATCTTCAAGCTTGCAATTTTCTTTGTCTGCAGAAGCTGGCTTAACAGGCGTCAGATAGATGGTTCTCTCAATCGAACTCCTGCTGGATTCTACGACAGGGTGTGGCAGATCTTGGAAAGGACCCCTGATGGTTTAATAGTGGCAGGAAAATTTTTACCACAGGTAAAAACATGCAGAGATGCAGTTATTTCTGCTTTACCTTATTTATGGTAAATTATTTTTCTGTTAATGTATTAGGGCATATAATGGATATTACTTCAGGTTAATTAGTGCCTTTTCTGATACTTTAAAAAAATTATTTTCAAGTTTCTGTTTAGTTCTGTGTTAAATACAGTTAGGAGTAAGTGACTTCTGTTCTATTCTATTCTATCAAAACACATTTGTAAGAGCGTAAGACTAGAAGACCCTCTCCAAGTCGTGGAGTTCAGAGGTGTGCTATCATGGACTCTGAAATCTGCTTCCTTTTTGATTCTACAGTGGTTGTATTCCTTAGTTGTATATTATTTATTCAGCAAGCAAATAGGATCTATCTGGGTGTGTTTCTGATGTAATGTAAATTGTTTTTCAGTGAGAGTATTATTTGTTTTCCAGCAACCAACCTTATCGGACATGACGATGTATGAAATGAATTTTTCCCTTCTAGTTGAAGATATGCTGCAAAGCATTGACCAGCCGGAATACAGACAAATTATTGTGGAGGTCTGTGGCCTACAATGAGAGAAATTTTATAAGTATGACTTTTTGTTACAGCTCAAGAAGTAACTGAAAATAAGTAAAAAGAGTAATGCCAAAATAGCTTTCCATAATGTCCCTAGCCTATGCCTCTTCTTAACACCTTTCTATGTGTAGGGAAAAAATTGCTCCAAAAACATCAGTTTGCCCTGTGACAGATTCTTCTTTCCCATTGCGCTGAGGCCGTCTAGTCCCTTTATGTTACTGAACTAAGTAGCTTCCAGTTCCCTTATGTTCCAATATCTAACAGCAAAACAACAAGTTAATTAGAGAATCCTGTTTCATCTCCTTCCCCACCCTTGCACCTGATGTAGCTTTCTGAACAAATCAAGACCATCTGTACCCTCAGAAACTGATAACCCTCTGCTGTCAGCAGCATTCATTATTGGTTCCTAAGTATCTGCCCCTGGTGCCTGTGAGTATTCCTTCACAGTAAGATGAATTCAAAACCATCTCAATTCTGGCTAACAACTAATGGCTGTGCTATTTGCTGGAACAGCCCCAAAGAGTTAACAAAGACAAAGATTACCAATATAGACTCTACCACCTGTTTCCAGTTGCTATGAAAAGTCACTCATGATGTTCATCTTCCTATTTTAAATCTCCTTTAGTTATAAAATCTAGATACTCTTAAAGTGGGACTTCCTGTATCTACTCATTTTATTTTCTGTAGACTTAGCACAGAGGTTCAGCTTCTTTTCACCCCCCTCTTTTGGCTGAGCACCAGCCTTTGTGAAGCCACGCAGAGAACTAAATAAAGTGGAAAATAACTTCCTGACTCCCAACAAAGTTAGATGTTAACATCATCAATCACTTGCTCAGTGTCCTTAAATAGGCAGTCCCTAGAAATTGTAACCTTTCATAAAAGCCTGCTTTTTCAGTGATTCTTTTATCAAAGTCAGAATTCTATTATCTGTACACTATTACCAGTGCCATTATTAAATTGCTTCCTGCTTAAATCAAGCATATGCAGTTATTCACAATGCTTTTTTATGTAACCCAAATTTTAACAAATCAAATTTAAGGTCTTAGGTTTTTTTTCCTCCCCTTCTAGTTGTTGATGGTCATATCTGTTATTTTGGAGAGAAACCCTGAACTAGGATTCCATGATAAAGTGGACTTGGACAAAGTGGTGAAAGAAGCGTTTCATGACTTTCAGAGAGATCAGAACAGGCCAAAGGGAGGTGAAATACAAGTGAGTAAAACATTTCTGTCTTACAGAATTTACCATTCTACCTGAAGTTGGTTATAACTGTTAAAGTTCTTTGAAGTTCAGAATAAAACCTAATTGATAGGAGTTCAGAATGGAACACCAATAATAAATGAACATATCTTAAGAGCTGCATAACCAGAAGCCTGTGTAGAGCCTATAAGCAGAGGTAGAACGCGCACTTATTTGCCGAGTTGTGAATTCAAACCAGTGAGGTAAGGAGACCACTTAATATTACCTGGCTCTAAAATGAGTGTCTGGGTAAAGGTGAGATAGCTTGACTATTAATTCAAAATGGAAAGAGTTAATTGCAGTAGTAAAAATAGAGCAGAGAAGAGTTGAAAGTCATGAAAACTTTTAAGAAAGAAAAACCTTAAGTTCAGCAAGTAAGTGTGGACTTTGGACCTTAAGTACACAGATACTCAGAAAAACTTAGTAACCAAAGAACTCCTATGGACAATACTTTCTGTAAGAACTTTAAATGCAAACCTGAAAGTGTTCTTAGCTATTGATTTGTGTGTGTGCTAGAGCTGTATTTATAACCTAGAAAGCTTTTAATCTCTAAGGTTTAAAAACAAAATGAATGAAACTTAATCATTAAGTAGCTTTTAAGATTTATTTCACTAGGATTTTAGGTTTCATTCTTCAAAGACCTCTAAATAGTCTCAGTTTTGGTGCCTTAAAGCTCTGGAAATCTGTAATAAAGCCAGGTTTTGGGGGGATGGTTGAAGTAGGAAATATGGGTAAAACAGTGGGACACATCCTTCTGCTCCTGAGCAGGATCTTACTGGTTCAGTCTGGCAGTGCACTGTGCATGATATATTCACAGATAGCCACTCTGGCTCTGAATAATGTATCAATTCATAGACTCCATAATCATAGAGCAGACGTTATTAGATTAGCGATAGTGGAGTACCATACTAATAGGCAACAGCACTTCCTGTAGTTGAATTTAGCTCATTTCTAAGATGTGGAAGGATGTGCTCCTCAAGCATTCGTTCTAAAGTTTTAAGGTTCACTTTCTTGCCACTACTTTTTTGTAATGAGATTTGAAAGAAATCCAGATATCCAGCCCTAGCAATACATCACTGTGTGGAAGATCTTTTTTTTTTTTTTTTTTTTTTTTTTAAGGACACAATTTTCTTTAAGTTAGGACCCTTTTGGCCTGCCCATTTTAGAGGGTAATGATTCTGTGATTGCAGCCATAGCAGAACTAGATGTATCTCAGCCACACAAGTGGCTATTAACTGCCAGTATGCACAGTACATGCTACAGAGACAAGGTGGCCTTGTGGCTATAAACTGAAAGAGAAATCCCACACAAAGACTCATTTTTACTGGTGCTGTCCTAGCCTCCATGTAAGTGATAGATTTTTATTTTTCCTAAGCCCAGCTCTTACAAAAGAAGGCTTTCCCTGATGACACTATCTAGGCGACAATTTTTTAAGTCTTCCTGTGGTGATTTTGTCTCGCTGTTTGGCAAGAGCATATCACATGTGAATGAACAGAAGCAGTTCTACCGAAAAAAACAGTATGTAAATCCTACCTTAAATCCTAGTTAGAATGATACTTTTTGTCTGTTAGAAAGAAGAACCCCAATTTAGAGTTGTAAATAGTATGTTTAAGATAGAAATTTGACTTTCCAACCAACAACATGCATTTAAAGTTTTAGCAGGCCATGATTTTGGAATCTGGTTCTCCTCTGTTCCTAGATATCTGCCCACCGGCAGTTAACTGTAGCCTATTTAACATTGTCCTGATGTTGTTCTGTTTCAACTTTTCCTAACAAACTGAAAACAAAAACCAAAACTGTCTGAACTACATTTTTCTGTTAAACTGTTAAACTGACTTGTAATTTGAACTTACTGTTATTTCCCTGTTACCATGTTGTAATAAATGTCAAAATGTTTGCTCCAATAACTTCAAATACTCCTTAAAACAAAGTCTAGTATTTTCATCATACAGTTTATCCTTAGTAAAGTAAATGGGAAGTAACCAATTTTCCGAATTAAACATTTGAACCTTTATGATAACAGCCAATATATAATTTGAGAACATATTTCATAATATCACTAACTGGGCACAACAGTTGTTTGGTGAAGGAAACTTATTTTGTTATCTTATCTAATTAATGAAAAAAGTTGATTTGCTGCCTGTGGTTTGATTTCTTGGGTTTGGTGAGTTTTTTGTTTTGTTTTGAAATAGATCTTTAGTCAGTATGTCGACCTGTTGCACACAAGGACCTGGCCATACAATCATATTTTGGTAGCACAGTAAGGTACCACATGGCAATCATCTGTCTACATGTTTTACGAGAGTACTTGTTCTCTCTCGTCCAACGCATTTTACAAATATTAAGAAGATGTTTGTGCAGAACATTCAGTAAAGGAATATATGCAGTATTTTATTAATCTGATTTTTGCATAAGTTTGGATAAGTACATTCTGAATTTTTCTGAAAATCAAGCAGAAATATACCGCACCATTAGAATATGAAAAACAAATTTGCATTTCTAACTTATCTGTAATTTAGCTCCTCTTCACCTTTAGCCTTATATAAGCAACACTAATGGAGCCATTTTTTTCCTCTGTAGGATGACATCACTGCATTTTACAACACTCCTCCAATAGGAAAGAAGGGAACATGCAGCTACTTGAGTAAGGCTGTGATCGCTTTATTGCTGGAAGGGGAAATGAAACCAAGCCATGATGATCCCTGTACCATTAGCTAAAGCTTGAAACCCAGCACAGGAATTGTTGCTTTAGTGTTTTATGTATTTTGCATGCAATATTAAAAATTCTGTTTTGAAAAGCAACCCTGGCTAGTAATACAAATGCATACCATCCTTTGCTGAAAGAAGTGCCATTAAAGACACTGTGCCACCTAATTTTTTCTTTCTCAACTATGATACTCAGAGCACATGAAATCAGTGCTGTGTTATTTGGTTAAATTGAATGGGATTGTACTTATGATCTTTAATTATACATTTAACATATTTGGTAACTTAGAGATAAATGCAGTACGAGACGTTGTCTTTATACCTCTATTTATTTGTAATTACAAGAGAGTTGCTGTTAATTCTAAATGAAATTTAGAAACTGTCTTGGAGTTTCTAAACTGTTTAGTGCACCTAAGAGTGTGGAAGTCAGAAACCTAGAATGTTTTTTGGGTTTGGACTCTAGAGACAAAACAGGTGAATGTTAAGTTACTCCTAAAATATTTTCTGTATCAATGCCATTGATAGCATACACAAGTTGTTTTGGTTTTAGTTTGCCAGCATATAACTTGCTACGTGGGTTTCACTCTAACAGAATGACTTTATATCTAGCAATAAATACGACTGCAGTTTCCCAATTGTTTAAACATTTATAAGTTAACAAGGGAAATACATGGTTAACAACATAAAAATGTGTTTTAAAAGGTGGGGGGGAGCTAGCAAGCTGTATTTAAAATTACCATCAAGGCTATGAAGAAAAAATTTGTATTAAATAAGCTATCAATGCATGAAAGAATTCAAGATGCATTTATTTATCTCCTAAATGTGTGAAAACAGTGTTTGCTAAATGCTTTATTTTGGTAAAGGTAATAAAAAGCAAACGCTTGTAAAAACTGTCAATAAAAATGCCTTTAAAGTTACACACCCAGGCTGTCATTGACTTTAGTGGCAACCTTTAATGTGTAACTGGATGAACCCGCTTGAACAGATCATTAAAAGACCTGTTTTATTTTATCAGAGCAAAATATGTTCAAGCTTTAGAATTGGTCCTTAACATTCTGATAATAAAACTAATAATGACTAATTACAACGCAATCTTCAATAATTGGTTTCCATACTGATATTAAGTGTGTGTTATTTAAATTACTCATAGAGGGCAAAATTAATGTCAAAAGTGATGGAATGAAGCTGGGCAACACGCGTAGTTGAAAGAGCTTAGGCCGTTGTCTAAGATGGTTAATACTTCCCTGGTATGCAGAACCTGCCCTGAAATCACAGAATCAATCCTTCTCAAACCAAAATGGTAAAAGCATTGTTTTTGAAGGAGAATTTTAAGCCACTAAAGAATCTCTTGCCAAATAGTGCAGAGAATGAATAAGGTTGGAAAACTTTTGGCTAATACTTACTTAAAATAGTAGTCCTAATGGTCTTCCTTGCTGTAATATATTTAGCACTCAAAGGGTGACAGAGATACAGGAGTAAAACAGAGGGGAAAAAAAAAAACCCACAGAAGAAATACATAATAGTAACTGTTGGGTGCATACTGTAGTGTGCAGAAGAGTCTTGTCTGAGAGACTGCAGCATTGCTCCAACTCCAGCAAGAGGCTACAATTAAATAGCAGACTCATTTGGCAACAGTTCTAAATACTGAACGAGCCACTACATCGAAAAGCAAGCCAACAATTTTTTTTATTTTTTTAGTTCAGTATTGCATTGAGAGTTATGAAGTGCAACAAATTCTGCTTGCGCTTTTTTTTTTAATATTGCTTGCAGTTCTACAGCTGATTATGGATCAGTTAGTTATTAAATAGTTAGTTAACAAGCATGTCTGGTTCCAGTGGTTTTCAAAATATTCTTTAAAACTGTATTTTTGCCACATTAATACAGAACAGTAACTCTGGTCCACAAACTGTAAATCTTACTGAAAAGAAACAAACAACCCTTATACAAAATCTACAAATGACTTCAGGAGCACTAGCAACTCACTAAACAGTGGCACTGTTTACTTTTGCAGTGGTTGTGGTTTAAGATGGACCTGTGCATTACTTCAAATAGCAGGATAGCTGCTTTGCATTTTTACATCACTTACTTACTTAATCCTAGTTCTCAATGCTTTTCTTATGGTCTTACTCTTTTAGCACCTTTAATCACTAGTCAGTCTTAAGCTTGCCAGCTTTAATCTGAACTGTGCAACTGTACAAACTTAGAATGAAAATCAGTACAAAAGGTTTCTGTTTTCCTTTATAGCCTTCAACACTTGGTTTATGAAACTGATCAGAGTAATTTTTCAATTCCTACAAACTAAGTTCCTAGATTTGGGGGGGGGAGGAGGGGAAGAAAAACCACCCCACAAAATCCAGCAGAATCTCCATTCTTTTTGAAAAGAGTCTATGCTTGGAAGGACAGCACCATTTATCTTTTCCAGTGTCCGAAGCAGGGAAAAGAAAGGAGCTTCATAAAAATGGCTCCCTTATGGCATGCTAGTTAAATTATGGTTTTTAAAAGACGACAACATGACAGGTGCAATAAACCAAAATTTCTGCAGTTTTTTTTTTTTTTAACTACTTTATAAAAAGAGCTATGCTGAAAAGCAGTTTTTCTAAGCATAATGCTGTAACTACATCTTAGACCTAAGACTGCCTTTTTGTATGCGAGTAAGTTGGCATCATTCCTCCTCTCATCAAGAGTATAATCTGGCATGTGGAAACTACAAAGCATATATTGTGTTTCTTGGTTTGCTCAGGGAAAATTATTGTTAACTGGTTACTAACAAGGGTAGTCTGGGAAGTTTTATAATATTAGAAGAGTTGAACAAAACTTCAAAATTTCAGACAAATCTCACATTTTCCCCTGATTATCAGGATTAGCATGAGAAGACTGTTTAAAGTCGAAGTGGCTTACCTTTTAGCTTCTGTAATCCTATTATCCTGTTCTGTCAGTTGGGAAGAGAGATTTTCTCATGTATAAATACATACAATAGAACTACCACCTTATAAATATATCCTTGTATAAATGGAACAGAGTGAGGCAACCAACTCTCCCTTGATCTCTCTTGAGCCCCTTACAGATTTGCTTTAAAAGTATGTGCCTGAACAGCATCATGCTCTTTTTTCCCCCAGTTCAATTCACAGCATTTAAGACGGAAGGAAGCTATTGGATCCACTATTCTGCCTGCCGAGTAACCCTGTCTGTTAGATTTCACTCAGTTACTCCTGAACAGTGAGCCCAGAAGAAGCTCTAATAGAAGGCCAGAGTACCTGGTGTCTGCGCTCACCCTCTTCCTCTCTCCTCAGTCTTTCCAATCAATCAGGCTCAGGTAGCCTCTGCACATCCTAGCAGCTTATTTCACCCATCACAGCCAGGAAGAAGGGACCAAGAACGCTGGCATTGTACTTGCTGAGCGTTTGTGCAAGAATGAACGGGGTAGGGGTGGTGCACACCAGGTACGTTTTTCAGCCATACTTCTACCTCATCTTCTATGGATTTGACTGGAAAAACAAAAGGCTGTGAATTGGTCCTGGATGGAGCCAGACCTAATGCTGAAAGAGACAGAGAATGGAAGGTGAGACAGTGGAAGAAACGAGATCCTTCTAGGCTCAAGTCGTCTGCGTTTTGCTGTTCTCATCTAATGGCAACAAGTCTTAGCATGTCAATCAGTTGCAACAGTCACATGTTGATAAATTAAGTAGAACTTATGCTCTGTTAACAGCTGGTATATTGCAAGCTGGAACAGGAATTTATAAGGAGGTTCTACATTTGGTACCACCTGACTACCAGAGAGTAGCAGAAAACAAGTTAATTTGGCATGCCGTTCAGCTCGCAGTACTTTCTAAGGCTGTGTATTTGTAACAATCATGCTTTAATAACTAAAAACTGCCAAAACCAACCAACTGTCCGAAGTGCTACATTGCTGTTATGTCTCTATGTGATGTTACACAGAGATGTAACACGCTCTTAAAGAGATGTTACACGCTCTTAAAAGAGCAGCTAAGCTAATTTTTGGGAAGTTTGTTTGTAAGCACTCTCTGCATGCTATCCATATCCTCAACTGTTAAATAAGGATAACAGTATTTAAAAGTATTTTTCTCTGTGCAAGTTCAATGCCTTAATTATTAATGCCGTTGTTACTTGAAAGGAGCTGTCAAGTTTTATAACAATACGGTTCACGTAAGCCCACCCAGTCTTTATTACCCCTGTCAGCCACTGGCAGGCAACACCGATTGTGCCAAAGATGCATGAATTTGGAGTGAACTTTCTCTTTTTTTCAACATAATTATTGATAATACAGCAGAGTTTGCTTTCACAGATGCAGATATGCATCCTTAAACGTACAATGGAAATTACAGTGTTATAGCTCATTACAGCCTTAATCTTTGTAAATCAATAACTCATCTTTAACTTAACAGTTTTTTATTTTCTACTTCTTTTATAGTCTTGCACTTTTCTTGTCAACGTCATATCAGCTTACAATGTTAGATAAACGAGTTTTGCCCTCCATTTTCAAATTTTATGCCACTTGGTAAGCACAAATTACAGTCCAAATTTATTTTTATCAGTTACTAAAAGCATGATTTTTCATAGTAGGCTCACTTACTTATTTTTCTAGTCCACAAAAATCCTGCACCCCTGTAGTATTAACACTGACAACTCTTTAGGTGGAGATCTGCATCTTCTATCTGTAAGTACTTCCCAAATGTGCATCATAGGCAAATTTATTAAGCATGCATCATCCTTAGCAATGCAAATAGTAAATGGGATTGATCCCAAGATGAGTCCTGAGAAACAGCTCTGGCTGTCTTGTATCTTTGCTTGACATCTTCCCTTTTTAACTAACCTCTTACAGTCTCACCTTATTGAGGCTCCTTGTTCTTCTCATCATGAAACACAACAGTAAATTTTATGGGCTTTCTTAACTACGTTAGCAAATTGCTTTCCCTTCTTTCGTGAAACATGCATCCAGAAACTACATTTCCCCCTTTCTTTATTTGAACACGTTCCCATTAAAAAAGATTACAATTATCATTGCTGTTGGCCACTGCCTTCCATGCTTACCGTTACTAAAATAGAGCTGTCCTTTAAGAAAAAATGCGGTACTGAAATGATAAGCCAACTTATTTCAGAGATGAAATGAGAAACTGAGTTGATATTTGAATTTATCATCTATTCCAAAGATAGTTTCTTCCCTTTACGTTTGTATAGCAGTAAAAGACATGGAAAGTGGCAGTCTCAGTACGCTTTCCTCCCCAAAAGGTCAGCATACTACAGAAGATTTCTTCGGAACAGTGCGTCTCCAGATTTACTCCAAAACAAACAGATACCTCCTTTCTACTCTTATTTCACATCTGCCTCCAACTTGATTAAATTATTTACCCTAAAGCTTCATTATCTTCTTTCCCAAAAGCATAGTCTGGCATAACTGAAATCTGGCATATTCTAGAAAGAAATTCAGACAGTTTAAATACAATGTATACAGTCAAGATTATATCAACATGGATATGACATTTCAGTTATACAAATTATAGGTCTATATCTGTTATAAACCTGATGCTATAAAAAAAAAAAAAAGAGACTCTGTAACAAGCTTTCTTCCGTATACTCTGAATTAAAATGTGGTTAAGACAATGCCTTCATGTCACTACAACTATAAGCCTGCAGATATCAAGGATCAGGCCCTGAGCTCATAAAAGTTGTGAAAGCTGGGAGATCAACGCATCTAAACACATACCAAGTAGGAGAACGTAGTATTCTGTGTAGGTATGGTTATTATGAACACATCATCTCCTATTGACACTATTATAAAAGTTTTTACTCCAGGAACTCAAGTAATGTTCTGCCAGTCTATAACTGGCATAAGAAAATAGGCCAGGCTGTGTATTTTTGAAATCTTCCTTCTGTGAGACCTACTGAGAACCTATTTCAGAGTGTTCTCAGCCAAAATATCTCTTCACAGTTTCCTGGTTAAACTCACCAGGGTTATTTCCTCATACTGGATCATTTTAAAGTCTAGTTTCATCAGTTTGTGCTGAATGGAAATGTCTATTTTATAACTGAATTGTCTACAATTTTTCCCCCGATAGGTTGATGATGGTCAGTGACCTGGCTGCATGACAGCATTAAGCTAACTAAAGCGCTCCTCAGTCAAAGTAAAAGCTAAGAGTATTTTCCTTAGCAAGTATGTTAAAATAACAATAGAGATTTGTTTTGGGGTGATGTGTTTCGAGTTCTTGTCCCTTCTGTTTCTTTCTCCACACCTGACTGTTTTCATTTCTCAGTTGTGCCAAATCAACCTATTTAGTTTTAAAATATTCTCATGGAAGTTCAAATGTCAAAGCAAATTAAATCTTCTGAAAGCATACTGCTTCGCTCTGCTGTTAGGTATTTGTCATTTATCAAATAGCGTATACAGTTACATCCTAGGAACCATTTGGAATGTATACAGACTTGGTCTGCGTTACAGTCATCTCAGGTGGAAATGAGTCACAGCTCCATAGATGAAAATTCATTTCAGTTTTTCTTTAGAAGGCCTTAAATGATAACAGGAATGTTTATTAATAATGCATACACCAAAAATAATGGAGAATGATTCATCTTAATAACAAGAAAGAGGGTTTCCAGTGCAAGCTCTCAATATTCCTCCTACCACTAGTTTACAGACCCCTAGACTGAATGTCTCATTGTTGCAAAAGCTCTTCCTTCACTGATGAGTACAAATAGGTTGCTAAACTATTTCCTACTCTTTGCTCCCTTCCCACTATAAAGCATCTCTCACCTGCCGGTATATATTTGTTTTATTTCTTTCTCCTTTCATATTGTCAGTTTTTATGAGTGGCAAAATATTTTGTATGGATGAAAGAACATAAAAAAGTGGATTTGTACAAGCTCCCAGAAGCCTGACTGTTTAACTGTAACTATAGAGCTGTTTAACCAGCTCTATAGTTTCTTGTTTGTAAATATTCTTCCAGACAGGAGAGCAGGCAATTCTCAGCAAATGATAGGCAGACACACCTTGAAGTACCTTCTCACCATCCCATTTCTCTTATTTTTCTACCTGTTCTAATCCCCCACTTAATCCATCATTTTTTTCTTTTCTTTTTCTTTTTTTTTTTTTTTTAACATTGTCAGCACAGAATTCATCAACTTCACCCTTTCCTCACTTTCCACGTCAGCTTTTCTCTTCACCCTTCCTATATTCTCATGCTTTCGGTGCACATGGAAAGAAGAGATAAAGGGAGCCCTGCCCCATTCCCTCGTACCATCACCCTACCAATATGAACCAAATAGCAGCAGACAATCCAATGATGACAGCACCTCCCATCAGAAGCATACCTGAGCAAACATGCACCAGAGTGCCCTTAGCCTAATTTTCTCTTTTACTTTATGAGGAATAAATTGGGGGAAGAAAAAGGGAGCTATTCTCACCTTTTCGCCTGCATTCTGGAGATCTTGGCCACTCAGCGTTTGATACCACACAGAAAGGAAACCTCGTTGAGAATTGAGAGGGCAGCTGAAAATAAATGGTAAACCAGGTAGTTTTTAAATCACCATAGTTCAAGTAATGGCTAGTTAATATTTCACAAACTTGGTCCTGATTTCTTGCAAAACATTCTGACTCAGGGAGACAAGGAAAGAGATGAATTTGGGGGCTGGGGATTAATGGCTGGAGGTGGAATTATCAATACAGCCTCCTGTGTATTCACAAAAGCTACTGTCAAAAGAGCTGCTGCTGCAATTAAAGAAATAAGAAGTCCCAAAGTGTTCAGTAGTGGTTCACACCATTCAATTCTCTCATTACATACTTTCACAGCTTTCTAAAACTTGAAAAAACATTCTGTTTCCCAGGGGTAATATGATCCATTCAAACAATGGAAAACCTGGGACAGACACAAAGTAAAGCTCCCCAGTAAAAGCAGGTTGTTTTTAAACTTCATTTTTTGCAGTCAAATTCTTCTACCACCTACCCTTCAGAGTAAGAACAAAAGAATTCAGCTAAGCATACCATAGAAAACTTTCCATTTTCTTCTGCTATTAGAAAGAGGAGGAATATTACTCTTTCAGCTAGAACTCCTGTTGTAAGTACACATAACCCCCACAACACTCCCCCACCTTCCATTTTGCCAAAACGATCGACTTCACACTGCTCTGCTCTTTGAGAGAATTCAAAAGCCAAGGAGTTGATGTAATTCAAAGCTTTCATGACATTTTCGCTGTTAACTTTGTACAAATTTCAGTCTTATTTCACCTACACATCACTTTGTGCAGCCGCTAAAGAACCTATCCTTTATATTTAAAGGAAACAGACAGCCAAATTAATAATAAAGAAAATCTCTGAGAAATTCTCCTTAATACTTGCTAATCCACCACAGCAGAAAATGTAGTAAGCGATCCTGGTTTAAAAGGGCTTTCATTGGAATAATCCCAAAATATATAACATGCTGCTATCAAAATGCTGAGGGTTGGGGGGTTTTTCTTAATATCATTTTCTAATCAAGTTCTGTCAGCACGCAGCATATCTGGTAACAGCAAGCTTAGGATCAAGTATGATAACACCATTGGATAGCTGCCATTCTGCTTTTGTTATTTGGGTCTCATGTCACGTTTTTGTTTTCACTGCAAAGTTAAGTACTTTCTTACTCATTATACATTGAGTTCCTGCCCTGGAAATTATTGAAGAAATCCTACACAGTGCTCAGGTTCTGGCTCATTTAATACCTATACATCTCCTACGGTTTTCAAGAAAGTCTACCTGCTTGACCAACAGCAGCATTAAAACCTTTCTACTTCTGCAACACCACTTCTCTGTAGTATTAACCCAGGAGTAAGCCTTAATCTTTATGTGGAAGGGAGAGTTAATTACAAGTACCAGTAAGTCAACCTTTGTTCTAGATCACGGTTCATTTTTTTCTGCCAGCCAGCCTTTTTCTTCCCTGATAGCAATGATTCACATTTCAAGTCCTGATTCAAAACCCTTTTAAACCTCTATAAAATTGGCAATAATTACAGTTGGGCCTTACTCAACAAAACTAAGTTAATGGATTGGTTTACTGAAGCATATTTTTCCTGAACAGGCCAAGTCCCATGGGACAAAGTTAAAACATGGTCTAAATGTTTAAGATGAATAACAATCACAGCAACCTGACTTTCCATCTTCAATAGAACAAGTAAGCTTGATAACTGTGTCATGAATCGGATGGTGCAGACAATCCGTAACTGTCTTCTCAGCTGTATTCTTAACATGTGCTGTGACTAGCTCAGCCTAGTAGCTTTACTGAATTACATTTCTGCCCAAAAAACTCATATAAGGTATTTTTTGTCTTGTTTCCTAAAACCCACAGTAACTATTATTAGCTCTTCAAGAGGAGGGTCAAAAGCACTTTTAATTAAAACTATAACCCAAGGCTCACAGCAATATATGGAAACTTCCCATTAACGTCGCTAGGTATTGGGCTTACTCCTTACGTAGGTGTAAACTTTTTGGATCAGAGACTTAATTTCTTACGACTGCTCTTGACCTAGCACACGTGGACTATGAATCTACTGTCAATATAAAAAGAGTTATTTTCTGTTTCCTTCAAAGAGTTGAGAAACACTTGTAGGCAACATTTATCTCTAGAATTATTCTAAAAGAACAAAATTTAACCAGTACAGTCTAGGAGTATAACTTTCTATTATAAATGAAAATGCTAAGGCAGGCTTAGTATAAGAGTAACAGAGTTAAATAACCTACCATTAGTAAATGCAATGAAAAATGAGAATACCTATTTATCATTAGACCATAACAGAGGTGCAAATAGGTATTACAGTATTAATAATATATCACTGGAAGATATATATTTAACAAAAAGTATATCAATACTGAGAGAGCATTTACTTAGAAAAGTCTTTATACGGTAGTTCATTAAGTGGAAAAAATAAATCTACTAAAAGAAGTGGGAGTGGTAGGGCAGTCAGATGCCTAAAATTTAAATTAAGAAATTATAGAGGTGCAATTAACTCCACTCAAGCCTGTGCATCTCATCCCAAAATCAATCAAGAAAATTGCTTGATTGGATTTTTATATGATTATGATCCATAATATCCCTGCCAAACACATTCTCTTCTCTAGAACTATGACAGTCTTTTAAACTTCCCCTAATGAACTAAGACTTGTAGCATGGAAAGATAAAATTCAGCAGAAAAGACCACCCATGCTCTGAAATAAGCACAGAACAACATTGTGAGACACTGCTGAGAGCTCAAAGGAGACGTGCTGGCTTGCATAAACTGTTCTTCCCTGCTTCTGCTCCTTTCACGCTGAAATAGGAGAGGAGTTGTGGGTTGCGTGCGTGAATGTGGGGAGAAGGCAGGAAGGAAGCACGGCCAGGCCTCAGAGAGAAAATAAAGGATCTCCTTGTGGGTTTGTGTTTGGTGAGTTTTTTCCTTCAGGGAAGGGGGAGTCGTGCCCTGTCCCTTCATAAACAGTGGGCTAAAGCACGTGGGAGTGGAAGAAGGAAGCTGTATTTTCTTCATTTACTTATGTAATGCTGATGTTGGGAACTACAAAGGACAGACAGGTATTTTTTTCCCGCTGAGGAAGTTTTTTGTTTCAAGCATTAGCTACAGTTGGAAGAAAAAAAAAAAAGTAGAAACTCAAGGTGTTAAGAACAGGAAAAAAAAAAAATCTATTAGCGGTGGGTGAAATTTTCTCCTGAACCAGGGCACTCCTAAAAACGTGTGTAAGAATTCTTTACATAAGCATTCTTTAAAAGAGCACATTTCACATATGAGGGTGAGTGGGTGGGGGTTAAAAAAACACTTCCCCATCTTCAGCCATGTGCACACAGGATAATTAACTTGATCTGATGCTTATAGACAGCACTTAGTCTCTTATTTCATAAAACTGACACTCTAAGGCTAAAGAGATGCTATTTGGAATAGACGTTTCCTGCTAGTGCCAGGCAGTAAGGGCAAAGCTCACCTAAGCCTGACTTCTATGGGTGAATGACATGAAGTTTGGCCCTTTCAAAATGAAATAGCTAGTATTTTTAGTGATGAAGATGAAGTCAATCAGAGGGAAAAATGGTGACACCATTCACAGGAAGAAAGAAAATAAAATACATTAGAACCATTTCTTATTCAACTTACCCATTAGTGAAACAATAAAGATACCCGGAGGCTCTATGCCTAAGCACACCAAGAAATCTACGCAGAGGGTACAAGTAAGCAAGGAAGAGACAATGTCAGATTGTTTTAAGTCTGCACAAAACAACAGGCCTAAAACTTGTGTATTACTCCAACCTGGAAGGAACTCATAACTTGCTAAACAGCAACTTCCATGAAAGTTATTGATTAAAAAAGCAAACAGGAAAAAAAAAAAAAAAACCCTCACTTTCTACCACATCACGGAGAAGTGATGAAACTCAGACAAGGCACGTGCATCCCCTCTGGGTTATGTTCCAGAAGCTAAAACTTAGCATCCAATTCCGCCTTGAATGAGAAAGGGAAAAATATGAACCATGTCTTTTTAAGTTGGTTGCTGGATACAAGCATCTCAAGCTTCTGACCTGCTTATGGAAGGACCGTATATCAGTAAGTGATCTTGACAAAAAGAGCTGTCAATTAGCCTTACCAACAGAACCTCAAATCACAGGTTTTGCTTCTACATAAGTCATCTAGCCGTATTTCAGTCTCTCATAGGAGATGACTAAAGCTGACTTGTAAGAAAGCAAAACCCACAATTTTCTGTGTCCCAGTGACAGACAGTATGTGTTTCGTTAGATATGCTACACAGCTGAATTGAGCATTTCCTGAAGACAAATTGTGCTGCAGACGTTCAGAGAAGATTTTAGCACAATCTTTTTAGCTACAGTGTTTACATACTTTTATTCTGTAACGTATGATATGACATAAAAACAAAATAGAAGGAAAACAGAGAATCTCATATACTTTGAAATATATCTAATATTCTTGCTAGGACATGAAGGTATACAAGTAAGAAGTAACAAAACTGTCCTTCAGCAATGCACAAAATAAGAAGCATTTAGGGTCCATAAGGTCTTCATGCAATGCCTCCAGACTGCAGGGTACCTAACTAACTAGGTCCAATTTTTTTTTTCCTCTGTTAAGTAGTTAACATGCCTTTCCCCATTAAGTTGTTTTATTTTCAATACTAGGAACCTCTAGGTTTAAAATAAGAGTCAAATGAATGAGTACTTGAAGTAGTTCAGTCTTACTTTTGGTGATTTTGCCCTATATTTTATTCTCATTGGACATCAGCTCATCAAAAATGGGAAATTCAACAACCTCTTACCTGCCTGTATTCGTCAGGAGTGTTTATTTTATTCTTTCACTTGGGAATTCTGACGGAAAAGCGTCATTATCAAAATTCTACTAACTCTTTATTATTAGCGTTACCGTGTATCTATAGAAGCTTTAAAAAAGGATGCATTATCGCTGTGTCTGGCATTATACGAACTGCTTTCCTTTCCCCTTCTCAAGCAGCTAATAGGCTAGACATAAAACAAGAGACAACAGACAGATAGCGACAGGCAAAGTTACACAAGAAAACCATAATGTCATGTTGGCGAGTGTAAGTGCTGTAATCCCTGCAAGCAGCAGGCACAGAAAATCCTTTTTAAAAATTGCCTCCTGGCCTCCTTACCTTCTCAGAGCACATCTACAAGATACCATGGCAAAGATATCAGTGAACACTCTCACCTCATCATCACGTCTGCTCTCACCGCTGTTATCAGCGGCAGAACTGCACTAGAGGTCTTTGGCCAACAAAGTCCTAAAAGGGTAGGAGCAACACCTCAAGCATAACACAAAAAAACCTCTAATTTTGGAGCTTGGAAGACAATACAGACCTGTCTTTTATCTTAATACCATCACAACAAATGACTAGTCTGCTTCTGGGAACAAATGGCCTTTTATCTCCACAGTCCCTTGTCTTTTTTTTTTTTTTTTTTTTTTTTAAATATTTAAGCTTTTTATTTTATAAAAAGACTTCAGTCCGATCCTGTTCCTTTTGCCAGCAGTACTATGGCTCCTGTTGAAATAGTGATAGCAGGACAAGTTCTGTGGGACTTATTCCGATACCCAGAGCAGCATCCAAGAACAACATTAAACTTCTTGATCAATCTGATGAGAGCTATGCAAAAGGTCAGTAAAGAAGATTTACACTGGACAGGCAGAATGTGGGTTTACTGGCAAGACAGTGAATCACTACTGGAATGATTGATCCTTTTTGTATTCCAGAGACAGACAAAAATTAGATTTATTAAAACTAGTGAATTTCATTTTGTAGGTCTCATCACAAAACTAATGAAACTACAATTGTTATAAAACCATTCTAAAAATCAACCAGTTTCAAGAGTATGAGACAAATCTACAAATTTTACCTGCTAATATTTAAAAACAAAAGTTCATTTGAACTTGAGATCAGAAGTTGTTAATTGCAGTTTCACAACGATCATCCAAGAGGCTGAATTAAGAATTATTTGTTGATGTATTCAAAACACGTAACAAATACTTGTGAAAGCTTCTTTTAGCTCAACTTGTAAAACCTGAAACAGCTGATGGAAAGATTAAATTAGAGCTTATGGTTGGCATAACTGTTAAAGACATGAGAAAGTACTAAAGCCCTTCAACTTTCCCCAAGCTAGGCACTCCTCTTTTCTGTGACTTGATTGCTTCCGTAATGCTTTCGTACCTGTAGATCACAGAGTAAATTATACAAGTACAGCCCCATTTTTACATTTGACTGTATAGCTAGTCTAAACTATGTACTTTCAGGGCTCAAATTTTATTTTTATAACTTGTTTTTTTTAAATTTGATGATGCTCAATAGTCTCTCTAATGTTCTACTCTAAATTTGCTTTAGATTATGGTACTCCAATAGCGATTCTCTAACACAGACAACGTCAATACTAGTGATACTCGTCCTTGTACTCCACAATTCCTTTAAAGTACATACACTAGACCTTTCTGTATCAATGATAAATGAAGCAAATGCTTAGGAAATCTGCTAACAACAATTAATTTTAACTTTCACATTTTTGATGACTCTCATGAAAGGGAAGAAAAGCATTAAATGGCCCAAATAATTTTCTACTTAGCACTAGACTTACTATTATTGAAACACATCTCAAATTCCATGGGCATCCTGCACATGAAAAATCAATATATTTCCAGGAATGCTTCCAATGTCAATTTCCAGGAGAACTATACACTTCTTACATGAGCCCAATGCCATTCACTTGAATTATTTACATTTTATAGCTATTTGAGTCATTGAAGTAATAGCGATAGAGGAACTGACAGTATTTTTAAGAAGCCAACTTTGATATTTCTTCATGTTCCCCAGTATCTAAGTTTGCCTTGCAGCAAAACTTCAGCCAAGCAGTTTCAGAGTTTACAGGTATTTTACATTAGTGAATTCATTTTTCATTCTACAGGCAGACAGAGGCAGAGCCATCACAATTATGGACAAGATTGACTATTAGAAGAAAGCCCCCTAGAGCAACTGAATACCATACTACACTTTAAATCAAATGAGAAGCTATTAACATCAGTTGTATACAATTTATAATGTGGTGTTCTGCTGCCTTGCCAAATTCCCCAGGAGTAAGCTAAGAATTTCAACTTATCTTGTTAACTAATTGTAAAAAGGGAAGGGTTCTTCAGATATGAAGCCTTGAATCAAAATGCTGAGAAGGGAAAAAAAAAAAAAAAAAGTTCAGGGGAGAACAAGATATAAGCGGCAACCAGAAACAATCATTCAAAATACTTTGTTTTCAAACTATACTTAGGTAGAAGTTTGGCTATGAAAAACAGCAATAACATGGAAATGCCAAATATTGATGTCTTAGCCAGATTTAATGCAGTCATTCTTAGATATCTATTTTTTTGCTTGCACAGAAATCTTCTGACTTCATTTGGCATTTAAGCGAGGAATGAGTAAACACAAAGAAAGATGATCTTGGCACAATTCCTTTTTCATGAATAAATATGAACTCACTAACATATATAATAACCAATCACTGCTAATGCTGTTACCGAAAAGGTAATGTGCATTACGAGGTAGAAAAAAAAAAAAAAATCATGCACTTTGAGGGGTACAATCTCCACCAACTCTCAGATGGCTAAACTGAATTTCTGGAGTCTCTCAAACTGTTAGATCACATCTAGCATACAGTACAAAATGAAATGTGCGTTGTTTGTTTTTTTGAAGCGGGGGGATAGTAGTGGCCTAATTCTAGTCCTTCACACCATCTCATATCCATCTGAAACCAGTGAATCATAAAGACTGCATACTTGGTAGGTAGAAAAAGCACCAGCAAACCACATGGTCAACTGGACAGAAAAAAAAGTATTGATTTAATGTCTACAGAGTTGAGCCGTTCAGCAGTAAGAAGAAACTCTATGCTAAAATCCTAATCTTTACTCTTCCTCTTTTCTGATCTCAGTCTACCCAATTTCACCTGTTTCACGGGTGAAACAGGAATCTTTCCTCTCATGTTGTCTGTTGCTTTCCTCTTGTGATTCCACAACCACGAATACCAGCCTTGCATACTGCTGGATTAATCACCAACAAGTTTAATACACGCCAAGCATAAGCATAGAACCACATTTCTATCTTATGGGCCACAGCACATACTACAGAGTTTATGTTTACCTTACATTGACTGTGTGACAAGATTTAACACATACTCTGGCGTAAAGTGGCACAGATACTACTTGATATAGCATAAAGGCAACAGGCACAAAGTGGACATATTAATACATGCACACGTCACACAAAATTTGAACTAGCAGAGCAGGTTTTACAGATTCTTTTTCAATGGTGATAAGACATTTCTGACACAGTATAAGATGATCTCAGATCACTGTATGCAGCATTATTTCCAACATATCAAACACAAACTTCTTACTTTAAATGCTATCTATTGTTCACACAATTGAAAAGGTATTTTTCCTTTGCTCTGGTGATGATGTCAGCCTTCATCACCAGATTCTCCTCTCCTCTGTCAAGTCCTATTATACCACTCTTGAAAAGTGTGAAAACTCCTCCTCAAAGCAGAAAGCCATCTGGAAAAAAGTGAGATCCCCTATAACAAAAAGACTGCCTTGCAATAAATTGCATTTGGTGCCTAACAACCGTATTCACACTAGGATTTCCCTCCCACACCGTGCCTTTCTATTTTCCGAAAATATCCTATTCCTGCCATTCTCTTTGAGAGATCATGAAACATTGTGGATAATTACAGTCATTATCTACGTATCTGTAAAGCATTTATTTTTATGCTATATATGATATTCGACTTGGCTTCTGAACACTAATGCAAGACAAGCATTAACAGTTATGAAATGGAGACACAGGGATATCATATAGGACTTTTATGTTATTTCACTCAGTGATGTTAATCTCCAGTCCCACCATTTTACATATTCTCAGCGCCCAAACACTATTCTACAGCACTTCAAAAAAATAGTGAGACTATGATATTCTCAGTGCAATTTTGAGAATGATTTTTCCTCCAACGTGCCTGAAGACAAAAGGAAAGAAATGCTTGGAGTAGATCTAAAAAATCCTAAAAGATCTCTGAAGACTGCTGAAGGAGTCAAGTACATATCCTATCCCACCTAAAGCTATGGCATAACTTTTTTCAGAAGGTATCACCCCTCCAGGTCAGTTCAGAAGGAAATACACCTCACTGTGACAGCTGTTATCAACAGAACGTGAATTACACTCAGCAGACAGTCCCAGAGTTTTGGCAGCAAACTGTTTCCAGTACCAACCCTGGATTAACCTCTGATGGCAGGTGATTATTTCCTCATTCTTGTGAGGAGTTTGTTCAGAAGAACAATATCAGATAAAATACTGAAGAGCTAGTACGTTCAGTCCCTACTAAGCAATGTACCTGCAACTAAAATGGAAGTACAATGAGAGACCTGGGTTATGTCAGATATTAAACCCAGATCTTAAAACAGCCTAGCATAACCCATACTTTGGAAAAAGCTTGTTTTTTTCCCTCCCATACAATTAGCACTCAAGCTTAAAACAAACAAAAAATACTCCAAATGAGCTAAACCATCATCAGATGAATAACTCTGATAACTTTTCAAAACAAAACTCTCATCTATGTGTAAGAAACCAGAGTAACCATAGCTAATCTTATTCTCATGTTTACATAATGTTCTTCAAACACTTACTGCCATTATTTGCTACTAAATCAATAGTTAATCTCTGAACTGAATGTATATATAAGAAATGCTAAATCAGTTTGTGTAGAAAGAAACTGATTTTTGTTTTCACTTTTTAGATGCAATCATCCCTCTCTCACTGGGTCATTATTTCTTCGAGGGCAACTGTTACTAGAGAAACTTCTAACAGCTATAACTCCTACTATAGCAACCAGGCCTAACCCTTACTGTGTATCTAAATCCTAAGGTTAACCGAATAGTAGCGGTGATAATTGCAGGAACCTGCAACTGCACAGACAGTGAACTGCACTCATCACTGTTGATGCTTCCTGTTGGTCTGTAGGCCAAAAAGCTTACCTGTGTTGACAGAATCAGAGGATACTTTTTAAGCTTTTATTGTATGAGCAGTCTGTAGGGTAGCTATCATTGAAAATTATTATTATGGCCTTGTTTCCCTGCCTGATTTTATTCCACCCAAGGCAGCAACATCAAAAATACTCTCAAAAGACTATACACGAATCACTGGTACAATGCTGAAAAGGATAAGTTACTGTATTTACATGAATCCATCATGATAGGAAATTAGCCAGCCTTATTTTGGCAGTCAGTGGTTTTTTGATCTCTGCTGGGGAGAACCTGAAGTATGCCTAGGACTTTTTCTTCTCCCCACAAGAAGGGACTGACAAGTAACTACGTGCTCAGCACCTAAAAAAAAAAAGTTAAATTTCTAGCTATAATAAATAATCTCTCACTTTAAAGCACAGATGTTTTACAGCAAATATGCAAGAGCTCTTTCTTGACAACCCCCAGAAGCGTCTTGAGTAGGTTATTGCGACTCTTGTTAATGAGCAGGAAGACATCTGTTTAACTAGCATGCTACAGAGGCTAAAATCCCTCCTAGTGTGTATTTTCTATCTTAATTTTCCATTCCACACATGAACACAAGACTATTGGAGTAACTAGATCTTCGGCAGTATAGATTGGCACAGTTTCTTGAGAGTTATTTTCTTTTAAATATTCAAATACCTAACTGTGAAACCTTAGCCTCAAAAGTTACTTTGTCAGCAAACTGTAATTACATTAAAAAATATTGACAGCAAGAGATATCAGAACATGAAAACAAGTGAGAGCATTTTGATTTGATTTCTCTTTGATCCAATTTTTGAAGCCTTCCTATTAGGCAGATTTTGTCACATTGACCTTACTGTCTTTCAATGGTGTTGGTCTGTTGGTCAAAGCCAAGAGAGAAAGCTCACAAACTCTTGTAAAATTAAGTTTTCTTCATAATGTAGGCTTTTAGACCCAGGCCTGCCAGCTTCCAGATCAATTACATGTTTTCAGATGAACTTTGGTTCAAGTCTCAAGTGACAGAATGAAGTGACTGCTATGGATAAATTTTTTCCTATCACCATCTGGGCTCCCATACTGTTGAAGTACTCATTAGTTTAGATCAGATTAATAGCGTGATTGTAAGAACTCAATTTTGGTCAAAGTAAAAACGTATGCAGTATGCATACATATGTACGCATCATTTCCTGACAGAGGGGAAATTTTTGCTTGATCTGCGTTGCAACTGATACAAACAGAGGCTAGGCTAATACCAACTACTGCGGGCAATTCAATGCAATCATCTTTATGACCACTCCCAATACAAAACATATCAAAAACCCTATGAAATTGCCCATAACCAAGACTAAGGATGTGCTGACATCACTTAAAGATGGAGTCTTATGCAAAACTAACACATTTGTTTTGAGGCTAAAGGAACCAGAGATTGCCTACTAGTGCCAGCCAACTTGCTGCCCACTCCCTTGCACACGATGGCCCCATGTCCCTGAAGAGCCTGGAACTTTGTAGAGATGGGTGTGTCATGTAATTTATGAGAAGTTTTATATAGCACACACGTAAATTGAATCCTTCATATTAAACATCCCATTGCAGGCAACAGAATTATTTACATGACTACAGTATCAAGGCCTATATTGGAGCAGATTGTCTAATTTGCTTTAAATGCTTTTATTTTTGAATGTTTTGTCAAGAAAAAGTACCTTGTACATTACTAGATATGAATAACAGCGGTTAAGAGATGGCTGGAAAGCAAATGCCGCGGGCTAAATTGGCACATCCCCTTTCACGTAAAGGGCAACGTAACCTCCCATAACTACAGCACAACTCGCATGTGGAAACGGATAAACCCTAAAAAACCAGCAGCTGTTTAATAATTTGAATATAACCTACCTAAAAATGGAAAAAGGATAGGTGGTAATTACACTTGGGACGACAGCAATCTCCTTTAGTCTATTAGCATGCACTATTATTTACTTTGTATCTAAAACAGACTGGAATCCAGCTCTGCTATGCACTATACCAAATTTCAATAATAGACAATTGTAGCTTCAAAAAATAGTTCACAGTTCTGTTTGCTCAAGGATGCAACACATTAATATGTCACAGAAGACAGATAAAATCAAGGGTAAGGATAAATAAATAATTAGTTACATAACTTCACTACTATACAGTGGTTCCTCTTCCTTTCTAATCGTTTCAATGCTTTCTGTTGCTGTTTTGAAATAGAATCAGCTGTACCTTAACCGACAACTACACAATGACTAAGGTGATTGACAGCAATGTCAAGAGATTGAAAACATGTATTTGTACTGGCCTCAAACTGGATTTACATTTAATTTGCTTTAAAAAAAAAAAAAGCAGCTATTTTTGCATGCCCTTAAACTGACAGTTGTCAGTATTTCAGTTTAATAAAACATGAGTTCTTGCAACACTTATGCTAGATATCAAAACATCTGACTTCGGACAAGGATAGGAACAAGCTCAACCTAAACGCTATGTCTCAAATTAGTGGCAACCCTGTCATACAAACCAAGCAGTTCTTGCCCCAGCTGGGATCAGCCTTCATTTAGCACACCCTTGAGGCCGTATCTATACTAAACTATATTGTTCCAGCAAATCTTCACAATATGACATTACAGACATACAAAATCTCATGCAGTCACCAATGGACTGGCTCATTGATTCCATTTTTACACTTACTGACCACTGCACCTTCATATTAAGCATTTGCATTGCAGTATAGTATCTTAAGATAGGCTGGAGATGCAAGTTATAGCTAATCTGAACAATGACTCATTGTCACAACGTGCCAGGCGGCTGTACCATGTATGACTGGTCTAAGGATAACATGCTGATCTCATGTATAGGATCAAAAGAAAGTCTAAAGCTGGCAAGAGATAATGCAGTGGTTAGTTCTTTCTGAGCATCAACTACTAGGCCAAGTTAAGTTGTGTCTTCATCTTCTGAAGACTTCTCCACCAGAGCTGGTGTTAAAAAGAGTCCTACTGTTTTTGTGTTACAATACTCCCATGGAACATGCTATTTGAGATCTCAGAGTCTGTGCAAATGTGGATAAATGCTATGCAAAACTTACTGCAAAAATCAGGCTGTGCCTGGAGAGACATAATGCAAAGCATATAGTATGAACATACTAGTTTCCAAAGCTGTCTTAACATAAAGCCTTTAAATTCAGCTGAACATTGAAAAAGGAAAACTCAAAGCAAGATATATACCTCTCCACTTGTCTATTTCAAAAAACAAATACGAATGCAAAAAGCCACACTACAATCATGGCTATACTAATAGTTACAATAAAATTATCATCAGAGCAGTTGGAGAGATTTTAGAGCACTTCCTTTAGTGCCTAAGTATGTTATTTTTTATTTCAAAGCTCACACGTGCCATGTGAACTATAATTTAACCTGTTAATATTCATTATTCATTCAGAAGATATTTTTAGTCCATGTGGAGAACAATATGTTCACTGCATCTCTATTTTTATTTCTGAGTCACTACTACTCTGCTAATGCTGTTATAACAATGGATGATGCTCTGACAGAAGATGGAATGCCATCTCGGGAAAGAAAAAATACCACTTCAGTATAATACAAGAAATCTTTCACTTTTCATTGTATTCATGAGCAAGTTGTGCTGTATATAAATCACAGGTGAGACAGAAGATATATACCTCAAATACCACTGTAGGGTTCTAACAAAAGCCAGAACCCCATCCCCAGCCTTCTGCTGAAAAGGGCTTTTTCAGAGGATCTTTGCACCACTGAGAAGGGCTTCACTAAGGACAGTTAGGATTCGTGTGAGACAGGGATGCAAAGAACCATGAAGACATCATTGAAGGACTTGGGTCTTCTTTCATTTCCTGCTCAAGACTGGTATATTTACAGTATAGGAAATTATCCACATCCCATACATTTATGACTGGTAAAATTCCTGAATCAGTACTTCAAATTCTACAACAGTTTTAGAAAAAACAATTCCTGTATTCATTTCACTAACAAGATGTGGCACATCTCATTTGCATCTCAGTTAGGAACATAGTAAGGTAGAAAAACCGCTTTGTTTAGAGCTTCTCACTAGATTTTTAACCAAGTGTAGACTGCAGAAAAATCACCTTGTAGATAAAGGCAACTCCTTGTACTGTCTCAATGATGAATCACTTTCAGCGCAAAATTTCAAGACATAATATACTTAGATATTTAAAATGTCACAGAAGTCAAATGGCCAAAGAGTCAAACAAAAAACAATATAAGTCATAAAGTTTAGGCCTCAGAGCCTACATGCTCCATGTACTTGCAGAATCCAGATCTTCCTAAAAGTTTAGGTAGAAGAGCTGCCCTTTAATGTGCAAGTCCACTACAGACTACACATGATACTATTTTAAAATGCATTACATATTTATCTCACAAAACTGGCATGAATCAATACATTGGCTTTACCACTTTACTATTTAAACCTAGTTCTACAACAGAACGTGCAAGTAATCAACTGCCACCTTGTCAGCTTTGTACAGGATTTGCAAATGTATCCAATACTAGCTTAATGCTGTTCTCTAATTTAATCAACACTAAAGTTTCCATCAGCTTCCATGTGAATAAGGATGAAACAACTCTGTAGGCATCACTCAAGTTCTTTTTCTGCAGCTGCCACTGACTTCTCCTGTGACCGTAGGCAAGTCACTTCTCTCTGTACCTTGTTCTATCCACTTGTAAATGAGGTTAAAGTATTATCTTTCTGAGGCTGTTGGCTCAAACATATAGTTTGTTAAGTAACTGTTACAGATAGGAAATACAATTACTTTAGATTTAGCATTTCTTTTACATAATCTTACAGCAAATCTGAAATACTCAAGGCTGTAGATATGCTTCGGAAACGGCCTGTGAAACTCTGTACTGACAGACCTAGGTAAAATTTTAGAAGAGAAAATTCTAACCACTCTGCAGCTGTCTGGCATTCCCCTGCAAGTTTCCATGGATACAATCATTAGGTCACTACAAAGCAATCAGCTAAAATTTTGAAAAGACTATTATTTCAAATCACTCTCTCTTCCCGGATGGCAACAGACATGTTAGAAATCTTGATATTCTTGGATTGAAAGCCCATCTACAGCTGCAATATTGCTAAAGTGAAGGTTATATCAGAGAAGAAAATATATCCAACATTTCCCTTTTTTGTTTTAGGTAACATTTACAGAAAAAAAAGTTCTTCCAGTTACATGGTTTGTTTTGCAATCCCAATGAAATTTCAAAAGAAGCTAGCCGTCTTTGTGAAACAAAATCAGAGAAGGGGTATTTGCTTTCAAGACAATTATAAAAGGTGCTTTCCATATATACCCATCTTCGCTTGTTTTTCTCCATCCCAAAATACGATACTCCCACACCTAAATTCTGAATCAAGTTAAAACATTTTATTAAACAAAGAATACTGGCCAGAATCCCCCTTCTCTCCTCCCCTCCAAAAAAAAAAAAAAAAAAAAAAAAAAAGACATTAGCATCACCTTTATCAGAAGCTTAAGGAGCAAACGTAATAATATACATGCCTATATGACTCACTGGGAAGTACTTAATCCACTGTGATGCCCGTACTAAGAATAAGCAAGAACGACAGTAAGTATATGACTTTTAAAGATGGAAGGCAGAATGCAAATCTCAGAGAGGAGGAGGGTAATGGAGAAAAACTTTAGTACAAGCTTTGTCAGCTTTTATCTCTTTTGATATATACTAGGATATCTCATTTTAAACATCATTCTGCTTTCTGTACCATTGTATAAGCAAACCTAATGCCTCCTATATCTGACAAGGAAACAAGCTGTCTAATTCAACCTTCCCAAAGATGTAGGAAAACATGACTAAATGCAAGGAAGGTAGGTTTGGATTCCCTTCTCATCAGACACTATTTTCACAGAGATTATTAAATACTGCAAGGCTTGCCAGGAGAGATTTCTGTACTAATTTCTTCTATAATTTATTTGAAACTACAAGCAACCTTCTCTCAGGGATTTGACATTAATTATTAATGTCTCTGAGAAGAGCTGATGCACTCACAAGATCCTTCATGACAGCAGCGTTAGTAATTCTTTCATGGTTTAAAAAAATTTTTAATTCAGAACTTCAAAGCCTATATTCAGTATCCAGCCAAAGCCTATATTCAGTATCCAGCCAAAAACAAGATTCTAATGAACTCTTACAATGAAAGTTGTGATATTTTAAGATTCCCAACTTATAAAGTAAATTTCCTTCTTAATATACGAAATGGATAATTTAGCATAATAGTACTTCTGATTTCTCAGACTTTTCCCAGTTGAACGGTTAGTAACACATAATCGCTCCTCCTGCATGCTCTACCCTCAAACGCTTTGTGAGAATTCTATAAAACGCTGTTTTTGGTCCCTGTCTTCTCCCCCTGCATCTTGTTTTGGGGTAATTTCCTCTGCAAATACAAAAATCAACTACCATCTCTGTGCTGAAAATTGGGTAAACTACCTTTCCGTTCCAGACCTGTCTCCTCTCCAAGCTTAAATATCAGCTCATCTCCCTGACTTTTTTCTTCCTTGATCACAATAAGCAACTCCATATTCTTTCCCATTACTCAGGTTCGTAAGTTGGGCATCGTCGTTGTCTTGGAGTTCCTATGAATACTGAATCTTGAAGACAGTATGCATGGATCTTTGCAAAATGCAGATATGGCTTAGATATGAGAGCCTAGCAAAAGCACTTGTCCAGCTCTTTGGCATTTACTATGACGTTCTGACTTTCACATGTATAAAGCTGCATCTTCAGAATGTTTCTGCAGAGATCTTTTTCTTAATTTGCCTCTTCGATTATATCATCTGTCTTTCACAGGCTGACAACAGTTAGCCTGGTAACATGCTGATCAGTGTCATCTCCTTGCTTCTTTAATTTCCCTAATCTCTCTATTTCTTGTTGCTCATCATCTCCTTCAATTCCAGCTCTTAGGGTAAGAATCACCTTTATTATGTTCTTCCTGGCATAATAATCCATAACTAGGGCTCTGAACACCACACTAATAAAATACTGCATATTTCTCTGTTTTGATGGGCTAACAGGCAACATATGCTACCCTAAAGAGCATACAGGCCTGACTGGCAGAGCAGAGTTTCAAGTGATTAGTACAGCATGCATATTTAAAGACTGAAGGTCTCATACTGAATTAAGACGTAAATTAGATTCAGAAATTAAGCTAGACCCATGTATCACAGAAAGGTAACTTAATACTGATGCAAAGCAGGCAGCCTAATCAAAATCAGAAGTAACAACTTCCATGAAATGAACAAAACCAATCTCCTTTCCCTCCACCCAAATTTTAAAGGAAGCTATGAAAGAGTTAAAACATATTCTATACAATAATTAAGAAGGAAGTAGGGAAAAAGTGAAATCCTAGTGCTGCAGTGACAAAAAGGTTCAAACGTAAGTTGCTTTTAGAGAATAAAGACTGTTCAGGTCCCCCTCCAAAATGGCTTTGCCTATACTCATAGTTAATGGAAGTCAGCAAGTATCAGCAAAGGGAGAAAAGGTAGAGAGGACTAGGGGATTCAGGGAAAAACCCAAGGGAAAAGGATGCAGTTTCATCAGCACAGCTACATTTTCTTGTACAGTCCATGTAGTTTTAACCAGGAGCATACATCCCTCTCCTTTTCTTTTTACAGAGGAGGAGAGACCAAGGCCATAGAAAGAGGAGGAATCTAAATAAAAGGCTATAAAAATTACTCTGACAGACAACTACTAAATTTTCAAGGCTTTACTTAAAGTTTGCTGCTACTTTTCTAGTGTCAATACTACATAGCTGGAGGGAGAGGGAGCAACCCTATATACATATTCAACAGAAGTCTGCATGGGAAGGTTTAAAAAACAAGACAGACATTAATGTGGAGAGTGTCAATGATTCAAGAAGAGAACTGTTGAAGTTAAATGATTTAAAGACTGAAATACATCAAGCTATTCCAGGGAAGTAGTATTTATTTCTGTAAACCCATACACCTTTCCCTGTATAATCCTGCCACACTATATGTTACTAGCTTGTTGTCACTGTAGAACTTACAATTATAGATTGCCAGGAATACTTAGAAGCACATAAGGATAATTTATCTAGCATGGCATGCTAGATTAGAAAATACCCAGGCTACATCAGTTAGATATATGGGAGATTCAAAGCTTAAGTTATGAAAAATTTGCTTGTTTACTACTTCTTCCAGAGAGGATTTTTCATATTGCATAATATAAAAAGTTAGAGGAGGAAAGGGAAAGCTAGTCAGCAATGGCATTTCCTCATAGGACACGCTGCACGTGGACACAGAGATGCTGCTTCTCCAATGCTAACTGTGTGATCCAGCAGTGACATAGATTTCCACTGCTGTAAAGAACAGCTTGATAGCGTGCATTGCATTTGTTCTTTCTTCAGTATGCAAACATGCAAGAATTGTCTCAATATGTGAACGTGAGTTTTACTAAATACAGTCTTCTTGTTGTTTCCATACAAAGTGTGATCTATTTTAGACTAAAAATTATAAACCATATATGAAGAGTGATCAACTTTAACAGAAATAGAAAAACGCTAACAGCCAAAGAGGTTAGTATTTGAATGTTTAAATTGCAAAAGCACACTGCAGACATCCTCCACCCCAGGCTTCAGTTTCTTACCCTGTCTAGTGATCTCCCTCCCTCCCTCCCTCCCTCCCTGTCTCTCCCCAAGTATGGTTGAACAGCCTTTGCCTTTTACCTTCTATGACACAATAGACACTGCTGAAGTATTTGCATGTGTTTTTGGTCCGTAGAGCCATTTTCTTCTGGGCAGGTCACACAACATGAAGTTAGCATGTTTAGAGACTGCTCCTACCTTTCCAGATAATACTGTAAAGCTTTGCTTAATCCACTTGCCATTTCTGCGCCTCTGTTTAGCCATCTGGAATATGCAGATAATGACATATGCTTCCCTAGCGTATTATAAGGCGGAATGCTCATAAAGTGCTTCGAGATAAGAAAGCAAGATTCCATCTAAACAAGCAAGAAGGCCACAGTAATTTCTTCTTCACTCAAATACTAAGACACTAACCGTCAGCAGAAGTCAGACCTTTTTCCGCAAGCACAGCTGGCCTCTCCAGGAAGCAATTAATTTCCTAAACAGAGGCAATCGCAGTTTAGAAAACTATACTTTAAAGAAAACAAACCTATCCTCAGCCCCAGATTTGACACCTCCCATATGGTAGAATATTCCAGTTACCCTTACAGGTTCCCATTTTCTCTGATATAGAAAAATTTGCTCATAGGTTTGGCCATTTCCTGATAACGGGAAAAAATTTAGGGGAAATTAGCAAGGGATTAAAATTCTTTTTTTATTTCAGTATCAGAGGCAAAACATATACCAATGCTATTCTATGATCTTGGAAACTAATGTTTTACACAGATTACATCTAAATACTAGCAGGCATGAGAGCACAAGAGATGCAATTATCCTGGAAAGATTTTCCTGATCCAAGATACTTAAGGAATTTCAGCCAACTTAGTATTGAAGCCTGCCTTCAAAAAGCTCTTCCCCCTACATCTGATGTCAAAAGGTTTCTCTTAGATGAATGTTACAGCAGAATCATTTTCATCTTAGCGTGTTCCCAAAGCACAAAGCAACAACAATGCTGGCAAAGTTTCAAGACTTCAGAACAGAAGATAAGATGTTGATGGAAAAATCATATGACAAGCTTATGCTCGTCTGACTTTAAAAAACAGCAGCAAAACCCCCAAAACGCTATGCTCTGGAACACAAAAATCATTAAAACTGAAACAAATTTCTGAAGGCAAAGCAATTTAACCTAAAGCTCCGTGAAAGTATGCTAATTAGTTTCCGTTATCTTATAATACCTTTTCTTGAATTGGGATGCTAAGGCCATTAAGGCATTAACGTTGGTTCTCTGAACAAGTTCTACGTGTATTTAAACATTTGTTTTATGGCATTTAGGGAGATAACATTTACATTTTTCTTTAATTTTCTGTTTTGCCCTTCTCAGATTTGCTTTGTGAAATTTCTACAATACGGTTATTTTAACGCAAAAACAGTTAGAAGCTATTTTTGCACATATTCTCAATGAAATCCACTGAGAATCAAAAGTGCTCTGGTTTCACAATTTCTATGAAAATATCATTAGTGACATTTTCTTCAGTGGAAGCACAGTCAGGTACCCCCCAAAAAAGTTTAGAAAAATATACAAGGAATATCTAGGCTAGCATACTTCATAAGTAAATTGACAGGCATTGGGGGGGAGGGAAGGGTCCTTAAGTGTTTGTGTATGGGAGACAGCATATTTGGTGACAAGCAGGAGAAGGAAAGATGCAAATGAGAATACTATAAACTATCTAGGGCTGACTATCCTATGCCCAGTATACTCTTTGTTGTTATGAAAACTACAGGTTGGAATCACATGTAGGGTGGGAAAAAATGAATAAAGGAAGCTATGATATTCTCAGCACTATGCAATCATGTTATAGGACAGGCTCTCATGCTACTACTCACCTATCTGCCCCACACTTCTCACAGTGGAGCACCAATGGCACTTTAAAAAGCGGTAATCCTGAAGAAGGGATAAACACCCGCTGGCAAGTTGCAGCAGCTCTCCCTTTCCTTTGCTGGCTTATACGAATTGCATTCTTAAGCAGCTAACTGACCCCAGCAAGGTATGGAGATCCTGAGTGTTGAATTTAGGTCAGCAGACTCCACAACATGGCACAGTGCCTATGAATTAGGTAGATTTAGTCCTTAAGTCTCTAAGATGCTAGCAACAGATAAGTGACAGGCATAAATTTTCACTAATATCAAAAATGAACTAAGAGATTACATTCTTTGGCCAGTTCATAAGACGCTGGCACAAGATTATGAAACTGGACAGACACCAAGATCACTTGCGCTCACCTAAGGATTGTTTACATCTGCATGTACAACCAGCTTGTGCTGTAACAGAGCCAGATTTATTATTTTATTGTGGCACAGCCAAACAGGTCACAGACAAGAGAAGAACAAAGCACACAGATGCTAATTTTTGTTTACTTAGAAAATTATTCAGCAGTAGAACCCAACACTCGACAAACAACTAGTTCCGGGACCAATGCTCTCAAGGATTCTCCTGTGCTGTTATTAGCTGGTCATGCCTTCAAAATGTCAAAGCATTGGTTTTATTCCTTTCTTTATTCCAGCTGCAGGAAGCCCCTGATTTTGGAAGTATGTAAATAAACTTTATGGATGCTTCACAAATATTTCTGTTAAAGCAAATAACACTGCAACAGTAAAGATCCTTGATGGGCACCGACTTCTTGGAGTCTCTCCAACTCTGCTCTTTTTAAAATTAAGTGAAGAAAAAGTTAAAGCTGATTCATTAAAGATATATAATCAGTGGCCTCACAAATAATAATTTTATATTTCTCTTTACATGTGCTACTCCTGAGTGGTAAGATGGTCATCAAGGCAAAAATAGTTGCCAATTCTGGAGACGTTCATGTGGTTTAAAACTACTATGTACAATCCACACACTGCTGTTGCAGGGAGATATGCAAGTGGGTTCCAACTCGTTCTTGCTATGGTTTAGCCATCTTCAGCAAGAGGTGCACGGATTTTGGCCCGTTCCACCATTAAGATTAACGAGCGGGATCTACAACGCTACCAGATAAAAGGTATAAATAAAATCAAATTTCTCTATTTTCACAATTGCAAAGGCCTCGTACAGTGCCAAAAGAGGTTACCTGTTTCGCTGAAGTTAACAATATATATATTTAATAACTTAAATAAGCACTTTGTTTACTTACTGATTTATCATTCTTCTATGTGGGCAACAAGTTAATGGAAATTAAGACATCTCAAATCTAGAGATTGGAAACAGATGAAGTTTTGTATCACTAGAGAGGAGATAATGATGGAGAATGAAATATGTATTATCACAAAATATGGAGGCACAGAAATATTTCTCACTAATAAATGGGTATAACAATAAATGAATAAAAAAAAGCACATATTGTGAGGATGGAATAAACTCAGTGAGGAAAAAACACACCACACTGAATCAAACAAAAAAAAGTCAAACACCCCCCCCACCCCCCCCAGGGACTAGCATTCACTCAGTGAAGTCAATTCTAGATTTCAGAAGAAAAACTACACCATAAATCTCTTTCTGTTATTAAACTTTTATTCTCCCCTTGTTATTCACTATATAGAGTTGGTAAGAGCAAGTGACTATTGGCCAGAGTAACAGGTTAGTTTTCCGAAAAGGAAAAAAAAGGCAGGGTGGAGATACCATGCAACTGTAAAGAGAGAACAATAATTGGGAAGAAAAATGCCACAAGACAAGTGATGCATTGCATGCACACAGCATACTCTACATCTTTGTTACATACTCAACATTATCTTCTCATTTAAACAGACATACTTAATATCTTGCTAGAGTGAGAGACTCCTGAAGACTGACAAAGATAATATCTATGTTAAAAACAACTAAAGCAAACAAGACAGTAGTAATTCAAATCTGTAAACATGTGAGCTTGATCTCTCATAGACAGAACAGTTAGTTTCCAAAAAATTCTTATGAATATAGTGAAAGAACAGCTGGAAAGTGTAGCTTGATTATGAACAGTAATATAGATTAAAGCGAAACACTTAATTAACATGCTGCAGCACTGAACCATGCCTCAGCCTCCAAATCTGCCCATGTTTGATGGCAGAGATTGAAAATGGCCCAAATGATAGCACCTGCTATGCTGCATATTAAGCCACAACCGTCAAATTATGATTTTTAAAACACAGAAAGAATACATATTAAGAAACAACCCATTTTTGTGATCTGTAAGTTGCAGCATCCACTACTACCAAGTCAATTTACTACAGACTGTAAACAGACTTACTTGGTTTACACTGAGATAATGTCGTTTAAAAAGACTTTTTTATTATTGTGACATAATATATAATAAAGACAACTCCCAGCTGGCCGAAGTGTTTAGCACTTGAGCAAAGGGAAAGCATAGAGGAAAGGTGGCTGCCACAACTGTACCAGATACGCACATAAACACATTCCTGCTTATCCTCCAAAAACTAATAAGTGCCACAGTCACAATATGGACAAAGTCTTCCAACTAATTTGAAGATTAAGCACAATGTAAAGTGGGAACACTTTTTTTTTGCAGCTACACCTCTGCCTTCCTTCTGGGACTATTTACAACATCACAGTAGCTGCTTCATGCCCCAAGCTGATCTTTCTCTAAGTAGAGAAATGACCTTGAAAGGAGACTAGCCTAGTACCTCCAGGAAAGAATTCCACATAAAGGAGAATCAGAGGAAGCCATTAAATTTCCACAGAAAAGATGGAGAAAAAGCCTATTCCATCTCATTTAAAAGGCCCACTACTGGATCCATCCGATTCCTCCTTTTCCTCCACCTTTCATTCTTGGTCTCATGCGTCTCACCTGTTCTTAGGCAGATCTGTCTTCCAGACATTCCTCTCTCTACAGACACATCCATAAAATGTATGTTCATAGAGACTTCAGAGCAATGGGTCAAGAAAAAAGCAGGTGCCTTGGAATTACAAGCTCATACCCTCCCTCCCAAGAACACTCCTGAAAATGCCATGCAGAAGCACATGAAACTTGTACAATGCTCCTTGCAGGACATACCAAAACAGGTAAGCCATGTGAAAGAACGAGATACTGATTAGAAAACCAGCTGCATCAAGTGAGAATTTCTCAGGCTGACAGGAACGGTTTTAGTACATCATATACCAGCTTCAGGTCATATTCAGTTCATAAATAAATATAATAAATAGGTATAACCTACATTAGACTTTCAAGATAACATTTTTCTACAGCGGTGATTCTGGAAAAAAAAGAAATTTAAGTGTCCCATTTAATAGATGTAGAACTGAGAACACCACAAAGAACGGTACAGTAAGATTTAAAAGATTTGGGTTACACTAAACATTTGTGTTCCAAAAATAGTTATTGAACAAAAATAGAAAACGTGGTATTTGGTAGACTCTAAAGGACTAATGGTATGTATGCATGAAACAAAAAACAGCCTGGCTATTAAAGGACATTAGAAAAAAAGTAAAATAAACAACTAAGCTGTTTCTACGGCTGCATTTGTTAGAAAGTGTAACGATATCTTGCACAGAAGATGAAATTGTAGCATAAGACTATAAAAGCAGTACCAAGTCAGAAGAATCATCTAAGTTCTTAGTAAAGTCTTTTGGATTCATTGTTTTTTAATTCTAGCTTAAAAGGTCAAATAATAGTAAAAGGGGAAGAGATGATTATGAAACCAAATTTTTAGAAGTGACTTGCTAGTAGACACATTATATCCAACATCACCCTCAAGCATATCATCCAAAAAAGTGTTCCACTTGGAGGGTCCACTACTGCATAAACTCACAGAGCCCCAGTTCTAAAAGTGTAATTTACAGAAGGAGCAGTTTACAACAGTGTTTCAAAGTTACGACACACCATGAAACAATTGCTAAACATTGATAAGCTAGCATTAAACAAAAACTTCTGGCAAGCTGGTCAAAGAAAACATTCAAAACACAAAAAATGGAATAACCTTAGGAAGTAAGTTTATAAGATGATTTGTGGAACAGAATACTATATCATTACTTGCATTGAGTAGCACTTGACGTTAAGAGCAGAAAAACAACTGTGTTGACTTCAGCAGAGCTATTCCTGTGTTAAGAGCCTCCCCTGCTTCAAGAAGAGTATCAAGACGCTTTGAGAGACATTCATTCTTTTCCAGGTTTGAAAAATCTTTAGATTTCCCAGCTGATGTATAATGTCAATTTGCATCACTCATGTACAGTTAGGTAACAGAATGGGACTGACATAACCCAGCCTGATTTGACAGGACCTGACCTGTCATTTCTGAAATCCGAAAAAGTACTTTTCTTCATGCTGCAGTAACATAAAACATTTTTTAAAGCAGCTTCTCTTTTAATACTTAAAGCAAAGAAGAACTATCTAATATAATACTCTATTGACACCTCAGTTCTCCAAGCAATCCAATTCCTTTACCTTCATGGTCATTCCCATATACAGGGGCATGTACATTTCGTACCAGTTTTGCTGACATTTTTGTTCTACATGTTACTGCATGCGTTCTCCAAGGCAGAGTATCTATCAATACACATCAGCAGCATCAATCACAGAAGTGGAATTTAGTTAAAAACTTATTTATACCTCTTTTACACTATTGTCACCAACAATTTAAACATCGGTGTCATAATGAACACAATAAAAAAGCTTATTAGTTTTGAAAGCAAAACAAACCAATAGTTTTTCCCAAGACCTGTGTGCCTACGTTTATAGTTAATGTGGTTACAGTCACGAAACTCATACAAAAGCATCTGAACACTTACCCAAGACGCAAAACATGCATGCAACATTTTGACTTGCATTTTCATCGCTACACATTGCCAGAGAGGCCTTAATCTGTCATGAACTTCTACTGGTGGTAGTGAAGCTGACAACTTCAGTAGTCAGTAAACTATGACATGAACCAGCTTTGCCAATGAAGATAAAGTACCACCTAATTTCACAATAAAAATATAAAGATTCAACAGGATTATTTCTCTGTAGATTCATTACACTTTAAGATTCTGGTGGGCCAGGTTCATCTGATTTAGTGAGCTGATCTAGCTCCTCATGCTTAACGCCAAAACCAGCACAAAGCAGGAGGCAGCACTATTCTTCCTGTAGCAAACCAGCAGATCAGTTTAGATGATTTGTGACACCTCACTCCATAAAGCATGAAGTTGCCAAAGCAAAAACCTCTAACTATTGACTCCTGGAAGGGTCCAACAAACATCTCCACCAGGTCTGGTGTGAGACTAAGTACGTGACTGCACAGCCATAAGCAGTAGAGGGGGGAGATGAAGAGAAGCATCCCCTTTTCTTGTGGCAATGAGTTATCTGATTGGGTCAGCCATCTATGAAACTGCCACCTTAGCCACGGCCTTGACCTGTTGCCTGATTTAACTCATTTCCTTGCTATATAGGTGCTTATGCCAGCACACAGATGAAATGTAGCAGCCAAGGTAAGGGAAAGAGACTTCTCTGGATGGCAGCGCTGACTTACACTGTGCCTTAAGCTACTGCCTTATAAGCAGAGAGGCATGAAACTCAATCACTCAGGATAATCTTCATAAAGAATAAGAATAATTAAGAAGAAAGTATCAAAGACAAGAAAACACGGTCAAATGGGAAATGAGTAGTAGAAAAGAAATGAGGTAATAACAACTAGATACCAAATAAAAAGGGGAAACTCAAGCAAAAATTACATTTAAAAAATGTATTGGCAGACATGCTATCTAAAAAAAACTGCACATGACCATGTTTCTCTGCAGCTCTCAAGATATATTGGCCCAAATCCATACTATTTAAAAATACACTAGTGTGACATACTGAATGTGTCAATGCAGTGCATTTTGTGGGACTCACAGTGAAAAATCATTTTGAAAAGCGAGTAGCAAGACTTCTTTCAACTTCATACACATGATAAAAGTTTAATGGCTCTGCCATCCGTCTATTCTTGTGCAATATGGCTCATTGATACGTCTCAATGTGTTTCATTTACAGCTGTAGTCAGTCCACAGAGATCAGCTTTTCACATTTAGTTCCTGTTGTGTTTTTCTTATTCATGACATGAATCATAAAACCTCATCTAACTTCTAGCCCCAGTGCATCAAAAAGCAATCCTTGACCTTATTCCTGTGGGCTTCTCTCGCTATTGAAATATTTGATGCTAACACAATTTTTGCATGGCAACGTCCTCCAAAATCCTCTTGAATACCTAAAAAGGCACAAGTGAATTGACTATTTTGGTAGAATATAGGTAGCAGGAGATTTGAGCAAACTCTTCAGTAAACACAGAACATGGAGGAACATGGATGTTACAATACTCAGTTCACAAAGATGTTCTGATATCAAACCGTAAAATCTAGTAATCTGGGAACCTATCCCCAGAGCACTGCCTACATGACACAGGAAACTGCTTCTGGCATCTTCTCCCTGTGGCTTAGCTGTTTTTGGCATACTGCTTCCACATGCGGTCAGAATCTGTCTGCTATCTATGATCCGAAAGCACAAATCTTTTAGTTTTACCTTGCTTTAATATTTCTTCACTTTTCATGACAAAGTTTCAGTAAACTGTATAGACTACAGCAACCAAATGGAGAGCTATTTGGTAAAACGCAGCAATGGAAGAGAAACCCCACAAGCCTTTTTGCTCACTACCAAAACCCCAAATTGGCCTTCAGCTGAAAACCAGAAAAGAACAGCTAGAATGACAGAACACTGTTTTCAAAACTTTTCAAGTTATTTAGACATAGTTCCTCAAGGAAAAAACAATAGGAATTCGGTGTAGAAGCACCATTTTCAAAAGTGATGCAGACTTCTGTTATTCACATCCTTATAGATAGTCTCCCAAATTAAGTGATTTTGAAAGTGTTTTCATCAACACGGTCTATTTAATTTCTGTACTTCATAGATCTATGATACAACTAAAATAGTGTGTCTTCTCTTCTGAGTATCTCATTCCTACCTATCAGTGAAAGCTGAATGATTCCCTTATATTCACCTTATATTTTTGGCAGCACCCCAAATAACTTTGTAAGAGAAGCATTCAGCACCAGAGTGACCAGTAAGCAGGTAAGAGCTGGTCCGGAAATACTTGCTTCCTCTGAAACTATGCTACTGATGGCAGGTGGAAATACATTGCAAGAAACTACTACGTAGTGAAGGCTAACATTATTACATCTCTAACCTATGGAACAGGGACTTTTTCCTAAAGTTCTTTTTTCTCCCTAGTGAAAGGTGTAATCCCATACCATATGGCAGTCATGGCTCAGAAGAACAGGAAATTTTATACAGCCCCTTTAAGCTCTTATAAGCATTCCCTTAACCAAGAAGTATGTAACAAACAGAACGGATAACAATATACTCAACTGGTAAAACATTAATCTACAGTCATTTTATCCAATTTTATTCATCCCAGTAGATATCTTACCCCACCACATCATCACATTATTATAGTATTGGCTGGAAAGCTACAAGCTTAGCAACTAGTAACATTCTAAAAGTGTTGCCACATTCAGGATCCCCTCCTGTCATCAGTGCACTGACTTTCAGTACAGTGAGCACAAATGAGAGTCATCCTTCTCTTAGGTGGAACCTTTAAGTCCTACTTTACTGATGAACTATGTTATAGAATACTGGATACAAATTAAACATCTGTGAATCAATTCAGGGGCAAAAGAGAAGACCACCAATACTGCTCTAGATCCCCAAGTCATGTCTTCAGGATTAAAATGCAATTTTGATTAGTGTTCTGTTTCATACCGCTCTGTACTTCTGGTGTTTATGACGTTACTGTATTTCCAGATCCAAATAAAGGGGAGATGTCAAACAGCTTAAAAAAGATGTCTATTTTCCCTTAACAACCAGCCAGTTTGCAGATTCAAGAGCACCACCTTGAACAGATGTTTTAAATAACTTCTGAAACTGTTCTCATTGTAGCAATTTTATGTGATGGATACATTTTTATATCAAGTAATTTCCATACTTCCCTCGGGCAATGGGTAAAGGTCTTAAAAAAGGAGAGGTTTTAAAATCTGAGGGTTATAGCTTTGGTTTCATTTTGGGAAACTGCACAACAGAACCTCTGATTATTATTTTTCAGGAGGAACATTCAAAACAATTGTTGCTCCCTAACACAGTACATACCCTCTCCCTTCATCATCTTACTGCCTCAGATTAACACAGTCCTCACTTAACAAATAAAAAACTCCTCAAGATGCTAAGGGATACCACACCACCAAGATATTACTACAGATAGAATTTAAGTGCACCACGCAGATCAGAAAAGCTGAAAATGAAGGCTACAAAAGCAATGTAGATTACAGTGCACAAGTGAGTAAATAAGATTAGCTCCTAAAACAAGAGCATTTTCTCAGATCTTTGTCTCACAATTTTATTTTTGTATTCTTAATACTATTACCTCAAAGTAAGGAAATCAAACAGCTGGCTTTTGTGATCAAGCAGCAAATTTGAAGTTACATTACTGAATTTTCTTATACTGTTAAAAATTACACTATGCACTTGAACTTACTGATATCTTGATACAGCATTTCAGCTACTCTACTAGTAGTATTAGCAATACATCTGACTAATGCTTTATACGTAACAGGTCTGAAGTTATTGGGAGGATTTTTCCTGACCAAAAGGGGCTTTGCATCACATCCATTCTTCCTTGGGAGGTGCTGTAGAGGTGTTACGTCTTGAGTATAGGGAACCTGAGGGGGCTTCCTAGAAATACGTGGATTCTCTTCCAAACATGTCACAATATGATAACTGTTTAAAGCTCCCTTTAAAAGCTGCTGCTGTATTTCTTCCCTCATTGTTGCAACTTAAAAAGACAAAATGAGTAGTCAAATTCCTACTAGATGAATAGAAATACCCAAGCTGAAAACCAAAACATATCAATAACAGTGCTTAGCTTGAAAGAAAATCATTTTTCAAGGATTAATTTGACCTTCATTTTACTGCACCACACTTATCCTTCACTTTGCAAAGTTCTTAAATCAGGGTATTTATTACCATATAATATCCTTCTTTTAAGACCTCTTTTTTCCCTCTGAGTCTACAGCCATACTCTACGTACGTGCACGCAGAAAGGAAAATGGCCATTTTCTGTCCACAACAGAGAAGTTACGGATTTTATTTTTAATCTTCCAAAGAGGACTCACTGCAGAGAGGCCCCCAGAGCTAGCATGCAAATCTCCTTAAAATGCATCTGAAGGTAAAGGTACCATAGTTAATATTAACATGCTTGCAGAGAGCCAAACAGATTTTTTTTTTAAATATAGGTTGGTTCCCTTGTGAAAAGCTTAAGTTATTCAAATAAAACACAATGAAAGCAAATTTGTATGTACTTCCATTTTTTTTAAAAAGGACAATATATTTGCAAATTGATTAAAAGCTTATTGATCACCAGTAGCTCACATATTAACATTTTTATTACATCAATTTACTGCAATAATAGTTATTTCATGGATTCTGTACATATAGTTTAGAGAGACATCTAGATAGATTTTGAAAGCTTCAATTAGAATATGAAGGGGTCAAATGCTTTTGGCAAAATGACTGGGAGATGGGACCACTTAGACTTGCACACAGTTTGCATTAAAAGGCAGTTCGTTATTCATCGCTGTTCCTTAAGTCATCATAATTCTGGATTGGTATTACACAGCCAGAGGACACTCAAGTTTAGACATCACTTCTTATGCAGTACTCTGGCAAGCAATTGTTCCAAATGTGACAGGACAGAAGAATTATTTGTACTTCTGGAGTAGATAAATGACAAAATATAGGATACAGCAATACCAGAAGGGCAAATCTAGCCTGGAGGGATTATAACTAAAGGTAAGAAGCAATAGAGTTTGAACAAACTTGCACCACTTGAATTATTTGTATCTCAGCTTGGAACACAAAGAAAGCAGCAAGTGAGAGCAAGCCTAGAGAAGCAGGGCTTATAAAGGCAGAACTGAACTAAGATCACAAAATTAATTTCAGACAACTGCATTTTACCGTATGTTTAGATCTGATAAACTAAAAGAGAAAAGCAAGTTATCGTGTTAGTAATTCCTTCAACTAATTCACTCCCCAACAGCAAAGATGCTCTAAAAACGTGTACTGACATTGATAGCTCACATGAAGTTAATTAAAGCATCAGGAAATAAAACTCCAAAATTAGTCCTTGAAAAGCTGCAGGTGCCAAACTGCTATTCACAGACTGAAGGGATGGAAAATTTTAGAATTAAAGGTTGACATACATCATCTACAATAAGAGGAGAAATATGCAGCTAACTCAAAAAATATTCAAACATCAGCAAAATGATAACTGTAACATACATCTTCATAGCTTTGTTAACCTCTTCATGGCACTCCAGTGGAGGTAACATGACACCAGCAGAAGCTACCAAACCTAGGGATCTAGAAGCTTTCCTAAAGTTACAAGGTTCTCTCTCCTGTTTTAATTCTTGATTCTTTCCACATCATTATTCTTGGCTATCACTTAAAATTTCTGCAGAATTTTAGAAAAATGTCTCCACCTTTCCAGGTCACAAGAACAGAAGAACTGTCAGCCAAAAGAACACCTGCAGCACATTGGGGTTTTTTGTTTCTTTTCCCTATCTGCAGTTATCTCTAAAGCTATGGATTGCACTTTAATCAGTACCCTTCATGAAAACTTGCTCTTCTGCAGCTGCTTTTTAGGAAGCAGCAGCCATGTACATCATATGAAATACAGTGGACAGTCTCTCAACAGCAGGTTTTCAATAGAAGAACAAAATGATTTGGTTTAATGAAATCACTTTGTATGCATAACTGCCAAGTAGATGCAGTCTTGATACAATCTTACATATGCATATCATTTTCTTAAGATTTAGATGCTTTTTTTTTTAAGCTAGGATCACAAGATAATGCAAGACACACACAATCAGCAACAGATATAAGTTTGCACACTCAGAGATGGAAGGCATAGATTCACCCTGCCCAATAATAGTTACTCCAGGTAAATATTGCCATATGTATGCAGCTGCATGAAGCAGTTTAACTGCTGGCCAATAACTAGCCAATCTGGCATGGGAAAGCTGATGCAAACACAAATAAAACAGTAATTCAGAAGATCTGATCCCCCAAAATGAGAATTCCCACTGATTAGGATATCATGGCAGGCCTTCCCAACCTTCCTGGAACCATTAGCATCATACACGTCCTTGTTTTTTGCTCTAGGAGGGGGAATAAACATTTACAGAACATACATAGGTACAATTCCTACAAATTAAAGATGCTTTAGTAACTGCTTTTGGGGATTCAAGATCACACCATCAAGGCACTTAAAAGTCAGGCCTTCTGAACTATGAAGAATTTAAGTCAACATGTCTGTCCCTGTCAGCTGACAGGAACAGCTGTCTTGAAAGAGTTGAAACTCCCTCCATTATGTATCTTGTATTGCCCTGTTCCTGAAGGTATACTTAAGCGTGGCAGCACCTTTATGAAACAATCCAACGACAGCCTGAGCAAGTGCAGTATAACTAATATTTATCTCAATGATTGAAAATAAAATGGAGTTACTTACAGAATTGTTTAATTACGGCACACACTGTTATGTGCATTCCTCTGTACAACTTCTGTGAGGACAAGATGGGTGTGTACAGGTTATGGAGAAGTAGAGGCAGCAGAATCAAATCAATAAAATAGCAGGTATGACTAAGTACATCTAGGACTAACTTCAGCAGGGCAATACTGGAAACAATTTCCTCTGGATCCTCTTTTCCCCTTTGCAAAGACTTCTCTCCAGCTATGGGGAAATTCTGAACAAAAAATTTAAGAGTAAACATTAAAAGCATGAAAGCTCAGAAAAAGAGTTCAGTTTTCCTCCTTCAGAAGAGTAGGTATTTTGTATCTTTCCCATTATGAAACCTGAAGAAATAAGGAATCAATCTCCACAGGTGGCTACAAACGCTCCGTCCCATTCACAGCATACATCTGACAGAACAGTCACCCATACCAGAGCATGAGGGAAATCTGGGATGCTCAGCAGAAGAAGGAACATAAAGACAATCTGAGACTTTCTGAGAAGCTCAGCAACGCAGAGTTCCTGCCAAAAGCATCAAAATCACCACCACCCACGCATAAGAAAAATTAAGTGGCAGCCAAATGTTATATAACATTTCCTCTGTTTAGATTAGTTCTCCACCTTACATGACCACATTGTTTTGCACTCCCCATCCTCTACACGGGTAAGAGGAGAGTCCTTATCCAGTTAAGAGGCTAATTCTTCTGCTCCATTACCTCCCTTAACTCCCATGCTGTAACAGCTTTGACTAACTGCATCTCAGCTCTCCCTGAATATCCACTTTATTTCATTGCAAACTCCTGCTAAAAAGAGAGCATTTGAGAGAGCTCAAAATCATCAGCTGTCAGCTACCTCAGAAAGTTCACAAGCAATGCAAAGCTTCATACTCTTCCGAGCTAGAATTCTAGTACTTTACTAAGCAGTAAATAATACCCCAGGGATTTGATCTGGCTAGGTTTGATCAATCCTTGAAGAACTAGTTGGTTAGGTATCTTATTAAATCTCTACTGTTTTCAGATCTTCAACGAAAAATCTTAAGTCCTGTCTGCATCACCCAGAAACTAAACAAGCTATACAGTATTTGCTTAAGGCCAGGAAGCTATAATGCAGGGAGGAAAAACAGACAGAAACTTAAAAAAACCAAAAAACAACCCACAAACCTAACAAACACAAACACTAGAACAGACATGACACACACACAGTCACATGCGAGCTCACTTCACATGCTCAAGTGCAGTATTTAGAGTGGAAAATTTTACAGTAGAAACAGGTAAAGGAACTTAAGACACGATATATACCCCACAACAGGAATTTCTGGAATGACCTCAGGAGATGCAAGATAGTCCAGAAATTTTCAACTAAAATCATCGCTATTTCAAGTCTGCCAGAGCTCTAGCTTTAACGTACCACCTGACAAGCCAACTAGTAACTTATGAGTATAAATGTGAGTTATTCTTAAAGGAAACATTCATGTTATATTTTGCCCTAAACGAGCCATGAAGATGCACGGTTCAGCCTACCACTTTAAATTATTTTAAGGATAAGAAAGTGATATCTTTCCACTGTTACTTAATATTTTCTCCACCTCAGAGAAAACTGTAAAAAACTGTATTACAGGATAATTCAGAGAACATCAGATTTTTTCCCCCACTTACGCCTCCTTACTATGCCTTTATGATTAGCTCTACTGACAAGGAAAAGTATAATTTTCACCATTATTATTTCCAATTGCAATCTCATTGATGAAGGAACTGATCAGTGAAGTGTGATCTTCCTCCTCTCCTCCTCATGTGAAAACAAAGTTTTGATGAAAGTGAACTACTCTGAACACAGCCTTTCACTTCAGAAACATAGATAGTTCCATGCTTTCAAAAACGTAAATTTAAAGCTGGTTCTCTACCAGGTTACAGATTCTCTTTCGCGCTCCTTGTTGCGATCACATAGTCAGCACCTTTCAGTATCTTTGTAGTCTCAAGTTAAAGAGCAAGCTGAGGTCTTTTCAAGTTGTTACTCACCAGACAGTATGCGGTTACACAGAAGTCTGCAGCTTTTACCAGCAAACTACTTGTAACACAGTACCAAGCTACTCCACTGGCATAGTGATACCAGCCTCCTTGGACTTTGTTAAGGGTCCGAAGTCCTTAGTTGTTACTAGGAGATAAACTACTAAGCACACAGGCTGTATAAAGACTGACTACTCTGATTACTCACTAAGAAAAAACATAGTCTTGAGAACAGAAACACTATTTATTTTTGTTTATTTTCACACTATAAAGTAAAGTTTTCATCCTTAGTTTCGCTCAATTCTATTTGCTTTAATGGAACTGCTTGTTCAGACCCACTGATAGTGGCAATTACATTCGTCCCTATCATTAGTGGAAGTCTCTATAAAAATGAAAAGAAATGCAAAAGACTGAATTCTATCTTCTTTAGATTAAAACTGACACCTATAAACTGACGGGAGTAACTTTATAAATCCTTGGGACAAAAAAGTGAAATAACAGTTTCAGATTTCCTGAACTGATAGTTTACATGTGCAAGCAACAAAAGTTTAGGAAGCTTGTTTCTGTGACATCCCTGTTATAAGAGAAAGGTAGCATTCTTAACCAAAATTTAAGGGTGCACTTCCAGATGCGTAACAACTTTGTTCACCCCACTATTCTCCTCAGAAGAACCTCAGTCTCCCTAAATGATGCCATATTTCTGTTAATACCATAATATTTATTATGAAATACTTCTATTAATTTATTCCCTGAAATATGACAATCATCTGTATTATTTACATTCTGAAAGCCTCAACTACCTAGCATCAAGGATTCAAAACTTTCTATGCAAAGTACAAAAAGGAATCCCATTGCTGAAACAAAAATCATTTCTGGCCCTCTTGTCTTCAGTGATTCCAGTTAAAAATTTAAAAGGAATATCTTGTGATAACTATCAGTAGCATTTTCCTGCCAACACTAACTGAAATGAAAAAGTAACATACCAAGGGACTATCCACACCGCATGGCAGTAACATTGTTTTAGAAATAAGAACGTATTGCCTGTCGTGGAGAAATACGCAGTTTTGGAGGTTCACTGAATCCTAACTATCTAGCTTCATACAGAAGTCAAATCAATAACACTTCATCCTTGGAAGAGACAGGCAGTGAACAATTAACCCTGTTCTTCTCCCTCCCTCTGATGAGACATCCCCAGTTCCTCGCTGGTCCGTAAAAAACATTTACTCTCCCAACATACACAGCAGCAACGATGTTTCAAACAAGGTATACCCATTTGTGGGCTTCCAATTCTGTATCAGAAAACCTGATTCAAGTTATCTCATCATCATCCTATTGCAGAAATAGTTCATTTAAATTAAAACAGGTATCCCTGCCTCAGAGCAATCTGAATCATCAAACATGAAAAATGAGATTTTAAAATTCATCTGACTGAGGAGTCAGAATAGGAATTAGGAAAAATAATCACTCTTCCTCACACAAAGAGCAAAATATTCCAGTAAAAATGGAACAAGTGCTGTGATTTAACTTTTAATCTTTTATTAACTTGCTATGTTCTAAATAAACATTCTACAGCCATTATAGCACTTTTTGGAAGCCCGTTTTCTTATTTTGTGTTACTTATTACCTGGTGGACTGAGAACTGGCTAGACGGCAGAGCTCCGAGGGTTGTAGTCAGTGGCGCAGAGTCAAGTTGGAGGCCTGTAGCTAGCGGTGTCCCCCAGGGGTCAGTCCTGGGTCCAGTCTTGTTCAATATATTCATCAATGACCTGGAGGAAGGTGCAGAGCGCACTCTCAGCAAGTCTGCTGATGATGCTAAACTGGGAGGAGTGGCTGACACACCAGAAGGCTGGGCTGCCATTCAGAGGGATGTGGATAGGCTGGAGAGCTGGGCAGAGAGGACCCTCCTGAAGTTCAACACAGGCAAGTGCAGGGTCCTGCACCTAGGCAGGAATAACCCCAGGCACCAGGACAGGCTGGGGGCTGACCTGCTGGAAAGCAGCTCTGCAGAGAAGGACCTGTTAAGTTAATCATGAGCCAGCAATGTGCCCTTGTGGCCAGGAGGGCCAATGGGATCCTGGGGTGCATTAGGCAGAGTGTTGCCAGCAGGTCGAGGGAGGTGATCCTCTCCCCCTCTACTCAGCCCTGGTGAGGCCTCACCTGGAGTACTGCGTCCAATTCTGGGCTCCCCAGTCCAAGAGAGACATGGCGCTACTGGAGAGTCCAGCGGAGGGCTACAAAGACGGTTAGGGGACTGGAGCATCTCTCCTCTGAAGAAAGGCCGAGAGAGCTGGGCCTGTTTAGCCTGGAGAAGAGAAGACTGAGAGGCGAGCTCATCAACGCGTACAAGTATCTGAAGGGAGGCTGTCGAGAGGATGGGGCCAGCCTCTTCTCCGTCAGAGTTCTCTGTCACTCTTCCAGTGACAGGACGAGAGGCAACGGGCACAAACTGAAACCCAGCAAGTTCCATCTGAACCTGAGGAAAAAATTCTTTCCTGGGAGGGTGACAGAGCCCTGGAACAGGTTGCCCAGAGAGGTAGTGGAGTCTCCTTCCCTGGAGATATTCAAAACCCGCCTGGACGCGATCCTGGGAAATGTGCTCTAGAGGACCCTGCTTGAGCAGGGGGGTTGGACTAGATGATCTCCAGAGGTCTCTTCCAACCTCAACCATTCTGTGAGTCTGTGAATATTTGCACTATTTACACAATCTGTATTGTCAATAGTTCTGTTTAATATACATATAAAAAAATCTTGGCTATCAAGAATGTAAGGAGGGGAGAACTTGGGGGGGGGTATAATCTAATATTAATATTGAATTCTTTGAGGTGTTATCAATTGCTGTCACTCATATTTGTTTACGACAAAATCCACATGCTAGAGACAAAATGTTATTGCTTTCTTTTCAGGTCACATTGAATTTCCATGCCTAATTTCCAAAGCCAAATCAGCTACTCTATTAAGATAGCTCAAGTGGAAAAATAAATTGTTTACAAGCAAGCAAAAGAAAATCATACTTCAGTCAGCTCACAGAAGGGTTTCTGGAGTGTTGCTTTACACATTCACACTGTTCATTAGAACATTTACCCCATTCCTTCTTTTTATTTTCTAGAGAATGCTAACATTTTTCTTTAAAGATCTCAGTTACAACAACTGCTACATTTACTTGTTTGTATATTATCTGACTACCAAACATAAAATCTCTTCTTTAGTTACAGTAGCCAAACATCACAATCTCTTCAACACACCATTTCAAAATTTTATACAGATGAGAAGAAATTCTTCCCATTCTATTTAATAGCACTTACAAATAAAACTGAACTATTTTTGCCTTCACAAATACTTGATGTGAGAATTTTATGGGCTCTGTAGTCTGAAATAACTTTCTCAAATTTGAATAACTAATTATTTAAATGCAATTTGTCTGTAACAGGTTGGTTTCATTATCTTAAGTTGAGACATGCATCACAGGCTGGGAGTGGTAGGTCTTGAATTCAAAACGTCTTTCCCAACTGAAGATTTCCTCCACCGTAATCTAAAGCACAGCAGGCATACTTTATATCCAAATGACTTGCATCACCCTGGGAAAATGTAATGAGGGCTTCCTCACATGAGTCAGAGATTTGAAGTTTAGCAAATTCAGAACAAGCACTCTTTTTGGCATTTTCTATCCTAGACTGCCAGTAGCACTTCCCAGTACTACAACTGCTCACCTAAGCAAAAAACAAATTCACAACCCACTCCTTGGAACCCATTTAGTTCCCTTTTGTGTAAAAGCATCAATCCAATAATTGTCAGAAAAAGCTTTATGTCTGCTAAAATCCAAGATTTCACAGAAAGAACGGTACAGAACATAAGAAATGAATACAGAACTAGGTAAGAATAACACAAATTGCATGTAGAAGGTAAAACCTTCAAATGAAAAAAAGAGAAAGATACTCTTTTTTCTTTCCCCATTGAAATTATACTGGCCAAAGAAATAATTACTAATACTGAAGATGGAAAAGCTATTTACTTTGCAGGATGCTCTTCCAATATTTGCATCTTAGCAGTTAATCAAAATGTCTGTTTAAAACAGACGTTTTTATTTTAGATAATTTTATTTTAAAATCCTTGCTTGCACCAAATGTTGCCATAATCCACATTTATTTCTACTAAATTGAAGAGATTAGCTGTGAAGCAAGCTATTATTCATAAGCGAGGGAATTACAATCTCTGCATTTATTTGCTGAACAGTCAACAGATTCAATAGTTCCAAATACTTTTAATAGGGCAGGCTTTTCCCCATGCCTGACTGATTTGAAAAAAAAAACCCAAAATGCAGAAATTGCACTAGCTGGGTTACCTGAAGTGTTTAAAAACAGCTACCACTGATCTTTCCATGACTGTAACTTCTTTATATTTCACGACTGTTAGTCACACCATTTTTGAGTAAAGTTTCAGCCCTCTTGCAAAATTATTTCCCTCCCCAAAACTTTTTTTTTCTCCTCATCAGACTCTGACTTTTCGCTTCTGCTCTCCCAAGACAGTTGTACTTCTCATCTTTCCCTTTTGGTGGGCAGTGTATTACAGCACAAGGCTTTTCAGAGTATTACAGGCAAGACTGGACCAGCATTCATATGTGAACGCATACAAAAGGATAGCTAGACTTGCAAAGTTATATAGGTCTTGCAGTAACTAGCTCTTGCATGCATTCAGCTCAGAAGGGCCAGATTCCCTAAATACAACAGGGAAGGAGTCAGGAGTCTAAGAATAGTACTTCCAGGAGCCATCAAGCCGAGCAGGACTAGCCAGCACTTCTAGCATAGTCAATAAAGTTGTTTGCATAATTGTAGACAATTACACCATTAGGGCATATGTTCCATGCTACTTAACAGTTGCTTGTGCACCAGTATGCCAGCAACGCTGAGCACACGCACAGCACTGATCTCCCATAATGACTTTTTCCTTCAAGTCCCTTGGAAGGAATAATTTGAGAAATGAAAGGCTATTCAAAGCAAGGTCAGTTTGCTATAGCTGGGAGGGGACACTATTTATCAATTCTATAGGACTGTGAAGTGTATATGGGTACATTGCTTCAAAGCCTTTTTGTGACTGAATGAAAGTACCTTCACAAAGTTTTGAGGTGAATCAATATAAAAATAAATAGTAAATTTAAAGATTTGTAGTATGCTACATTTTGTCTACATTTTTGATTTTGTCAGCATAGAACTTGTGCTTAGCTTATAAAGAGAGGAGAAAGCTAAGATTTTTAACCATTCAGGAGATTGTTTTTGCTGGAATTACATATTGAGCTAAGTGAGGCTATAGATAAGCAGGGGAAAAAAAAACCAACCCCCCCTTCTACTAGAAGGAATAATTTTCATTTTATTGCAACTAAAATATTGCTACTAATTTCTACAGCTTTCTATACAACACTTTGTACAAACGATCTAGTGAGATTTACATATTTATACATCCAAAAAAAAAAAAAAAGCTTATCATCTGAACAAGAAAAACAGCATGTCTGTATGCAGTAATAACAATACCAGAACTGTAGCTAGGCAATATCAGCAGCTCAGGCAGAAGCCGGGCTCCCACTGGGCCTAGGGAAAAGGAAGAAGGCGCCTGGAGCTTCAAATATTAGCTCAGGCAAATCTGATGAGCCTGGCTGTACGTAGGATTGTGTGCATGGGCAGGTAACGGGAGGTTAAAAAGAGCTGGGGCAAGCACAGGTAGGGCCTGAATGTCTGAGAAACTGGAAAGCAGCTCCTTACAGAGCAACTCCTACAGCAAACTGCAAGGTAACAGGAGAAAGATTAGCATCAGGGTTGCAGCCTCACCTCCTTATGGCCGCGTGCTGCCACAGCAATAGCATGGAGAGCTCCAGAAGGGCAGTGCCTACCTGCTGCCCCAGTGCAGGGCTCAGGAGACTGAAAAGCCTAAATGTGTTTTCTGCCCTGTGGTCAGAACCAGGCTGAGCTGTTCCAACGTGCAATCAAACACTCCAATTGCACATACACCTTTGTCAATTAAAATGCAAAGAGCCCCTTAAATACACAATTGGTCATTTCTGCATTCCACTATCTGACTGCCATCAGGCACAGAACAGGACATTGCTCTTAAACGCACACATCCTATAAAATATTTTGGCAATGTCTCCATAAAGTATTTCTATACCCATTGCAGTTGCTTCAACTAGAGTAGTAGCTCCCTGTTTCCACTCCAACCACACCGTGGAGGACAGCGAGCTCCAAAAGCACCGTAATTCCTGCTCTGCTTGTCGAGCAAGAGCAGAACACAACTAGGGTTTGAGAACGGCCCCACCAGGCCTATCGCTGTGCTTGTTTTTAAAGAAAGGTCACGGTAAGATAGGCTTCTTTGAAGGAAAGGCAAAGCTAGCAGGAGCGGTGCAGCCCGGCTCGACCCGGCCCCACCGGCCCGAGCTGGGTGGGAAAGTGTGAGGCACAGCCGGGCTCCCGCTGCAAAACCGCAGTCGTCCTCCATTTTGGAAAGGGCAACTTCGACCTGCAGCGAGCCCGAAGGAAGTACCTTGGGAGGGGAGAGGTCCTCCTGCCGGCGCTCAGGAGGTTCCTCCTGCGACGCCTGCCGCTGCAGCCCTCTTCGCCACGAAACCGCTTTGCTGGCCGCATGTTCCCGGCCGCGGTAGGAGGGAGAAGCCGCCGCTGCCAAACCAGCCGCTCCTGCCTGAGGCGAGAGGGATGGGGCGACGCGCCGCCGTTCCCGCCTCGAGGAGGACGAGGGGCCGCCGCCCCCTTCGCCTGAGGGGAGAGGCTGCTGCCCCAGCTGTTCCCGCCTCGAGGAGGACGAGGGGCCGCCGCCCCCTTCGCCTGAGGGGAGAGGCTGCTGCCCCAGCTGTTCCCGCCTCGAGGAGGACGAGGGGTCACCACCCCCTTCGCCTGAGGGGAGAGGCTGCTGCCCCAGCTGTTCCCGCCTCGAGGAGGACGAGGGGCCGCCGCCCCCTTCGCCTGAGGGGAGAGGCTGCTGCCCCAGCTGTTCCCGCCTCGAGGAGGACGAGGGGTCACCACCCCCTTCGCCTGAGGGGAGAGGCTGCTGCCCCAGCTGTTCCCGCCTCGAGGAGGACGAGGGGTCACCACCCCCTTCGCCTGAGGGGAGAGGCTGCTGCCCCAGCTGTTCCCGCCTCGAGGAGGACGAGGGGTCACCACCCCCTTCGCCTGAGGGGAGAGGCTGCTGCCCCAGCTGTTCCCGCCTCGAGGAGGACGAGGGGTCACCACCCCCTTCGCCCTCGCCTGAGGGGAGAGGCTGCTGCACCGACCGTTCCCGCCTCGAGGAAGACGAGCGGCCGCCACCCTCTTCGCCTGAGCGGAGAGTCTGCTGCGCCAGCCGTTCCCGCCTCGAGGAAGACGAGGGGCTGCCTCTCCCGTCTCGCCCCGCCGGGGGTGGGAGGCGCCCAGGCTGCCCTGAGGCAGCGGTATGAGGCGTTCCTGTGTTCTCGCGGCTGCTTCTTTGCTTTGGCTGCTACTTACTCTCCCTTTTTCTGGGCCGTGGTGCGTTCCGAGGGGCTGCTTCGGGAGAAGGTCTAGGGGCGAGAAAATAGGAGCAGCCCTTGTTGTTCCGGGCGGCTTTACTTCAGTATGTTCTGCCCCCCTCCCCCCTTTTATTTTAATAGGAGCTCCCGGTCTAGAAGAGAGCGAGAAACCTATGGAGGTCTCCTGTGGTTGCCCTGTGGAGAGGAGGAAAAGGAGTTCCTGCCTCTGCCCTGAGGAAGAGGGCAGTGAAGAGAGGGCGTGAAAAATGGAGGTGGGTGCTAAGCTGGTGAAGAAGAGGGACAGTTAGAGGCAGAGTTAGCGTGCAGGCTGAGGACACTGCTTTACTCAGAGGTCAGGGAAGAGACTTAGCTCTGCAGGTTCGCAGGACCCCAAATCGCCTTTCTCTGGAACTGCAGGGGATTAGGGGGCGGCCTGTGATACACACATGTACTCTGGGGAAAGTAGCAGTTTTAAAAAACAGGAAAAAAATATATATAGCTACATAAGCATAAAAAGAAAATGTAGGAACACTAATGCTGTACAACAGAGACGGTCTCCAAGGTGTTCTGATTCCACAAAAAAGAGTTAATGTTTGCATTTGCTGCTTTGTAGACTTCAGGAAAGGGCTTAACATGTTTCATTTTAAAGATATAAGCATCCTGCTGAAAGGGGTTTTGCGTTCTTTAAATTAAACATGAATTTCGGTGATTTTCTCTGTCAAAGTAACAAATTTTTGAAATTAATTATTTTACCTTTTGGCCAGCTTGTTACTATGTGCAGATTGCCATAACTTTTCATCAATGCCTACAGTAAATTTCTTCCAAGCCAAAAGTGTCTGTATGGTTCTTTAATGTGAGCTATCATGCATACAACATTATGTACTTTGCAGGTAGAATAACATGGAGATCGCAAAGCTGCGAAGCAGCAGAAGAGAGCAGACAGGAAACAAGTGTGTCATGTTTTTCAGAATTGTATTCAAAACATAGCACAGGTGATTCTAATATGTTGTAATTTTGGACCAATTTTGGCTAGCTCTAACACACTAATAATTCTAAATGGCCTATAGACATCTGCAATTTAAACTATTGAAACTTCCTTGAGCATGTTATCATTGAAAAGCAAGGAAATTATGCTAATAAGATTATTGTTATATTTAAAATGGTGCTAATTTGAGGCTTCGAAGAATACAAATGTACAGCTCATAAATGTTATGGTCTCATTAGTCACGCGGTAGAACATGACACAAAGTATTTTGTGTTTGTTAGAAACAAAACAGCTTGAGTGAACAATAGATTATGCATCTTTTTCACTGGGGGAGGGGAGGTACTTGTCAGCAAAACGAAGTGGATCATGTGAAAACTTTAGTGACTAGATGTAAAAAGGGAAAGCTTTTGCCCGTGGAAGGAAAAGGAAAAGAAACATAACTCTCGGCTATGTTGTTATTTGCTGGAACCAAATTTAATGCTACCTACTGTATAGAAAAGCCTGGTTTTAATATAAATTAAATCCACTAGTGTGGAAATAATGCAAGCACATGCCTTGTCATCTCAAAGAGGAATTAATTGATTTCTAACTCTAAAAAACTACATGACTTATTTGAAGGAATGAAAAAGGAACTACAGCTACTAGGTCGTAGTGGAAAAGGTGATGAATATCTGCTGCAGAAACCAGTAAACTGAAAGGATATCCCCATGTTTGCTTACTGATATCTGAAAATTAGCTTATTCTTCCAGGAGTCTTTTTTTTTTTTTAATTTTGTTTTGTAGTGGATGTTTCAGTATCAATAAATGACTCTCAAAATAATGTTCCTTTTTTTTTAATGATCATCAGTACTGTAGCAAAATCTTTCATAAATAAATTTTGATTTATGGAAAAAATGGAACAGTTTTTAGGAATTGTTTAGTTTTTAAAATTATTCTATTAGAAAATTAATTTTTCATTTTCACTCATTTTCTAGACATGCTGTCTTTGCTCATATTGCTCATATGCTCATATTACTGTACAAGCTGTTTGGAATCTTGTTTCAGTATTTACTATTTTTACCTTGTATGAAGACTAATTGGAGAGAGCTTTGTATACCTCTATAGCTCTTTTATTTCTTCCTAAATGTTGTTACGGAAAAAGAGGAGCTGCTCAAGAACTGTTTGGAAGTCCATATATTAAGAGAAGAGCATGCCAAATAAGATGGGATAGTCTTTCTTTTATTTTTCATTAACAAGGGGCATATCCCTCTTAACTGCAGTCACTGCAGAATGAGGGACAATTCTAAGAGGGGAAACACATTGTTAGACAAGAGTCCTTATCCAAATGACAACCCTCAGAGACAAAATGCCTCCTGGAGTCTTGATATGAGGCTGTGCAATGTTTCTGCTAGGATTGAGAAAAAGGATCAGATACCAACAGCAGAAAGTAATTTTTATTTGAACTCGAAGAAAATAGCTTGGATATATTTCTATAAAGCTGTATATCTGTTAATGCATATATTCTAAATATTTTCATAACATTTTAACCAAGATGAGCAGAATTTGTTTTTGTTCTGTCCCAGGCTACTTGTAATCAGTGTTCATCCTCACAGAACATACCAAAGTTAGCATTGTCTTTCAAGAAAGAGTTGCCAGGTGTACACACATAGCCACTACATCCTCACCTGCCCTGTCACTAGGCGGGTATCCATATTCAAGTATTAGGATATCCATAGCTGGACTTTGGAGTGTCAGTTTTTTACATCTCACAGTGTTACTTTTAATACAGGAGTTCTGTGCTGTGACTTTAGGTGGTTTGTCTTTGAGAAAAGCTAAAGGAAGAGAAGGTACACGTGTCCTTTATTTAGGGATGAACTGTCTATTTAATTTTCATTAGTATCTGGTAGGGAAGATTATCTGAAACTTTCTTCCTTTTGGTAAAATCTCATATGAACAAATGCAATTTGGAATATTTGATAATTTGAAAGAGGATACTGTAATTAATGTTCCTCATTCTGATTTAGCTATGCATAAATTTGTAATGGTTCTACAATAAGACACCTTGAGAAAACACATTATATAATTAAAGGGTACAAAACTGCTTTGGAAAAAGAGTGGGAGTGTGCTTTATTTTGTATTTAAAACTGATTTCCCATATGGGAACAGTGAAAGCTCATATAAACATAGCATTGGATATTCTGAAAGCAAATCAGTGATGGCATACACTTTGAAAACATTTGATGCGTCTGCTGTGCCAAATGTGCATTTTTTACTGCATGGATACAGCTATTTTAACTTGTGTTTCTTGATACTCTTCATTTTGGTAGAATGCCATTTGCTGTTAATCCTTGAGCTGCAATTTTTGGTTTCAGTTGCTTTTTTCCTCAGGCTGAACTGGTATTCTGATGGATATTTGGCGATATCTCTTATCTGTGGTGGCAATTCAACCTTAGATCTGAATTTCCTTGATCTAAAAGACTGTTGAGATAATTTTGTTAGTATCCAGTGTGAACTATGCGATCTTCCAGAATTCCATGTTAGCTGTCAATTTCCCTGAATGGAAAGTAGTTCTTTTGGGGAAACTCTCGCTCACAGTACTGCACTGTTGTTTTACTTGATACTGTTGATTGTAATAATAATCAGATTAGAAGATTTTAAGAAGAAAAATTTTCTCTCTGCTTATTCATTAAATGTCAGAATTAGTTAAGAAAAATAGAAGACAACAGTTGAAGTATCCTTTCTTTCCCTTTATTTTCATACCAGCTCCCTAAATTTGATTTTCAAGACTGTTGTTGTTTGTTTGTTTGTTTGTTCGTTCCTTTGGCTGCCGTTTTATCTGGTAGTTGTTGCACAGACAAAAAGCAGTTCATCATCATAATCGCAGTGCTTTCATGTATTACAGCAGATTAGTTACTGTTTCTGGACAGTCCTGAAAGGAACAGAATATGTCAGCGCTCATGTTCAGGATGTTTTAGGAAAGATGTTTTTATCATTTCATTCAGTACAGTCACTCACGTATTTGTCATTTTGGACATCTATAACTTGACGTTTTCTCCAAACTTTGTCAGTAATGTACTTTCCACAATTTCTTTTAAACTCTGATCGAGGTTTATTCTAAATAGATCCAGCACAGGGCACTGTGTTGGCCTTTTTAGAACAACTCAGGTGTTGTAATTGATTGGTTTCACTTCTGATTGTTTTTTACTGGCTTTCTACTTGATGATTAGGATGGATGAGATCTTTACTTAAGTAGTTCAAATAAAGTTCCTTGGCTTTCTCGCTGATAAATATGTGAGAAATATGTCTTAGTCTCTACATACTTTGTATTTTACATGGTAAAAATCAAAGTATACAACCCTTCACCCCCAAATTATTGAATTATCATTGTTAATTTGAACCAATTTTTATGAATTACTGCATGTAAACTCCACATCATCTCAGAAGGCTATTGCGCTTAGATTTAGTATACCTGCCGTTTTATGGGATTGTTGTTGACCTTGAGGTTGTGGGGCCAGATTACATTTTAAGAGCTCACCTTAGTTTACTCAGAATGTTTCATTATGTTTCCTTCCTGCATGGCTTAGGTGTTTGGTCTGTGGGTTTTTAATAAGTACCTCTTTGTTTTTGTTTATGTTTCTAAGACTAAATAAATATTTATGTTATTTTAACTATTCTAGAAGCAATGCTGTTGGGGTGAAATAAAACAAGTTGTTTGCATGCTGTTTTATTACTGATGCTCTCTTTTTCTGAAATGATCTTGTGAGCAGGCAGAATTTTCAGCTTTAACGCAAGTCCTGCTATTTTCTGGTAGGAGAATATACAATCCATTTAATTTAGGAGAGGTAGGCCTTTTGGAGGATCTGTGTTTGGAAGAAAACTTAGGAGCTAAGTTAAAAAGAATGAAGCTCTTTGCTACCAAGATATTTGTATTGTGATTTGTAGTTGTAGCAGCATCTTTATCTTGTGATCCAGTTAATCTATTGCTCAAGAGTAACCAGTGCTGTTGGTCTTGCTATTGAATTCAGCCTCTTTCAAAACCTTTGAAGACAAAGTTTCCTTTCTGAAACACTACTCAAATTAACTGTAGCAGACTCTGCTCTTGCTGATCTCATTTCTGTTCCATCGAATGCATCCAGAGAGCAGTAGTTGCTGCCCAGTTTGGATGTTTGCAGGAACTTATTTTCCGTTTCTCAAAAAAGAAGTAATGAACTGTATTCCCATTTATGAATATTCTGTGTTTGAAAAAAGAAAAATGAATGAAAATAACTTTGCGTGTTATTTTGCATTGCTAAGACTCAAATATATCAAACTGCAGGAAAAGGCCTATTTTGCCCATCTGTTGGTAAAGATGAGCATTAGTTTTCTCTGCTAACTGTGACTGCATATTAAATACTGTGATATGATCAGTATCAAATGGATTTCTGGTAGAAGTTCATTAATGTATAGCTCAGGATGTAATGTTTAGGACAGGTGGTAGTGTTTATTTAAAAATTATTTCGGGCATAGCTATGTTTTAGCTTGTATATTTCCCAGAGGACCCTTTGCATGGGGATAACCATTTTGTGTGTGTTTGCATGTATGTAGCTAAGTAATACAGTATAAGTTTTGCTTGCATAACTATGCAGTTTTGCCCTGTTATATTTTAATTTCATGTGGTGCATATAATGTCCTCAGGTCTTTGAATATTTTACTTCTAATTGTATTAGTCCCTGAATGAATAATCTATATAAAGTGCGTATAATCTATCAGTAATCTATCGTCTGTATTGGGAAAATTCTTTTACTGAAGGCAGAAAGAAAGTTTTTAACGCTTGCATTGGACCTTTTGTTGAGAATGACCTTTAATTTGTTAACTGGGTTTATATGTATTACAAACTGCGTTCTTACAGAATGGTTGATTTCTTCTACTTGATGTCATTGTGAGGTGAGAACGGATAACGTCTGATAAGAATGAACGCTGTGCAAAAATCCCAAGTGAGAGTATGAATCCTTTTAAATTGTGTTATTTGTTAATGCAATAAAGAAAGATGAACTCTCATGATTTTTGGGATCCCTTGGGATAACTTATTTTACTCCGTGGCTTACCAACAGTGTTGGGAAGTTCCATTTGGCCTCCATTAAAGAAAAAAGTTTTCTGCTCTGTCATCCCATATTAGCTTAGATATGGTCCTTTTGGCTCCAGGAAAGCTTAGATTACAGGATGTTTGCCAAAAGAGTGATTTATTTCAAAAAATATGCATCAGATCTGGGCATCCAGTTTGGGCATAAGATCTGGAATAATTATTCAAACAATTATTCCATTGGTCAGCAGTTTATTCTGTCTGGTAGCTGAGGTATCGTTGGGTAATTAGGGAGCGTGGGATTCCATTCTTTCAGGCTTCTTGCTGCAGTTCTGGGAAATCAAAGGATGCTGATTTGTCTGTCTCTTGCATAGAACTGTCATTAAATAGCAAACAAATGCCCCTACTCCCTTCAGCTATCTATTTAATGAAGTAGTAATATTGTTACATACAAGATAGGTATAAGCTATAGCAAATTTAAAAAAAACCGATCTAACCATTAAACTCATGCAGTACTTTAATGCAAACAAGAAGAGCTCGTTATTTTTTTTTTCCACCTTTTGACAGATAAAAGGAAAGCTTATGTTTCTTTCCTATTTATATAGGCCTATTTTTTTGTTCCTCTTGGCTTTTCCAGTTTCAGGTAGTCAGCAGCTAAAACAGATGTTTGGGAGAGTAAAACCAATGTAGGCATCTGGGTCTATAGTCTCTGGACTCATCTGTTTTACTTCCCTTATTCACTTGCTTTGATTCAAGCAGAGTCCTGCCAATAATTCAGTCCTGATCTGTGTTTTATTTTATAACTCATCTTAAATCAATATGATTGAACAGTGCAAACAAACCAGGGAAGCCATGATGATGAGTTCAGTGCTTTTTTTTTTTTTTTTTTGATGTCAGAATACTTTTTCTGCCTAAACATTTAATGAGTATTACATAGAAATGAGGATCTGGTGACTTTTGTGTTTTTCAGTTGTTCCCCAAATAATCTGGTTAGTTTTAAATAGTCTTTCTTTTATTTCATAAATAGAGAAATACTATAAAATAATACATCTTAGCCCAAATTTACTGATCATTTCAATCTTCAGTGATTTCAAATATATTTGGAGAAATCTGGGTGTGATCAAGCTGTGTTTAAAATGTTAATTTTTCATAGGACAAAGAAAGATGATTTTAATCAAATTCCTTAAAAAGACTGTAACTCAAGCTAACGCTATTTGCCTTGCAGAATTGTTAGAACACTGCTCAGTGCTCAAATAACGTGAGTAGGGTACCCTGTACTGCCTGTACCAGATAAAGAAGTGGAATCAGGGCATGTGATACACAATGGACTTTAACTATGGAGTCACAAGTAACATCTGCGTGAAATCAGAATTTAAAACTGTTATTTGTGCAGAAGACTATTTTGGATACTGTGAATGGGAAAACAGTTCAATGAAACGGAAGTCTTACTGTCACATGCGCAACTATTATTGATAGCATTTCAAATATAGTGCAGAGAATAAGGAATCCGATCTGAGATTGTTCTATGTCTCTATGTAATCATGTGGTACAATTTGAATCTTCAGACAGTGAGTAATTTGACAAGCTCTGTAAATTATAGTATCTAGGGATGATGAAATGAATAGAAAGTGTCAGCCTTAATTATGAATTTTCTTGCCTTTGTGAATATAATTTTTTGTAGTTTAACGTGATCATTGCTGCTCTTACATTTGTAATGATAACTATATACATTAGAGACGTAAGTACTAAGGAAAAGGGGCACTTAACACAGTTTATAATTGTCTCATTCAAGTTCTTTGAAGACACTTTGTCAAAACAGCTACAAAGCTGAAGAACAAATGTATCTGAGCTGAATTGATACGCTGTGCAAGTTGATTACAATTAACAAAGTTTGTGGCTAGCGTGTATTAAATGGAACCTGCTGCTGAAAATGATTTCATATGAACCATTTTTGTCGGTAACTGTATACTTGAATTCTATTGAGCTGCTTCTTTGATGTATGAAGAATGACATTCTTATTGTTTTACCATATGGCGCACATTATCCTGAGAGGATAAGTGCTTTTAGGGTTGGGTGGTTTTTGTTTTGTTTTTGTGGAAGTAGACCACCACTTTGTTGCAACTACTGCTTTTTCGTTTATAGCCTTTATGTTGTAAATTTCACACGGGGAGCTAATGAAATAACATATTTACTGCCTGGCAGTAAAGCTGAAGTCTGAATCGTCAAAGATGAAGCTTTTAATGTCAGGGTGACTGCCAAAATAGATTTACTGAGAAGCTGGCTGGTCTGGCCAGGTGTCCAAAACAAGTTTCCACAAACATAGCTGTGGCAACTGAGGTATAATTTGTGGCTGGCATAGCTGTGCTAGCGAAAGCTGCTTGCTGTATGCTCATACTAACAAAAATATAATTGTGATGATGTGGCTAGTTACAGCTCTCTTGCATTTATCTTAAATGATTGATAGTGAGATCAAGATGTAATATTATAATGTTAGCAAGGCCCAAGAATTTGAATATAGGAAGCTATGTTATTTCAAAAATATTAACATAAGCTAGTTAATATGTTCAAATATTTTTCCTGTGCTGAGGTATATGTGCTTTAGTTGTTACTGCAATCCTACTTGCAACAGAATTGCAAAGAGGAAAAAAAAAATTGTTTTTTGTGAATGGCACCAAATTTCCTCCTCTTTGACCTGATATTCTTCATTGATACTGATGCGAGTTCTGTGTAATTCCAGTAGTGCTCTTTGTAAACCAGGTTAAGATAATGGTGTGGTTATCATTCTGCCTTGAGCGTTCATTAATAATTAAATAAAATTTTAAAAATATATTTTAAATCCATTATTAGAATTTATGAATCCAAGAAAATGTTACCATTCTAACCAAGCAAGTAGTCAAGTTAAAATTTTAACTATACAAATTCCAGGTGTGTTTGTACTCTGGCTCCTTATACCAGAAGTATTAGAGAAGATAAGATCCTCATCCATGCTGTAACTGTTAGTGTACATGGACCTGCCTTGGGATTTCTGCGTTGTGGGGGGAAAAAAGCAGTATAATTTCAAGACTACTTTTTACTACTACTTTATCTACATCCTCCCACCTCCATGACAGTGGTATATTAAGATGTTCAGGCAATTCTCTCTCTTTTTTTTTTTTTGGTAACAGAGTTCTTGCATCCTAGAATGACTCTTTGCCACTAAGATCAGCGAGCACACTTAAAATAGTATGGCAATACTCAGCCAGCTGTCTTTGGAATATTTGCAGTCTGGAGCAAGGAAGCTTGCAGGTACGCATTCTTGGAGAGCGCGCGTGGGGTTGGTGCAACATACCTTGTGTGTTGTGTAGGCATGCTCACAGCACTGACTCTTCCATGTTAGATGCATCCTTACTAAATAACAAGGGCATTATCAATACAAAATCCTGACTTACTGAGTTAGCGTCACTGTATTTCAAGATTGCCCTCTTTGTAATACTACATATTACAGAAGAATACACTGTTCCCTAAAAAAAACAAACAAAAAAGCACATAGGCCTTTTTATGGTTTTAGTAGTCCTAATCTTTTGTTTTCTGTTCCATTAGTTATTTTAATGTGGTTAGAAATGCAGTTGGAAAGAACTCCCCCTGAACGTCACTGGAAATAAATGCCTGGAAATTAGAATCTATATTTTCAAACACAAACTGCATGCAAAACAGGGTAATTCAAGAAAACAAGCTCTACTTGTAACACATGCTCAGTTAAAAAAAATCTGAACATATGCAGTCTTTTAAGAGTTTCTACAAAATAATTTGCTTGCGTCCAATATGTGCAGTTATTAGCAAAGAGTACATAAGCCTTAAGTCTTCGAGAAATAATTTTCCAAGCCTGATTCCAGGAAAAATCTTAATATGAAGATGCTACTTAATACAATTCTGTAAATTCCAATGATAAATGATAATAAATAATTTAAGACACAGCATTTGTGCGTTTAGTATACAGAGAAACATTTACTCTCTTTTGTTAAAAGATCAGCATCTAAACAAGCAATGTCTAGAATAGTTATCAGTTTCCTTTAAGCAAATTTCTCATTCAGAAATTCTCCAGAACTTGTGTACAGCTGCAGTGTTGATGAAAGGCTTTTCCAGGAGAAAAACGTGTTTGTGTTTTAAAGTTGTTTTTTTACCGTATTAAATTAAGCTTGATTATGATTGCAGAATGCATTAGATGAACAACTGCATTTATTTTGTCTTCATTACAGTGTAAAACCAATAAAGGTTACTCCAGTGCCTGAGTATGCTAAAGGGAGTTTGAGTTGGTTTCCAAATTCAGTCTTGTCATTACTCTCTTTATTCTGGTTAAGCTATTCCAGGTGTGATTTTTTTTGGCCTATTAGATATTCTAACTGCATTTTCTTACATAAAATAGACCTTTGACTTACAACGTCTTGTAATTCCAGCATTACTAATCTTATAAAGAAGATAAAAAGACCATTAGTGTCATATTTTTAAAGAACACGCTTAAAAGCTGCTTTTCAAACCTAAACACCGGAAAACAGTACTCCTTTCCAGGTTATGCCGTGTGACTGTTCAGGTTTTGTGAGAAACTTAAGTTAACTCACGTTTTTTAAGGATGAATGGCAATGCTTTGGGGTATTATAGTTCTGTAATAGTGCATAATGTTTTACCAGCATGGACCTATATCCTAGATCCATCTGAGTTTTCTTTGGTACATGTAGATGGGAAAGATGAATGAAAAGGTGGTACTAAGCTACCAGGAGGGCCTTTTACTCTGCTGTTTTTAAAGCTTTTCAGGTTTTTGCTGAATTTTGGGATTGCCTAGATTAGCCTAAGCATTGGTGGGGAAATATCCACGTATGACATAACATGGCCATCTTTTCACCTCATCTTAAATATATTGCCTATATTAAGTATAGTCAAGAATGGGTAGTGTGAAACTGTTTTATGCTACAGTCTTTGCGTATCAGGGTGATGACTTGTTAGGGCAGTTTTGCGCTGTTTGGGTAGCACAGTACGTTTATTTCACTGTTTCTGGCTACTACTTGCCACATGCCGGGGGCATGAACCCATTATTCCAGAAATCCTGTCAACATAGTATAGAAAGCTGATAACTTTTTCCCACACGTGAATACAAAACAAAAGGCAAAAGCATAAGGTTTGGATAGCTGAGCAAGTACACCTGTGCCTTAGTTAGTTTTTCTATGCACTGTGTAAAATACTATTTAAAAAAAACTTATTGGAAAGCTATAATGTTGACTTGTAGATATCTTTGGGACCTGCTCCCAAGAAAGGAGGTTAAAGAGGGCCAAAAAAATGAAGGTGCTTCCTTGAAAATTTGGTGATAAGCAGCAAAGGTTGGTGTCATTAACAAGAATATGACATTCTGATACTGACTGAGAGGTTAACGGAGAAAGGGAATGGGCTGTGAAAGATCTTGAAAGTGGTGATCATAAGACAGATCTTTCAGGTCTAGTGGTTGCTTATTTTATCATACTGTTCCTATTTATCATTTAAATATATTTGCATATGAATAAAATTATACTTTAGAAGACTATATTGAAACCTAATTTTTCTAGTTGTTTATTAAATAGTCACAAAACTTTTTTTTTTTCTAGTGGATCCTTACAAAAACATTTCAAGATATAAATATTGCTATCATATAACTGTCCCAGTCAGTGTTGGTTCCATATCAGAACTACAAAGCAACACATGCCCAGCTCCTGTACTTTTCTGTATCTGCTAGCATATTTGAAACTCTACTTTCAAAACCAAGGTATTGTAATGCAGAAATCTCTTGACATTGTGGATTGTTACTATTTTTTAAACAAAATGAAGTATTTTAATGTGCTTTTAAACAACCCTTCCTTCCTCAGTGTCTTAAGGTGATTTAAATCTTGCCTTATTCTAAAATCTAATTTAAAACTGCTTACCATCTGAGACAAAAGTCTTGGCAGTACTCGTCCTGCAATTGCAAAACTGCTAGAACTTACACAGGGCTAAATAGGCAGTCAAGAACAGGAGAGTGAAGAATCAGCATTTTTGTTGACTAGATGTTCATGACTTGAGATGCGGTTCCACAGTCAACTTACATCAAAGACCAGTTTTTACTTTTTATTTAGAAAGAGTTTTAATTCTAATAAAATAATTTTGTTCCATCACTAATTTGTGAATACGATTATATTTGTAATGGTGAGACAGGGAAAGTAGATGTGATGTCCAACATGTCTTTAGAAAGTAAACTAAAGAGCCATGAGGCTCAACAATGAAAACACTTAATGGGTGCCGAGTTCCTCTCATCCTTAAGAGGTGATGTATTTCATTAACGTTGTGTTGATCTTTTCTGTATTTATGGTTCCTGTCTTAATTTCCTATTGTATTTAGATGCATCATTTGTTAGCCTTAAGTTGACCTTTTCATTGTGAAAGCATGCCTACAATATAAGGCATCTTATATTTCTAGGGATAAACTGGAAAAGTGGGAACAGGTCAGCACTCAGTAGTTTGAGAGCTGGACTCCAAGCTTAGATTCCAAGAGGCAAACTAGGGAGGGAGGGAGGGAGAGAGGCAAATGCAGAAAGGAAATGAAAGAGGAACGTAAGGTAAGGTGTGGAGTAGATCCAAGGCATCAATATACACAGGACTGGTTGAGCAAAACATTTTTTTGAGCAGCAATGAAAAACTCAAATGCTTCTCTTGCTGTTTCGTCTATGAATTTATGAAACTAGTATTTTTCTGATGTTTGGCTACCACAGTGGCTATCGTATTTATATATTTTCAATTTGCACTTGTAGATATTCTGAACCGTACTGATACGTGAATGAACAGTATGCTGCTCAAACGAAAAAGCTGCTAGTGATGCAGGGAACAGATTCTGTGATGGATACTAAAGAGCAGAATGGAAAAGCTGCTTGTCTGGGCTTTCTTCTGTAATTATGGCTTCTGTTCACTAAAGTGGTATGAAGAATTGGTGAATTTGACAGTTTAATATTGTTATATCCTAGCTGCAAAGTAATTGAATTTGAGGGTATTTTAATGTTTGAAAATGGTAATCCATGAGAAGATGAAGATACCTTAAAGCTGAAAGTTCAGCTGTGATGTTAAAAACATTCTGTCTATGAAGCAAAGCTTAATGCATACTGAATTTCAAAATTTACTCATTTCTTCTGGATTAAGAAGAGTTACTAATAGCTTCTGGTTGTCTCCGACCTTTCTCTCTGATAGGGAGATGTATTGTACTGATGTTGCTGTTCTTAACCTATTGCTAAAGCTCAGCCTGATATCTGAATTCTACATGACGGCAGACTTTTAAGTTATTTGAGAAGTCCTCTTTTTTGTCATTAGCTTCCAAGGAGCGAACATAAACTTTGGCAGTATTTATTCTCGTAAATTCAAAGTAGAGAGCATAAAACTTGGAAGTGTGTAAGGAAGTTCAGCTCAATCTTAAATGCTGAGTAAGACCTATAATAACTGTCTCTTACTGCGTTACAGATCATGAGTAACCCAATGAAGTAAATAGCTATCATGGTGTAAACGTGAGCATTGGGAACTAGATGTTGCACACTGTGATAAGTCTGAATCTCTGGAGTTCCGGAGAACTTCAGCTTGCTTTGAAGCCAGAGCCATCTTTTGTGTTCTGTCTTTCTCAGTCTATTCTTTTACATCACGTATCTTTAACCGGCAGTTTCTGCTTTTGCAGTCTTTCTAGATGTGGTTATTATCTCAGAACTTTAATTCAAAAATATACATGCATAAAATCGTCAGTCGTACACTGCAAAGGTCCTGAGAGAGTATGAACAAAACATATTGGATAGTGAAGGCTGTCTGTTCAGAAGAGCCTCTGATCCGTAAACCTGATGCCTCAGGGGACTGCTGTAAATTCTTGATTTAGTCTAACTGCAATGTTTTATGCAACTCATATTTAACATGAAAGGGTCATTTCCTTCACAGGAATGTAAATTACAATCTTTCATTTATTTTCCCCCAACCTCCATCGTTCTGTGAAAAAAATCTTCAAAAAAAATCGAACTTTAAAATTACAGTATAATTTCAGCATACTTTCAAGGAAAGAAAGGGAATTACACGTATTGACTTTGTTTTCTGTTTTGTTTCTTGTTTTTTTTCCTATGTGTATAAGAATAGCGTGATAAATTACTCTAGTCTTGCCTTCCACGGAGATAATCCACATCCCTTTGTGAGTTAGTAAAGGCTGTGGCATCACCGAACACTTCTAGTCTAAGCTAGAACCAGCAAAAGCGTTTCCTGTCATAAACACCAACGTTGGGGTGTATAAAATTCTGGGAAATTGACATCCTAAGCCTATGCCCTGGTTTTCTGTCGTTGCCTTTTTCCTGTGACCTGATTATTTGTAAAAATTACAATAGACAATAAGAGCATCACAAGGGCAAAAAAATCTTTTACAAAAGATAGTAATGAAAAGAAGCAACCATTATCATTAGCTTTTGTTTTAATCAAGGTCAGAAAGAAAGCATTCCTGAAAGCAGGACAAAGATGTATAGAACAAATTTCATAAAGTTCAGTGGACATCTGTAGGACATATTAAAAAGACAATCTAGTTCCCTTCAGTATTCCGTTCGCAACTTGGCAGAGAAATAAACGGAAACATAGTCTGAGAACTTGTTTTTCTTTGATTTGGGAACCTTCCTCTGCAGTAAGTCACAAAAATGAGACTGAAAAGATGAATCCTTTTAAAATATTAAAAGGACTCTAAATTGTTGTTATGGTAGCAGAATACTTCTGTTTTCTTAAATGATTACACAGCCTAAAATCCTAAGGGAGGGGAAAAATGAGGGAGAAGGCAGAATGGTCCCAGTGAAGCTTATAGAATTTTTTTTAAAAACATGTCTGTCAAAGATAGAAAACATGGGGGGATTATCTGTCTCTGAAGAGGGATCAGATGGCAAAATCTATTTCTGTTGAAATGGTCTGCAAACTATATTTGTGGGGGGATGAATTCTAAGTACCATACAATCCAGAGTTGCTGTAGTCTCAGTAAATAGACAACTATAGTTTCAAACATTGAACAATAAAATTGAGGAATGATGTAAAACTTTGAATTTAGGGTAGTCTCATCATCTGAACAAACAAAAACATAGTTTAAATATTATCAATTTTGCTTTGCAAAATGATTGCTTTTTTCTTTAACTGATGCCAAGACAAAAGGTTTTCAGAGGCACAAATAAAAGATAATTCCCTTCCCATAGAGCTGGATGTTTGCAACTGATGCTTGTGACTATAGAAGAGAAATTTCAAAAGGCGTAAGAATTCATTATGTCTTCATTTATTATAACTCATGAAAATATTTAGTCTGAAATTACGTGACTTCAATTTGATAGCATTGTATCTGGATGACCAGATACAGCATAGGACTAGAGAACTAAAGATCTGTTTCTTTTTTGAAATAAATTGAATTGTTAGAAATTGCTGAATCACCAGACTGCATCGCAGTCTTCTGCATGATCTGTTTCACTGCAATATCCATTTACAATATACTACCAAGACTAACTCCTGTCTATGGGAGCCAGATCTTGTATCTGCTGAGATTGAGAGGCAAATCTACCACTGATATTAGGAAACAATTTACTCTTTTGTAAACTATTGTTTACAAGTAAATTTTAAATGATGAAGATAGGAGAATGCGATGAGCGTATTGGAGCAGTGAAAGCTAACAGTAGGGCAAGCATATCTTTAGAATTAAAATACAACTTTTTGAGGAAAAAAAATACAGTCACAATTAGATATAGGTCATTCCTGGCTGCAACATATCCTTTTAATCTGAGCTGGTCTGGAATCAAATTGCAGGTTGTCTCAGTTTTCAGGTTGCTCATGCAACCTGGATTGATGTGTCCTATTGATAGTGCATGCCGCATCAAAAATCTTAAGGAAAAGGTCTTGATCTTGAGGATATGACAAACTGGCAGTATTGAGGAGATAAGATTTGTGTAGGATAACAAGAATATAGTTTGACACGTAATTCAAATTGAAGAATGACTGGAAAGCAATTTTCCATGTTAAGACAGATAATTTTGACAGAAAATTGGAAAAAGCACACCTGTTAGACATGAATAAATGAACTCTGTACTTCTGAAACTGCTTTGTTGATGGTGAGTAAGCATAGAGATTACCTTCTGTTAACTTGCTATGTTGCTTTACTGATGAATTTTGAATTTTTAGCACAAATTAAACAATACTTTGTACCATCAGGATTTTATTGAGCTGAGGGTCATCTTGGAAGTCTCATTACCTTTCTGTGATCTCTCTTTAAAGCAGCTGCGCTGCAGCGTATTGCAAAGGAAACAAACTTAGTGTTGGTTCTTCTTTCTTTAAGATTTGTTTCATTTTTGAAGTTATTTCCCGAAAGACTGAAAAGAATTTCAACTGTAGATGGTATTACTGGAAATTTGGGTATAATAGCTTTGTGTTAGAGACTACAAGCAAACTATTTGAGTGAGGTAGCATAGAAATATGAATTTGGGTGGTGGGGGGGTTGTTTTTAGCCTTCACAAAATACAGGGAACCTTCTTCTCTCCTGCTTTAATGTCCCTCTCCCCCCCCCCCCCCCCAATTTAAGTTACCTGGCCCCAGGGGAATCCCCAAAACACATAAAGCCAGCTCTGTGTCATATTCATCCAGCCTCAGTTGCTTGCTGGTAAGTAGGCCTGTGTCATTCAGCTCATAAAGCATCCCCAGAGGCTAGCAAAGCTTGTGTAAGAACTAACCTGTAGATTGTGCTGGCAGTACCAGGAAAGATCAGAGAAAGAACACTGAAGCCTAAATAAACCTTGCATACAAAGGATGTGTCATAAATTTGGCATCTGTTCTTGTTTTGAGACTGAACATCTAGTTGCATGCTAGCTAGAGGCATTAACCCTCTTTCTTGGCATAATTCATATAAGCAACAATGAGATTTAAAGTTTAAAATAATAATCATTTGAAATAATACACCTTATAAATGTTTTTAGATGTGTAGATTTTGGGTGTGTTGCTGTTTTTCCACAGAGTATTTGCTACTTATTTTTTACTGTGTGCATGGCTATTCCTTTTTTTTTCTTTCTTTTTTTTTTTTTTTTTATTTCCCTGTATGGATTGCCTAACTTGCCTGAATGTGAACAGCACTAGAGAAATCATTTAGGAGAGTACCTCAAAGTGAAAGAGGCTGAAGATAAACCTCTGAAGTTCTGAGATCCTTAAAATCCTTAAAATACTGCTATCCAGTAAGGCTTGTCATATAAGTGAGAATCTTTCTTTGAGTACTTGCGTTCCTTTCTGATTTAGAGAATTGATCCAGCTTTCTTAGTTGTCTAGCTAACATAGTGGGAATTGCACAAAAGAAAATTGAATGCCAGGTATTGTGGTTGCAAGTATGTAGGTAAGCAGGGATGGCTGAGCGGACTATTTGTACAACCGACTCAACGAAGTGAGAGTTCAGTTGTTCTTTCATGTATACTCTGCTTTAGGCAGGGTATATCAATGACCATTCCCACATAGTAAAGTTTAAAAAAAAAAAAAAAATTAAGATGCAGCAGGCATAGTTGAGCAGAATGACTGCTACACTAAGCTAGTGCGTTCGCAGGCGTACTTTTCCCACTTTCTCATCTGTGTGCTTGGATCTTTAGCAGGATATTTGATATTTATTATTGAAGAATCTGATCCTAGATTCAACCTGTCAAAAAGAGGCTTAGCTTCATTGATGATGAAATCTTAGTTGGATCTTCCCTCTTGTTTGCTCTCCTCAAGTCCTCAGTACCGAACACTGTCACATATGGACAAAAATGACAACTGAAATGATTTTTTTATGCGGGTACCTCCAAATTGCTTCTGCTTTGTAGCACTGAACAAAATTTAGCTTTGGGTGAAGAGAAGAGCTCCTTGAAAAGGAAGCTGGTAGGGAGAAATGAAAAAAGATTTGTAGGCGGAACAGAAGAAAGAGTGGCAAAAAAGATGGGCATTGAGTGCATATGAGAAAGTAAGTTGGAAAATATGAAAGAGAAGTTGGTAACAACAGGTGACAAAGCGGGGGTGGGGAGAGAGAAGCCTTCAGAGTTATTTAATGAGAAAATGTTTGGAATAAAGACTGACAGGAAAGTTAGTTGTATCCATAGCTGTGTTTGGAAAGCATAATAGCACTGCTTAGCTGGGGAAAGAGGGAAGGAATTGAACTGAATTCATTGTCTTAATGATAAACTTAGCAGATGGGCAAAAATGAACATGTAATAAATTTATTTTGGTAGAAACAGATGGAGAAAATGTAGAACTCTTATATTTCATGAAACTGCTGTCTTTGGAAGAAATGAAGCACGATTTATTTCCAGTCTCTTCCTCACTTGTCCTCCAAAACATTATTTAATTTGAATATAATCTAAACTTGAAGGAAATTGTCCTTTCTGTAAGTTCTCAGTCAAAGCCTTGTCATCACAAGGAAGCCATACCAGTATGGAAATGTAGCCAAAAAGTTTATTCAAACTCAGTTTATTCAAATTCATGCACCATGATGGATTGTCAAAACATACTATATAATTTGTTAATACAAATAACTTAGTCACTTGGTTTTTGGCTGGTTTGAGCTGCTTTTAAGAGAGTAAGCTTTGGTTTCGTAGGTGATCTCTCTCAAAACTAGTGTATTTTCTAAAGCACAGGCAGGATTTCTAGCTTTACTCACACGACTAAATGTTTGATAATATCACTGGTTAGTAGTTTATAGCGGCACACCGAGCATCTGATAACTGTCTGTAGAAATAAAGTTTTTCTTTGTACTGTATTTGTGTTTTGAAGTATAGCAAGGAATTACATGTTCAAGTTAAAAAACAAACAAACAAACAACCCCCCCAAGAAATATATTTTATTATAACTTACCCTTGAGATCATACTTGGTTTTCTTTCACATCTGTCTGTTTAAAGAACTCTATACATCCCTCTGCACTAATCTGATGTCAAAAAAAAAAAAAAACCTATTTCAGACCCAATATTTTTACATACCATTATTATATGTGTAATTAGTGTTTTGATCAATTTTTTCATTATAGCCATACCTGGAGGCACATATGGAATTAGATCTGTTCTTTAATTGCTCCAAGTATGTGTGTATTCTGCTAAGAATCATTGAAAATGTCCAAAAAATTTCTGATCAGCTCACTGTGAGAACAGGCCGGATGAGATTTATGCAGAGAGTTTAAGAAATTCAGGTAGCAAAAGTAGATGTGGTTCCTAGTAATGGTCAGTACTGAGATTCATTGGATCCTAAAAATGGGCTCTGTGTTCTCTGTGTATCCTCTCTGCAGAGGATACACAGATTTTTACACTCTGAAAGATGCAGCCATCCGAAGATCCCACGCAGAGGTGTATCATTGTTTTCTTTCAGTTTCCTCTTAATGACAAAAAAATGACTAGTTCAGTTTTACAGCCTCCTTGCCTGAAGGAGAGCAACAGCATTGAAGGACTGTGCGCTTTCATCAAGTTAACTACGTTGCCAGTGACAGTGTTCTTTGGGAGCAGTTTGATCATATCTGAATTTTTACACATTTTAAACTGACTGTAGCATTTCCAGAGCTGTCCTCTTTTTCATATGTCTGTTCCTATGGCTTGCTAGAGATTGCGGGGTGGAAAAAAACATGGGTAAAGGGTGCAGTACAGCATGCTTAGTGCAAGTGATAATGAACTATGAAAAGAAAGAAGCTAAATCTAAATGTAAGAGGGCTTGAATTAATTCTGTGTATGTTTAGATGAGGAATTTCTTGCATGCTAGTCAGAGTCAGTGCCACCCCTAACTGTTGTGTATTTCACTTATGTATCCACAGATAAGCTTTTCATGCTAGGCTCATTTTGGAGTCAGAAGGTTCCCTGCATAAGGTAGTTCATCCCATGCTGAGACAGATGTCTAAGATAGCTTCTGAAGATAACTCCTCTGACCTGCTTATTTCCCTCCTCTTATAATAAGGGAAGCCTCAGGTTACTGACTGTGAAGTATATAAGTACACTTAAAATATAGAGTAAGTAAATTCACTTCCTGATATCACAGATTTTGTCTTAATGCTGGAAAAAGTTTTACCGTCATTTACTTTTATTTGAAAAACATGACTTGAAATATTGACACTCCTACTGTGTCAGAGAAATCTTTTTTAAAAAAACCATTGAATGATAATGATTATTCTGAAGCTTACATGATAATTATAATTCTTGATGTTTAATGATTTCTGAATAAATGGTTTTTTTTAGATAGAAACTCATTTGTTTTTTAATCCTATCTCATGAAATAAGTCATCAACCTGAGATATTTGACTATATTTTATTTCTATTGCATTTGGTTATGAAACTGATGATGTATCAACTTCCATGGGAACCATGTTCAAAACCTGTAACTCCTTTCTTCCTACAGGTATATGTTCTGCCTTTTGGTGATGTAGTTTTCAACCATCTGCTGTTCAGGAAGCATTGTGGTATTGCAAAGTTCATTTAGAAAGCCTGTTGTGTCATGATTGATCTCAAACACTCCCATAGCTGTAAAAAGCGACTAAATTAAGCCTCCTTTTCAGGGGAAAAAAAACCCCAAGCTTGAACTTCTCATAATCTGGAATCCAAGCCTTTCCTGCCTAATAATTATTGCATGAAAGAAAGGAAGAGTCTACCTCATCTCATGTAAAAAAATTTACTGAATAATAGGTAATTGTCATTCGCCTAGCAGAGGAGGAGAAGCTCAGAAGGTTTATCTAGCCTGTTAAGGTCTCTCTTGGAGTCCTTCCTTTCTCAGTGTAATACCGTAGATATTTTCTCAGTTTTTCCTCATTAAATACCTGATTGCTTTTTCCCTGAGCTGAGTATCCAAAACTTCTTGCACTCCTGCTCTTCCCACCCACCCTGCCAAGTCTGTCATAACTGTGGAAGAGTTTATTCTCAGTACCCCAGATATGAGTTCCTTTCAAGGAGCCTGTTGGCATGCTGTATAGGACATGTAGGAAGTTACAGTTTGTCTGCCTGTCTTTTGATAGTGAGTTTTTTTGTTAAAATTGTTTACTGAGTAGTCTGCTTTCTTTGGGTCTTTCCTAGGCTCTTTCATTAGAGCTAGCTACCAAAAGACTTAATTCTTTCAAATCAGTCCTTCATTTTCCAAAGGGGAGCTGTTTGTTTAAAAACTTCTTTGCATTCCCTTCAGCACAGCCTACAGCTCTTATGCATGCCCCTAGCCATTGTGCCTTGTTCTGGGAGTAACCCTGTGACCCACTACATCTGCATCGGTGAAGGTTCAGACAGCTTCAGAGGTGACCTTGCTGTTTTGTTTTTTAATACATTCCTCAGTATGTCTTAACCAGCTTAATAGCGGTGGGGTACAGTAAGAGGAGAATAATACTAATCACTTAATCAAAGGAAAAGTTAAGCTAATATAAACTTGCAAAAACTTTAGAAACTTAAGTTCATGATGCAGGTGGAAATACAGTAACAGAGAGGAAGTTGCCCAGTGTATTGCACAGAGATAACATGTGATTACCTACACACGGAGCAGATACATCTGTCTGTATGCAGTCCAGAAATGCTTTACAAAAGTCTCATCTCTGCTGTTGGTAGCCCCTGTGCTGCTTAGGGAAGAAGTTTCAGAGAGGGAGGGTGTTTTGCTGGGAAAGAGTTCTCATTTCTCAGGTGAGACCCCCTGCATCATCTTCTGTCAGGTGTACCACTACAGTGAAGGGGATCTTTAGGATAGGAAGAAGCAGGCAGTGGTAATAGGAGATTCTCTTATTAGATGCATAAATACCTGGGTTTTTAATAACTCAGAGGGTCACATAGAAACTTGCCTGCCCATTGCAAAGGCAGCAAACCTCATGACATGCTCAAATACAAGTGCAAGAGAAGAGTCTGTTGTGGTCTGTGTTGGTACAAGTTACAGAGGAAAGTACAAAAAGGCTTTGTGGGGCTGCATTCAGGCTGCCAGGCAAGGGGTTGAAGTCAGGCCCTCCATGATAGCATCAGCTGAAATAGCATGAGTCCCCCATGCAAGACCTGGGAGCAAAGGTCTGTAGAGGCATTACACTTATGATAGGAGAGTGACTTGTACCAAGGCTTTGCACTAAAGTTGCTTTCACTGAGATTTCTTTAATGTGAGAATGTTTGTCTCAGCTACATGCGTGTATGTGTATTCATCATGAAATCCTGATGTACCTGCCATTGCTGTCATGATCTCATGTGTGAGTTAGGTCCCTCTGAAGGAGCAGAGAGGTAGAAGGCCTCATTAATACAACATAGGGACAGAATATAAACATTAAAGGGCCTTCCTTGTTTTACCATGACTCAAAGGAGAAACATTCTTCTCCTTGTGACACTGTATAATCAGCATCCTTAATTTTTTTTTTTTTAGAAAGGAAAATTTGCTTTTCTTAGTTTTTGCAATCCAAAGAATCACACAGTCACTAAAGGGATGAAAGAACCATGCAGGCGAGGCCAGTGGGAGAGAGGAAAGTTATGATCTCTTAAAATGATTACATTCAAATTGGATCATTTGTAATACATTCCTTATGGCTTCATGAAGCATTGTGGGCTGATGGATAGTTAAAGAAGCAATAAAAGAAAAATGATCTAAACAGGATAATTCATACTTTTTTTTTTTTCTGGCTGCTAAAGCCAATTCACTATCTCATGTTTCAAAAAATTGCAACAACCTGAAACTGACAACTTATCTGTAAACAGAAAAGTAACATTAGGAACTTGTCAGATGCAAGTGATTGTATCTTCATCTTTCTGAATAAAATTCTTCTTATGATCAGTAGATTAGATGACACATGGAAACTCTGGTAAGCTTTGTTTTTCATAGAAACCTTTACATTTTAACAAAAGAAAAATGGGAAAATAACGGTAGAAACAAAGGAATTCCTTTGCCCCTTATGTTTATATTACATGACATACTGATCAGCTTGATGGGAAGAAGCAAATAAATGCATTGCTTTAATAGCTTCATCCAGCCCATCTCTGTGGTGTTTCTTGCTTGAATTAGTCCTTCTACGTTACACGAGGTTACTAGGTCTATCCTCTTTTTCTCTCCAGTTTAATTTGTTTAAGATACAGCAGTATGAGTAAGTAGGGCTAATACATCTGAAAATCAGTCAGGAATCCAGATGAACTCTCATGCTTTCTGAAATCAATATTATAGGGAATTGTTAAACATAAGTATTGGGAAAGATCTCTGAACAATAACTGGTATCTGGAAAAATGAGCAGTTTCAAAAATACCTTCATTAATATCAAAATGAAGTTGTATGTAGTTAAGTGAGGAGAAATTTCATGACTATAAACAGCCCTGACCTTTTTTAAAAAAAGAAAAAAGTAGCAAGTAAAACATGCTTCTTTTCATAGGTGGGACATATAGGACATACAGAGGATCCTGCTCTTAGTTTCTTGCTATAGAGGACCAGTGAGCTGGGCTTTGTTATTTTTTTAATCCGTTTTGAACAAGAAGAATGCAACACAGTCATCTAGCAAAACATCCTATGCTTTTTTAGTATTAAGAACTGTACTGTGCTGTTTGAAAGCTATTCTGATTAGGTTTTATGCTTAGTTACATCTGTTTTTTAATAAAGAGTTCATAATACCATATATTCAGCCTGCAAATTTGAGAGTCTCAAGGAAATGTATACAAAAGACCAAAGATAAATTGTATTCAGTGGAATATTATGCTTTGTTGCTAGGCTAATGATAAGTCTTACTTGAAATTTATCTGTTGTATTTTTTCTTTTAGAATGCACATTCAACTTTAGGTTGAATATTTCCATACCTGCGTACATTATCTTCCTAGAAGACGCTGAAAATACCTTATCGTATGCATTAGGCTATAAAACATTTAATAAAGAGCGATGTTTTATAGCGTTTGACAATGTGACTACTGCTTAAGTGAGCTTGTGTCCTTACCTAGATGTGGCACTCCTGTGGCCTCCATTTATTGCATATAGGTCTTTACTGTGTTTAGGTGCACAATACGTGTAAATGGAAGAAAATACTACCATCTGTATTTTACAGAGAGCAAAGCAGATAAATAATTTGCCTAAGGTCATGCAAAGACGTTATGGATCAGAAAACCCAGGATTCCCACGTTTTAGGGCTGTACCCTCACTGCTAGGTTACTTTTGTTATTACTATAGCATGCTGGAGTGAGATTCCTCAAGTTACCAGAAATCCTTTGAATCTGAAATTCAGTAGCATCTGCTGGTTGAGGAAAAAAATCATAATTTATGTAAAAATCAATACTGCAGTTGTAAGCTTATTTAACGTTTGGAATCCATTTCTGCAAATGTGTTTGTGAAGTGAGGCCTCTCAATACATTGAGCAATACCAGTGATTTCAGTGGGACTTCTCCACTGCTACCTAGATTTCTGAGCTGGCTGTCCCTAAACCTGCTGCCTAACACAACCTAGGAAAGCTTCTAGGATCTCTATGCTTGGCATAAGCTAAGCAGGTCTGCAGGACTCCTGCAGACCCTGAGGGTGCTCGGTATACAAATGAATGAGCTTCTCTTCAGTTTCACTAATATCCTCCCCTTAATGTAGATGTGGTATCTACCTCTTAATGTGCAGATGTGTGCCAAAACACTTTGTTAGGTAAAACTGCACAGAGGAATAAACGGAAGACCCTGAGAGTAGCTAGAAGCACAGTAGTAACTGAATTTGTGCTTGTAAAGTCAGCAAGTTAGAAAGAGAAAAATTGCATCTTATGGAGGTAGGTTTCATACTACAACCCTTAGGAAAGGCGTTGTTATTAAAAGGATGTGTGTGCAATGACCAAACACGACTAAGAATTGCCCAGTTATTCTCTTTGCTCATAAAAGTTTTTGTCATTGCTTTTTTGTTCCTCCAAAAGCAGTACAAAGCACACTAAAAAGTCTGGTGTCCATATTCACACATTCCTTACTTGTTTCCTGCAAGTATATAGCTGCTTTCCTTCTTCCTCAAACTTCTTTATTGCTTATCTACTGTTGTGAGTACTGCTGATTGCAAAAGACAGACTTAACTGCCAGAATTGTATTGCGGCATATATATCTTGTCACTTCAGTGACAGCCTCAGTCCTCTTTTTACTGCACATTTAATTTATATGAATTTAATTTATAGGCATCCAGTTGGAAGGGGGAAAAAAAGCCTTTTAGAGGGAAAAAGCCTGAAAGTCACTTGACAAAAAGAAATTTTTCAAAGCATTGAAGTTCAAAAGCATTTGACCTTAGAAAGAAATGGAGATATATTAAAAGTATAACAGAATTGTGTATGTATTCTTGAAATAAATGAACTAGACAAAGACAACAGGCAAATTTTCTTCCACTGAATTCACTACACTGAAATTGTAATGAGGTCAGAGGTTTAGCTGGTGCTTTATTAGGCACAGTACATGGGCCTAGCTCATGGAATTAAAAAGTTATAGAAATTTCATGTGATAGTCTATTAAATGTTTTAGTTCCATTTTAATGATGTGGCCGTAAGGAACCCAGAACTAAAATCGGGCTTCACATTTTGATTAATTGTGTGGCAAATGAAAGGAGAAAGTGAAAAATATGACCTTCGCTCTGTTCTTCCCCTGTGAGCGAGATGGAGGAATTGCATGGTGATTTTCCCCTCCCTCCCCCAAAGTGACAGAAGGGCACTAGTGCCAAGAAGAGAGTTTCGGTTGCTCCTAAGAGGTAATTGTGCCTTCTTGTAGAAGCCTGCTTTGGGCTGGAATTTCTTTATGCTGGATGAGAGGCAGTTTGTTCCAGGTTGAGCAGTTCCTAGACTCAACTATAGAGGACAAGGAACTCCTGTGACCATGGAACTAGTTTGGCACCTTTCCCCAAGGACTCAGAAATGTTTCTTGTGACTTCATTTCTCAAGTACTGAGAAGGAAGAGGGAAAGGACTAGGAGAGGGAGGACTGTACAGCACTGTAAAGATTCTTGTTCTGCATGGGTAATTTTTGTTTCTGTCATAGATTCTTTAGTAAAATCACTCCTAAGCTACTGGGGGGCCACAATATGTTTTGTTCCAAAATCTAGTGTGGTGGATATTTTAAATAGTGCTTTGTCTCCTAGTGCAAGACAGCCTAGGTAATTTTTTATAAGAATTTATAAACAATATTGAGCATAACTTTGACTTTTAACTCATTTACTCATTTTCACTTTTTTGCCCTCCATTACTACCTTTTTTTTTTTTTTTTTTTTCAACTGGAGCAATTTAAAATCTGACTTGTGGCAACTGTCAGACAATATGTCTTCTGGTGTCTTCTGGGCATAATGTCTGTTCTTGCAAAACAAACAAACAAGAAAAAAACCAAAAAACCCAGCCGCGTTCTATCAAAGTACAAGTTATTTACTCACATGCTAAGGGATGTTGCTGATGCCTGCACCATGGAGGACAGCAATACCTATTCAAATTGTTCATCTTTTAAGCTTTTCCCTGTTAATCCATGAGCAATATCTTTCTGTGCATTCATTTAAAAACTCAATTTTCCACTGGCTTTGCAGTCATGTATTCAGACAATGATCTTTGATACTTCTGTTTCTTCTGTAATACTGATTGCCCTTTACTTTTGTGTTGGAATTTGTCTTACCTTTTTTTTTTTTCCTTTAGAATACCGACTTGTAACTTTGTTTCTAGAGGAGGCCTGATGTTTGTATTTGCTTAGGTTTCTTTTAGTGAGTTAGCTGCATCAGTGAAAACCTTTCTGTTTAAAGGCAAAAAAAAAAAATAAGAGTAAGATGCTCCATAGCAGAAGAATAATATAGTTCTCTTTAAGTTAGTGGAACTTAGTATTAACTCAAATCTAGGGAGAAGAAGAATCTTAGATTTTATGGCATACTTCAAAGATTTAAGTTCAAAAAATTCTGTATACTTAAGTAGAACAAATCTGGTAATATTGGGAGTCATGCCAGTCCTCTTTTGGGAAAGTAACTCAGCTGTCAAAAATGAAAAAGTGAACCTCAGGTTTTATTTAGTCTAAACAAAAAGCCTTGTTATCTAAACATAGACACAGAATGCAGAAATAATGAAGAAGTCGAGCGAGATCTTTGTTTGTGTAAATCAGCGTGGATCAAGTTCCTGATCCATTCCACTATCCTGATCCATTCTAGCTGTGTAGGTTTTCTTACTTCCATACCATAAGGTGCTGGACACCTTATTAAAAACGTGAATAAGGATTAACCCTAAGTACTTGCCATTACTATAGAGGCTAACAAGAATGAAATAAGCCTCTTATATCAGAAAAGGATATTTCATTTTATTAAAAAGGAAACATATTAGAATGTGTATTGAATGCAGAAAAAATACTATAAACTATTTGGGGGAGGGAAATTGCCTGTAGAGTACTTTTTCATACATACATAGAAAGAAACATAATCAAGTATCCTAGAGTTCAAAAAAGGCATTATTGACGTTTTCTGTTCAAGTCTACCCGTAAGGTATTTGTGGAGGGTTTTTGTTTGCTTTTGTTTCTTTTTTAATAGATTAGGTTTGATTGTGTGTTTGTATGTATCTAAACTATTTTAAGGAATTACAAAAGAAATGCTACATCATCTGTACTTGTTCTGTGTAATGAAATAGCTTTTTTGATTTTACTGCTTTTCATCAGTCAAAAAAGGCAATATTTTAACAAAATGTGCACAGAATGAGCCTTATCATGCATGAAGTATATATCGTTTACCAACTTTAGGAGACTTTTCTTGTAGAAAATAATGAGTGTTTTCATTGCAGTGCACATTACTGTCAGAAATTATGATACTGTTCACTGCGTACTTGTTTTTTGTAACCTTTCTTTTCAAATGGCCTGTGTAGTTTATTATTTCAATGAAAAATTCAAGATGCCAAAGCACAAAGAGAAATGTCACTTGTTTAGCTAATGTCAGATGTTAGAGAGGTAACTGAAACAAATCCATTTAAACTGTATTGTAAGTGGCTTCTCTGTTGGTTTCCAAAGAGCAAACCGTACAGTAAGAGTCAGGTTTTGTAGCTTTAGTCTCTCTTGATGAAGATTCTAATTAGTGTTATGATAATTAGATACAGATGGTTTGCAGGTGGGGAATGCCAGTCTTCATCTCTTCCAAATTGCTCAATGTGTCACCTGTTTCTCAAAATAAAGAAACTATAGGGCCATGACCGAAAGCCTGTTGATACAGCTGAAAGGCTCCTCTTGACCCCACTGGCACTTAGAATAGACCATGAATTCCAGTGTTTTTTTGATATTACTGTCTATGTTGCAGAAAATTGTGATAATTACATGTGTTAAAAGGTATTTACAGGGCATCAGATCACTTTATGCTCACTCTCAAATGAAGATTCCAAGAATAAAGAAGAGTAACTGCATGAACCGTTCTTACAATTGCATTCAAAATACCACCCCTTTACACAGAAAATAATATTTAAGTGTTGTAGTTAGAATACATAAAGAAAAGTGAGTTCAAGTCAGGAGCCAGATTATCTCTCTGTTAATTCAGTAGAAAGCTAACTTTAAACATCTGAATTAAGTGAGTGAACAAACAATGAATGAACAGTGAATTAAATTCGCTGTGATAGAGAATTTCTGTAAATAACTTTTTTCCAAATTTAGTATGTATATTTTTAATAAACATAGGAATATAAAGTATGGTACAAACCAGCTACAGTAAACAATTGAAGTAGTTCCAAAGTGAACTTCAGAAACAAGTGAAATACTTCAATCTGTAGGAAGGGGGTACTTTCCAGATGACAGAGAACTTGAAGGGAAGCAATATTTCTGATTAGAAAGTCTATTTGACTGTATAAATCACAGGTGAAATACATAAATATTAATTTCCTTTTTGCTTTGGAAAAGTGATGTCGTTTCAGGAAGCATTGAGGTCAGAAGAACTTTCTCTTAACTTTGTGATTTTTACTGTATTTACTCAGTAGAAGACTGGCATTTGATTTATTATTATTATTTTCCATAATTAGCTAGAATATGCAATTGTGCAAACTAAAACTAAAAGCTTCTTTAAAATGTTATGCCTATGCCTGGTATAATGTTGAGAGTAATATACGTGACATATAGCATTTAACTCTGTAACACAGGAATTCAGCAGAACTGATCCTGCAAATCCGAGATACAGCTGATAGAAAGTAGGCTGCCAACTCTCCCTCAAAAAAACTTTCAGAAAACACCTTTTTGGTCCTAGTATACTAGATAAAACATCAATTGCCTAAATAACCATCTCAGCTTATGGGTCAGATCTGCTCTTTGGCTTCAGTGTAGCGCAGATACAATTGATTGGAAAAGCATGCTCGCTCCATTGATTTTTGTGCAAGTGCAGCTGGAAAATAGAACTTGTTCAAAGTACATGCATGTATTTGAGAACCATTGTTCTTTTTACTGGTTTTGCTATCTTCCCTTTTTTCTCTGCCACTCAATTTTGGGGGAAAACTTTCTTGCCTACCTATTCCCTTCTTTTCACAAGCTAGAAAGTTACTTGCTCTAAAGTGCGTGAGGGATTACAGAGAACATCTTCTTTAGGATGGTTTCCCATACAAATGGGAGTTGTTTATACAGTGCATCTTTTAGATACTAAAATCTGTGACTTTCTTTTACTAATTTGGCTGTTTCATGTAAAGGTGGTGGCAGAATTGTGGCGAGAACACTTCTGCTCTCTGTGGGCAAGAGAAAAAGAGAAATCTATTATTGTAAGTCCTTGCCTAATTTCCTAGGACGAAACATTTTGTAATTTAGTTATATTCTGTACAAAGAAAGTGTGTTTGAATATGTTGTTTATCAGAAGTCACTTTATGAGCAAGTTGCTTTGAGAAAGGACTGCTGCATTTCTGATAGTCCGGCTAACAGGGCCTCATTGCTCTGGAAAATTTGAAACCTACCCACATGTACATCCGAGCTTCTATTCAGGGCATCTCTCAGATGTGCCAGAAAAAAGTTTCCAGTTATAAAATAGCATTGTAAAAACTTATTTCATTAAACAAATAACAGTTAAGCTGGTTAAGCTTTACAATATTGATTTATGTGGTTTGTCTTGTATCTTTTAGTAGCTGAAACTATTACTGCCTGGGAGGGCAGCATTTGGCAGAATTCATTAGCGTAAGGGCCAATTTAGCATTGACTTTCAACTTCAGTGGTTGTGTCATTTCTTGTGTGTGATGGCAGGACTCAGTTCTTTGGCAGTGAAATGACTCCTTGGTACTAGCAATGAACATAAACCAAATTTCTCACTTTAAGTGACTGTTAAATACCTGTGAAATGATTAAGTGCTTCCAATAACCTATAAAGACAGAATGTTGAAGATTTGTCTCCTTGTTCTTGCCCTTAGGAACTGCAGTATAGAACAACCCATAAACGTCCTCACCAGAACATAAATGCAGCTCAAGAAATATATTTCAGTACATCTGCTGAGGTTATGTAGATATTTATTAGCACAGCATAATCTGTTGATGCTTACAGATGAGCATTTGATAAACATTTCGCAGTTATAATTGGTTTATATGCAGTTATAACTTTGAGTTCTATATCTCTGTTCTAAGCTATTGTTACTTTGTCTTCCCAAATTGTATTTAAACAGTGAACCTTCACGGGGGGTACTACTCCTTTTCTTGTTCTCTTGAAGCCGCTTGTTACTGTCTGTTCTTTAAAATGTGAGCGTGCTGAGGATGGAGTTTGTCTAAACTGAAATTGCTTCTGATGCTTTATATTTTTCACATTTTAAAGCCTTTTTTCCGTGTTTATGATTTTAAATGGGTACATGAGAGTTTTCATACTTTTATTTTGTCTTTATTACATGCTTGAAATGGCAAAACTCTCTTGTCACAGCATAGTCTTATCCAAGGAAAGTCTTGCCCCTAGATACTCCTGCCACAGGATAATATCTTAACAGATGGAGTTCTTGTTACATATTCATATCACATCCACCAGGACTGTCACCCTAGGATCAAGAGTGAAATTCCATTCTGGCTGCAGATAATTACTTCCTTACTGGCCAGAACCTTGAGATCAAAGATCAGCAGTCAAAACTTGTCATATACTTTTTCTTCTGTATTCTTCCTTCTCCCCTCTTCCTTTTGCAGTTACCTAGAAAATACTCAAATGCAGTTGCGTTTACACAATTTCATATAAAAGCAAACATATTAAAATTTCAGAATATTAGGTAATGTCATGTATTATTATAATCTAAATAATAGAGAATGATGTCATCATCAGGAGACCTTCATTGTGTACCTCACTTTACTGTGAACTTTACTTCACTTGTATGAGACTTCTTCGTTCATCCTGTCCAAAGAAATTCTTCATGCTTGGATTAGATGTATACCTATGTTGCAGCATTTCTGTGAGCGCAGTATAACATGGTTCTACCCAGACTAACTAGCTTTGGGTGCATATATGTCTCACTGTAAGTACTGCAGCCGGAAACGCTGTGTAAGCTAACTGAGCTAACTTCTTGACAGATTTTGCAGTTTGCGTTGCGTTAACTGATGCTTCAATTTGGTTGCTGCTGGTGTCTAAGCAATCCAATTTAAAGCTAGCTCAAGTAGACTGGTCCTGCAAAGTAGTCACAGAAAACAGAGTTGCACTCACTCACTTAAACATTCAATTTGCAAAGCTCTTGACTTACCGCTGTTTTAGGTCTGGGCCTTGCACTTAATAAATAAGAATGATATCCTGAGCTTTTAATAAAGATTCAGTGTTCCCTCATGTAGAGTAAATGTCAAGTTACGCTGTGGGTTTGTCTGCACCAGCTTTGAAAGGACAACTCCTTCAATTCTTGGTACAGACAAAATTACTATAAGCCCCTAATTGGAGATGTGATTACTATTTGCAATACAGTATAATGTTGGTTGTTCTTCTGTATATTTTATTGCTAGTTTTTCTGAAGTTTATTTTTGTTCTTCCAAGCCAATTTTTATTTTCTATTGTCACCCATTATTTTCCATCTGCTTTCCCCCTGCAACACAGAGGATATTTAGTTCATCAAATTCTTATGATATACATGTTATTCGGGGTAAAAAAAATCAGAGTCTAAAGTAACTGCCTTTAAAACAGTCTACGTAATGTTATAAGGCAGTCCAGGGAGACATCATTATCCTTGGAGAATGCAGAAGCTTAAAAATAAGCATTAATTTGGCAGGAGTTATAACCTAATTTATTTTATCCTACACTAAATTTAATTGTGCAGCTGGCTGATCAGCTGTGGCCTAATTATGCCTGAGAGGCACAGTGCTGTGTGATGGACCGCATTTCCATCTTTTCCTTGACTCCCTGCTTCTCTTTCAGAATGCTTTGCTCTGAAGGGACATTGGGAGAGAGACATTCTTTTGTATTGGAGTCCATATGCCTTCTATTGAACTCCCACACAGGAACTAGACGTTATTAGGGGATCTAACACAGTGATGTCAAGAAACCTTTAAGCCTACTAATTAGACGTACCCTAAGTGTGAAACAATCAAGCTCGGGGTTCTGCCCACTCCCAGGGAGCAGGCGGATACAGAAACTGGTGTTTTGTCTCTTCATTATCACCCAGTGCACTGAATAGGAAAACTCTGTTGATGTCACCAAGTTGCTATAGCAACACAGTTCTTGCTTATCTCTGTTTCTCTGGTAACAATCCCCTTTCTGCTGTATTCACCCTCTCCTGCCTATAAGGTTCCTTTGTTGTGGTTTATATATTCACTGCTCACATCAGGTCATTCCTTAGATTCAGACTCAGTGTCTCCCTTGTACAGAGGATTATGGGACTTCTGTCATTCCACATTAATTTTGGTCATCTTTGAAACTGGAATAGGAAAACAAGCCATTCTGGAGGCTATAGGGAGGTGTAGTAAAATAGCTGTTAGAAGTGAGATTTCATTCTATAGGGTCTAGGATTCATTTAGGAAATACCTGGCTTGAAGTCAGAGACCTGGGAGTCCTTGGGAGAGTTTAATGCCGGGGTTCCAGTTATAAGCTCTCTTTCAGAAGTACTGGATAAACTTATAGCCTGAATTTGTAAGCGTACTTAAGGAGAGCAGCCGGAAGCGGTGCCTTATGGGCTGGGATTCTGTGAAGTGTTCCAATATGCCTAATGTTTTTAGAATCAATGACAAGATAGTGAAGTTTATATAGAAATTAGAATCACAGTATATTTTAGGTTGGAAAGGACCTCTGGGTATCATCTAATCAAACCCTCTGCTCAAAGGAGGTCTCAATTAGACCAGGTTGCTCAGAAACCCATCCCATCAAGTCTTGAACACCTGCAAAGATGAAGATTCCACTGCTCTGGGCAACCTGTTCCAGTGTTTGACCACCCTCCTAGTGTTTAAAAAAAACAAACAAACAAACCGTAATTGATTGGAATTTCCCATGCTGTGATTTGTCTGCCACCTCTTATCCTATCACTGTGCACCTCCGGAAAGAGTCTTCCTCTGTCTTCTCTGCATCTTCCTATCAGGTAGTTGTGACAGGAATGAGGTCTCCTCTTAGCCTTCTCTTTGTAAAGCTGCACAAACCTGATGCTCTCGGACCTGTCTTCATATGATATGTACTGTAGCCCCTTGACCATCTTGGTGGCCCTCCACTGGACTCACTCTAATGTATCTTGTACTGAGAAGCCAAAAACAGGATGCAGGACTCCAGATGTAGTCTCACAAGTGCCTAATAGAGGGGAAAGATCTTCCCTGGACATGCTGGCTTCCCTCTTAATAACACAGCTTGGGGTGCAAGTTGGCATTCTTTGCTGCAGCGGCACGTTGCTGACTCATGCTCAGCTTGCTGTCCACCAGGACCCCGTGGTTATATGACCGTGGTTTTGATTGTTACTGAAACTTGTGCAATGCTGTTCATATTGCTAAAGGGTTAGTTCTCTGAAATGTTCTTAATTAAGCGTTCTAGTTGGAACCAGTCAGACATACTCTTGAACGTTATGCTGCATTTCCGCGTTTTTGGAAGATAACCACCCATATAGTCCACCCTAAAGGTGGCATGGCTGGATATAAAATGGCCACCCACTCTAGTATGATCCTCCAATGATGAAAAGTCAGCGTTAAGACTTCTACTTTAGTTGCTTCGAGGAATGGTTTAAGGGTTAGAATAGGAGAAATGTGTCCTAAAGGCCTTAGCTACTAGAGGCAAACAACGTAACTCTGAGAACCAGAAGTGGGAAAAGTTTCACTTCTTTGTCTGCCCTTCTCTGTTTACTTTTTGGACACAGTGGAAGATCTCATTCAAGCAATTGAAAAAGAGAAGGAAAATGCGTCCTTGTTTTCAATATAGAGCTAATGCCAACCTAGAACGTTCAGCACAAATTAAAGATTCTAACTTACGACATTTCCATGGTTAGTCGTTTGCTAACAGCATTCCATAACTGAGTACTCATGTTCATTAGGAGTTATTCATAGTAATTCATAATAACAAATTTAGTAGCTGAAGAGAAGGTAAAGAATCTTCTGATATTTTTGGTAGAAGCTACTTTGGTCATCTCTTCTCAAAGACCCACTTTATCATAGAGTTATATAGATGAATGACCCTTGCTAACGTTCATGTGATTCTTTCATGTAAATGTTCCTGTTCATTTCAGTGAAAATTTATAGCCTAGTATCCTGCAAGTAGAATTCCAATCTGCCGTGCTTTGTTTATCTGCGGAGATGGACATATTTACCTTTATGTATTATAGCATAATGTTAACCTTTGGAGAAGCGAAAGGACTCTTACTGATCTTTATTCAGAGCTTTTATATTAGCTCTTTTCAAAGTTACGAATTCATGGGTACCACATTTTTACATATTGTGTTGCCACTCAAGCAGTTTGTCATTAAACACTTCTCTGAAGACCAGTATGCTCTGTCCATATTAGGTCATTTTTGAAACTCATGCATATAATGTGCACACTGAAAATTTATAAAGAAAATTAGTTTGAGTTTAAAAACTGGTTTCTTCCTTTTAGATAAAGTAACTACTTCATCTTTTCTATTGTTGTTACTGTCTGTGATGCCTCAGTATGCTATTATTTTCTGTACAATTGTGGACTGAATGATGGTTTAAAGAAGGCAATTAGGAACGAATCAACAGAAGGCAGTTACCTTTTTTGGTAGAACAGATGTTTTTTATCAGTATCTTTTGAAATCAATTGTACCAGGGAATTTAACTACACAAGAACTCTTGTTCAAATCCATATAGCTAGGTAGCAGATGAAGTTCCATAGCAATACAAGAAACAATCAGTATCTTTTCATTATATTCTTGACATTTGTGGTCTATAAAGTCATAATGAGCCTCTGAGATGAGATGCTTTCAGTTACTTACTGAAGAGATCTATATTGTCTTTTCTTTAAGTTCCTCACCATATAATTAGAAGAAGAGATAGACTGTATTTTCCCAAATTTCATTACAGAATTAGAAACTTCAGTGAAACTAGTTAGATGCAGGCTGAATATTTCTTGTTGATAAACTAATTTGTTGTTTTATGTTTTTTAGATATTCCCGCAGTTCTTTTCTCTTTTTCTCCGTTGCTGGCTTGTCATCACTAATATTGGATGAGATGAGTAGGATATGTTTGTATCCAACTGTAAGAGACCTCTTTCATTTTATGTTCCAGCCAGTCTAAGCTCATCTGAAGGTAGCTTCTTTTATTGCATTATAAATATTACTCCTGTTCAGGAAAGGCGCTTGGCACTGTGCTAAAGGGCAGTTGCTGAGAAAACGTTAAAACTATGGTGGTAGTTTTTTCCTACACTCTTTTTCCAAAACTTATCCCTCCCCTTCCCCAGGAGGGTTTAGCAGATGTGGCAGGGCAGCTGAAGCCTGTCAGATTGGGTATCCTAAGTTGAGTGCATACCAAAGAAAATAGACTCCATGACTGTCACATATGTGAGAACAAAGAGCTGAAGAGAAACAGAGGAGGTATTATCCAGTATGAAACATTAATTAAAGATTTGACTTCAAAGAAAGCATCAGATTAGATCAGAGAGAGTGGTCTCTGGTTTCCAGGGTTTCTGTTTTCTTTAAAAAAAAAAATTCTTAACTCTTGCTTATTGCATTTTATGACCCTTGTGTTAACCATTGTTCCTAAAAGGAGATGAGATGGGAAGGGAAGTAGTAGTTGAAAAGCAATCAGAATTTATAGCTCTTAAGTAGCAGTCTTGACAATTTCTCAATAAAAAGTAATTCAACAAATTGCGAACACTTTTCCTGATCAGAGTGCTATTCATAATACAGCAGATAAGTGACTTCAGGCTTGGCAGCCTAGTGAGCAGCATCCAACACATAATGATATTTGCAATTTGATGTGCATCTGCTCAGTTACATCAGCAATCAGTAGTCACTCCATGTCTGTTTGGTTCCTTGCCCTGCAGCAAGACTTGAATATAAAGAACATCTTACAAGAAAACCAAATGAGCTGATCACAACTCTACCTCCTTCCTTCATGCCGTGTGGGATTAAAAGTTGTATTTGAGCGTTTAAACCATAAGTGAAAAATCTACATTTAAAATTGTATATTTTAATGAATTATATTTGTTGTCAGAAATTTCTGAATTATTTATTCAAGCAACAAATTTTGTGTTTTACTGCTCCAGTTAGCCAAAGAAGAGTATACTCTGGCTACTTGTCCGTTCTTCTCTTAAGTTTTCCCCACCCTTCCTCTCATGTGTGATAACAGATTTCCTAACAATCTAGTACGGTCTCAGCAAGATTTTACTTTGTGTTACGTTGTTTTCAGAGGCCAGGTAAAATGGCAGTATGGTATTTTCATGCTGGAGGAGCATTTCACAGAAACTATGGAATAAGGATTAACTACTGCTTTTGGTAGGTGAATCCATTATAACAAGAGATCCTATTCCACCAATTTGTTTGGTTGGAGTTTGTATTTGTGTAGCTATAATCAGATAATAAAGCATTACTTAGTTGTTGCAGTGCTATATTGCTTTTAGTTTCTGCATGCCTTTCAGTTTGTCAGGACATCAAATACAAAGTGTTCATAATGTTTTGAGATTTCTCATACTAAAGCAAATTTGTTGTCATGTAAGAAATATAATACTTTTGCCGTTCAGTGTTCTTGCCATGTTCTGCATGGCCTCTGAATATCTTTGTGCACCGTTTTTGTCTGTCTATATTCCAGTGCCGTAAATCGAGTTGATGTTTCTTTTTTATGAAAAAAATCGTGGATGGACATTTTGGAAAGCATTTCTGCCATCTAACTTGTGACTGTTAAGTTAGCTGAGTAGTTTTCACAGACTTGCTTTGTATAGCTATTGTAGGAGATGGAGAAAGTCCTCTGAATGGTGATTAAAGCTAGGCCTTGGTTCAGGTTTCCTCTGTAGAAGATCTTCGATCTCCATGAATACAGGAGTCTAGAGAGATCAGCTAGTCAATTTAAGCGCCTAAAGTAGTGCGGTGGGAGTATTTTCCTTTCATCTTGCGTGTAAGGCCTAAAAGCATCTTGAAACCTTATTTTGGTAGTGAAAATGACCTCAGGGCTGCAGATGAGCTCTTTGGTGAAAGGAAGTAGAGGTGTGGAATATGAGGACTGTCTGGGGAATGTAGGCAGTGATGAGTGATTTATGTGAGTCTTGCTTAAAGTCCGTGACATAGTTGGTGACTGTTCTTCTGAATGCATGTTCTGGTTATCTGGATTTGAGGACTGTTCCTCAAGGCTGAGGAACGGCATTCCACTTTTTTCATGCTTTTCTTTTTTATTTTTTCCAGCTGTTGGCTAGAGATAGATGAATTTTTACTTACTATTTGTATAAATACAGCCAAATTACAATGTCTGATAATGCTGTAGTGAGTCAGCAAGATGGCACTTGGCAGCTACTGTGTATTTTAAAATAGACTGTGTTATGCTACTTCTGTTACTGCAGTCTGTAGCTAATATAAGCAAAAACAGAATATAATATTGAAAGAAAACGTGTCATGCAATGCAACTTTTATTTTGTGACACAGGAAGTCAAGACAGTTAAGTTGTGGCCTCTTCCTTACAGAGTTCGTACAGCTGATATTTAAGTGCTTGGATAAGACTGGATATAGAAATTACTTGTTTGCACATCAAACCTCATAAAAAAGAAAATTAAAGAGCAGAAAAGGAAAGTTACCATTTATAAATTGCAAGAGATTGTCAAGAAATGATTCAATTAAGTAAGAGCTGCTGATGAAAATATGCATTTCTTTAGAGAGCCAGAACAGTTAGAATGTAAAGCAAGTTGTAAATACTTTCCAAAGTCACAGGGTAAAGTCCTGAATGCTTTGAAGTTGATGGTCAAAGATAAGTCTTTAAGGTTTGTCTGTAAACATGAACATTTTTTTTCTTCCATCAGCACAATTATTCTAAAAGAGAGTATTTCCAGTAAATGGAAGACCTTAAAATAACCTAATTCTTACTTATATTATATTTATGATATACCTCCCCACGCTGTTCCATTAGTATGAATGCAAATAATATGGAATGGTCTATTTAGATGACTTTGAATGACTCTTCAAGAATAGTTTCCTGTGTTTGTACTTCTAGTCAGCTCTTCATTGACTAGGTTAATTTAAGAGATCAATAAAGGCATTAATCAAGAGCACCCTACCTAAAATTGATTTGAATTAGCTGTATAAATAGTCCTAATTTATGACCACTCTCATATCTCCATACAGTGGTGCGTAGACAGAATGGTGCAATGTAAATTGGCTTAAGCCTCTTTTCTTATGGATTTTCTGGGTACCTTTTGAGTATTCTTGTGTATATAATGACATATCTACCAAAATGGGCCAGATTTAACTGATTATTAATCTTTAATTGACTTGACATTGTTTCTGTAATCTCAGTTATAGAAAGTCCACTGTTAGAAATGTTTCGTTGTCCTCATCCTGTAGCATATTTCAGATTTACAGATACCAAATTTGGTTTGAAATCTTATTGGGCTTTTTAAACTTGTTTTAATTATTTTCGCATAATCCCAAAACTTGTTGTTCAGTCATAATTTTCACAGGCACGTATCCAAATTTGTCGAGAAAAATGGCCTTTATCTATTGGAAATAGATGCTCTGCATTTTCTGTGGGATTAGTCTATGTGTGTGCATACAAATGCACAGCGAGCTTGAGTATGTTACAGTTTAACGTTCTTACTGTCCGTGCACTAGCGATTGTGCAGCACTTGTAGCTTGGCACATTGGTAATGTGTAATATGCATACATAAGTACAGCACATTTAATTTTGTGTGTGCTGCAATACAAGAACCGTAAGTATGCACTCCTGCGTCATAACTGCGTTCGTTTGAATTGGGACTCCATCTGCTGTTTGAGGGAGAGAGCTGATGCACAGCCCCATTTATTTCCATAGAAATCTGCACAGGGAGCAAGAAGACGCATTTGTGAATCTGTAAGATTGGAACCAAGGCCTGGAAGAAAACAATTTAAATAAGTGGATGAACATTGCTGAAGAGTATGTGTGCTGTTCAAAATACATTAACAGTTCAAGTTGGATCTTTGTTGTAATGAAGTTTTAACCAAAAGATGGAGATTTTCAAGAGCGCTCTGTTCATCCTTTTTTGTTTCTGTTGAAATGAAGCACAGTTTATTGCTGGTTTATTTTGTAGCAGTTTGTCTCTGGATTCTTTGGAAAATAACAGAAAAATGGTTAGGTATGTGAAGAAAAGTAGGAAAACCAAATATACTGTGTAAATATCCCCATCTCAGTTGCCAACAAATACTTTAGTACAAGATCTTACAGGAAGTTATTTGGGGTTTAAGAGCTAAAGCTTGGCCTTCTGAAATATATTCCTTATATAGATAACATGCAGAAAACAAAACCTAACCTGAGACCTCCAGCTGATTCATTTGACATAATATTTTGAAAAAGACTTAAATTTTCAAAAATGATTTTAATATTCAGATGAGAGTAGTTGAATCAGCTGCTTTGGGGCTTTGAGGTTGCAAAGATTCTCAACAGCCCACTGTGGCGTTAAAACAGCTGAAGTAGTCTTACTTGAGATAGTACTTTTAACTGTTTAGTTCTGATACTTGCTAAGTTTAATGCTAGATTTGTAAGTATTTTTCCTCTGGCTTTTCTGAAATCATTAAACCAGGAATATAACAATTAAAAAAAAAAAAAAAAGGGAGGGGCAGCAAATGTTTCTCTTAAGTAAAGATAAATCAGACTTCACTAACTATATTTACTTAATTCCTTCAAAGGTGGCCAGCTCTACAGCATCCTCATTCCATAGCTCTTCAGACAGTAGCATAAAGTTGTAATGGCTACATCGTACTTTGCTCTATTGTCTGTTGTGAAAGGCTGTTCAATTCTTATTCAAAATAGCTCAATGGAAAAATACTTTTTATTTTAAACATTTTAATTTCTTTGGATTTCAGTCGCAAAGAATTATTGTTAAATGCTTTTCAGCGATCAAAGAGTCTCCTAACAACCTTAAACTGAAGAGCAGAATTATCATTCAAGAGGGACCTCCAAGTGGTGCTTCGGAGAATTCAGAGAACAACTCGAAGGATAATAAAAGTACTGTTTGCATTTTTCCAGTAAACCTGCCTTCAAACAACTGCTTAGTTTAAGCAGCATGTGAAATATGTTAACTTACAACCTTAGAAGAAGCAAGTTTGGTCAGTATTCTAGGAGAGAGGAACGGAAGGAAGATGAAGTAGGAAAACCTATTGCTGATTCAGCACATGGCACTTGGCGCTGTGACAAATTCAGTGCGATTTGCACTTGTTAGGTCAAACTGAATCACTTGGCTGGGTTTTGTTTGCGGTGACCAAAACATCCTGTTGGTGATCTGCTGCTTTAATTTAGCACATACTCTAAAATGTTCTTTGGAAAAATATAGCGGTTTTCCATCTGTTGTTTTCTCAACAGACTTTATGGTCCTGTCATCTACCTAAATCTTCTAGAGATAAGTAGTTGCCTGTAATCTTTTCTACTGTCAGTGCTTTCAGAGGTATTGACTTGGGTTTCTTCTTCTATTAGGATTTATAAGAAGTGGGCAATGCAGGAAGTGTGAAATTATCTCCTGTTTTTGGCTATTGCCATTTTAGAGGCTGTCTCAAGGAGGTGCAGTGTTGAATGCTTCTTGTTACAAAACAGATCCCGACAGGAATCTGTATTGTGTGAAAACAGTCTACGTGCGTGTTTAAACATAGAATGCATTTATACAGAAACAGGTGACCACAGTATATCAGTATACGCAACACATGAATGTCTTAGTGTGCTAGTTCTACCATTCTTTACTCTTCTGAGCCTCTTTATGTAGTGTGTGCCCGTTTTGTATTACTGCAGTATTTTTATCAGCTTCTACACAGAATGTTTTAACAGCATTGATTCCTAAAAATGTCAATCATGTATTCTTTGTAGCATAACAAATGTTACAGTGATTTTATTTCACCACCTTTGATAGGCTCTTCGCCTTTCTAAAGTATTGTTATACCTTCCTTCTTAAGATAATACATTTTTATGAGTAGCTTGGACAAACTTTGTAGTAATCTCTGGTGGTTCAGTGTTAACAGCAGTCATATGGGACTGTAATTTCAAAGTCCCACAGTTCTCATTTAGTTTTATGCTATGTTGGATTAGGTGTCAAAGTTTTCTTCGTGCCATCTGTAGGAATTCTTACGTTCCGAATAGTTTTATTGTAGTTCTTCATAGCTATAGATTCATTCTTTGTATTGGTTATCAACAGTTGATTTCTTAAAGACCCTGCGCAGCTTAATTTTTCACGTATCTCTGGTCGTTCAGATTGGATGCTGGGATTTCCTGAAAAACCAGTGAATCTAAAGATGAGTTAACATACATGTAACTGTATGTGGTAAAAAGCAGTAATTTAGTTTAGCTTTGTCACTTAAGAGAGTGCTGTTTGGCTTATTTACCATTGTGTCTTGCTGTAACGCAGTAGTACAAGAGAAAATCCCTTCCCTGTCAGGTGTAATTGCTTAGCCTTTCTCTTTGCAAAAATCTCCTGAGGACACTATTAAATATATTATCACAATGACCATGCTTGAAAGGGAAGAAATGTGAGGGGGGAAAAAACTCCTTTTATTTATTTAAGCATTATTCACCTTAACTGCCTTAAGTTTTATTTTTGGGTGCCAAAAGAGAAAGCTTTTCAGAGCTAAACAGATGGCATCTGTTGCTTCTGTAACTCTCAATTTTGTTTATTAGCACAGTCTTTTTTTGTTTTGCACAAGTGCCAATAGTCACCGACTGGAGTAGCTCAGTGTTTTTGGTCCCGCCACTGCGTGTGCAAATTTATTATTGTGGTCAGTGAGATCAGGTAAAAGTTTTCAGACTGAATCTTGCCTAAAGAACTGCTACAGACTTTGCAATCATTCCAGAATGTTTTAAAAATGGAAAAGTAGAAAATTCAAAACAAAATCACAAGTGGCTGTTTAGCAGATCTCTTAGTGGGAAGTATCACATCTTAAAACGGTCTGTGAAAAGTTCTGAACTGTGAGCAGGTGCATTGCAGTGAGAGATAGTACAATTTCTGTCAGTGGCCCATTCAGTGGACCTTTAACTCTTCAAAGTGAAAACACAGTTGAACATCTGTTTCTATGCAATTTAAGTCATTGGCCTTTCTTGTGTCAGAAAGAAGCACAGTTTTGAAGGTAGGTTTTGTCGCGCTGAGTGAGTACAGCAGGAACTGGTCTGAGAGCGCAAGTGGACACAGTGAACATCTGCTAGCAGAGTGTGATTTGGGTCACTTTCAACTCTAATATGATGTGGTATACTAAGAGTGGCGTTTTATTTGTTTTCTTTCTAATAAGCTCATAATTTGCCAGTGGTAAAAGGAGATACAAGTCTTAGCTGTACAAAGGAAACTCTCCTTGGAGCTATTTTTATATGCACAGTTTTGTTTGTTTTTCCCCTTGCGTGAAATGCGTCTTGTGTTGCTTAGTATCATCACAAGTTCTGTACTAGGGCATGAAATCGTGGAAAAGATCTGGTCATTGTCCTATGGGCTTCTGTTACTCCCAGATCTTGCAGGAAGTTTCGGAAAGCAGAGGCTTGAGTTCAGAGCTACTTTAAGCACTAGACTGGGCTTGCAAACTCCAGGGAGGAAGAAGCTTGCAAGAGGAGTCACTGTGATGCGAAGAACAGTGACAGCACTTGCACTGAGACTTTCAAGCATGAGGGCTTCATCAGTGTCCAGTAGTCTTTCTCATGGTTATCCTCTCTTCTGCTGATTTCTCCCAGTCTCCTATCCTTTCCTTTGTAGTTTCTTCCCTCACTCCATCTGTCCATTCTGCTTTGAATTCGGAGTGGAACAGGTGTAGAAAAGAGATATGATGACGATCACAGGAACGGAGAGCTTACTTTCTGAAAGGAGATTACAAGCATAGATTTTGTTTAGCCTCACAAAATGAAGGCAGAGAGGGAATAAATTATTTTCATTACAAGCCACAGCAACAGGTAGTAAGCAGCAGGAAGGGAGAAGACCTGGTTAAGCCAAAGGATTGTGCTTGCACGAGCACAAATGAGGCTGAATATGTTTGATCTGGAAATCAGAAAGTTTCTAACCCTCAGAGAGCTGCTTTCTGATAGCAGGAATGAGTGCAAACAACCTACCAGATTTTATGATAGAGTCGTAAAAGGGACTATTGCGAGTGGACTGCATTGTGTAAGGCCCCTTTTGATTCTTGATTCATTTTTCAAAACTCCCTTGTCCTCTCCTTTTTCATTTGCCCTTCCTTCAAATGTGTGCCTTTATCTTCTATTTTCTTTCTGTTTCACTGTCCTCTCATCAAAGCACAGGTCAAATATATGCAAAACTAGTCACTATAAAATAGAATTTTATAACATGTTTCCAAACCTATCACCTCACTGAGGAATCTTGCTTGGTAAGCTTTTAACAATTCTTTTCATTTTTGCTGACAGATCAACCTTCCATCTTTAGTCTGTTGGGCCTTGACAGTACTGTTGATTTTTGTTGCTTCCAGTGTTGTTTTTCTGGGCTTTCTTTCTGGGGTGGGTTTTTTGTTTATTTAAATCTACAGGCCTTTTGCTTGCTTGTCTGCTGTTATTTAAAGGCACTACTTCAAATCATATCTATAAGATGAATAACAATTTGTTATGCTGGGTGGCTGTTATCTATTGCAGCATTATTCAATATTGGATGTTCCCCAGGGATTCAGTCAGGACCTCTTGCTGCTTAACGTCTACTTCATGCTACCTTCAGGGAAATGCATTTATAGATATAATATGTAGATGCAATGTTCGGCCCTGATACGGATAGTAAATACTGTCATTGATTTGTAAATTGGCAAAACAGAATAGTCTGTGATTGCCACAAGGACAGGCTACTTGCCTGCTACCAAAATTAAATGAGACTATCAACATAGTTCATAAAGCTAGGGAAATTATATGCATTAGAGATTTGATACCTGGAAGCATCTAACTCTGTGTATATACCCTAATTCTAAGATCAATAATCTCTATCTTGGGTACTCTTCCTGAACTGAAACTTTGTTCTAGAAGTAGATGAAAGATGCCTTGTAATTAAAAGTTAAGCACATGCATTAGATGTCCATAGTGCTTCCACTGCTTACATGGATTTTCTTTGTAGTTAATTTTATTTGTGTGTGTGTGTATGAAAAGTCAGGTGAATGAACTTAACAAGCTCTAATATACTCTGGTGGATTTTTCTGTGCCCCACTGTATTGCGGTCTGGTTTCAGCTGCACCTTTAGCATAGCTTTTGTTTGAGCTTTCATTTGTAATAGCTTACTGTGTTTTGGAGAAGTTGGGTCTGAGAAGTTGCAGCAGAGCATGCAAGGCATTGTATTAATGTTTGAATGACTCTAACCAAGTGAAAGTAGGAATTTGCTGCCACAAGATTACTGGTGGTTTTCAGTGACGTTTTGCTCAGAGTGAGGGTGTTATGTTGGGAGAACATGAATTTATCTTAGTAGCCTGCAGCAGAAAAGCCTAGGTAGAAAAGATACCAAACGCTCTTTTAAAACGAGAAGGATATCCTTGCAAGAGAGGACATTCTCCCTTCAGAACCAAGATACAGGGGTCAACAAATCCAAAAGTTGTCTGGTCTGTGTAAATCAGACAGAATAATGAGACAGATGGTGAGAAGGCAGGGCAAATAGACTAATGAGGTCACTTACAGAGCTCGTATCGAAAGGTTTTTTTACAGTCCCCACTAGACGAAGTCCTCAGCAACATGGTGTGAATTAAATGCTTTTCCTATTTTGAGCAGGATGTTGGACTTAAGTGACGTACTAATGTCTCCCCCCAACCTGAATGATTCCAGAGGTGTGTGCTTTGTGGTGGTGACGGAAGGATTCTTGTCCGGAAAGGGCATGCAAGTATAGTAGCTGTAGAACAATACAGCAGGGAAAGGATGTGAGGTATATAATCTTTATATATATAATTCTTTGGGATGTAGGGAATTTTTTCAGGGAAAATAACCCTTTTCCCACTGCTGAAAAGATGTGGCTGCCTTTCAACTGTTAATTTAATCTCAGACCTCTCTAAGAAGCTTACTCATGACTTTTTCACCTTTTGCTGGGATTACTGCAGCACTTTGCCTTCTCCTTGCTTGATTATTAAGATCTTAGTTGTGCAGAATTCTGTGTCAAGGTGGTGGGTTGTGCATGACTGCTCAGGCATGTTTCTCTAATCTCTGTACTAGTTTTAAAATCAATTGTTTTAAAATCGACAACTATTTTATTGACCTAAAATTCTCACCACAGCCTAACTCTTAGTATGCTGTGGATTTAGTTACGTGATAGATTCTAAATCGTTGTAGTTGGTAGGTACTAGATTATTTTAAATTACAGCTGCTTGAGGATGTTCTTTAGATGACAGGGTTTTCTACCACCTGCCTCATAGGCCTGATAGCTCTGTATCTCCTCAAGAATATAATTTGCAGATACTTCTTTACTACTGTTGACTGTTCAGGTCAACCCATGATCACAAAACATCTTCACTAATAATGGCAAAATACACAGTCATTGCCTAGAAAAAACAGCTATCCTAAGACAATCAACTCAGATTTTTAAAGAAGTAGCCATACTTACCTGATTACTCTAGTTACCAAAATTTGGGGTAGCTGGCAGTGATTACCTCGGTGATTTGTAAAGTAGTTGATAAAAGAAGGGAACCTATCTAGATTGGTCTAACATACTCCAGAGGAGAAAGGCTAACCCCTTCTCAGTAGGGAGATACGAATCCCAGGGCAATATTAATAAAGTTTCTCTGAAAAAGAGCCTATTGAAAACCAGGATTTTGGAAATGAGCAAATACCCAATGAAAGCTAGTAACAGCAGGATAAAAGAAACGCAGAACCTGACTGGAGACCATTGGCAAAGAAGTTAATGAACCAAGGAGTATATAAGTTGAGTCTGTGACTGGCTTCCGTAAACACTTTGTTCCTGGTGGGAGGAGTCTTTAACTGCAGTTAAGAAGCATGGAACAGGCAGAACTTGTAGAATCGGATTAGAAGTGAAATAGATCTAAAGCACTGGATAAAATAACAACATATGTCTCTCTCTCTCTCTCTCTTTTAAGTCCCACTTTGCCCTCTGTTCTCTCACTATTCCTTCACTGTTCTATAATGCTTGGGTCATTCTGATCTGCTGGATCTGGCAGTGTTAATTCTGACTCTGGGAAGGAGTCTAAGTTCTTAAAGGCAAGTGTGCTAGCAGTGAGTAAAATGAATAGTCACCTGGGGAAAAGGAGGGGTGTATGTATTTTTTCTTGTGTATTTTACTTCTATTCTGATCTCACCATAACAAGGATATTTTGACTGTATGTCTGTTGATGGGTTAAAGAAAGGGCAAGTTCCCTAATGCAAAGCTAACTTGGGATTTTTCACTAAAAAGTATCTGTATAGCAGAAGAGAAGAGATTTTTACAGATTTGAAATGTCTATGGGAGTGTTGGATTTTGTTTCTTTCTGCCTCTTGATATCATCAGCATGTTTTGTTTTGTAAATTCTCTCTCCCAATAATTAAAAAATTGAAGCAAAACACTTGCAGAAATGTTAAAGCATTTTATTACCTCAGAATTTTGGTTTAACCATTTATTACTTTGAGAATTTTCCCCCTACCCCACACTTATTGGCTCAGTTAGGCAGAGGAAGATCTTTTGCGCTCAGATTTCTATAGTTAAGAAAAGCTATGTATATTCAGAGGTACCTAAATGCAGATGAGGTACAAAACCGAACTGAAGCTCTGAAAGAGCTTTTTCTTTCCCCTTTTTTTGGTTTGCTTTTGTTTTACAAAACAGGGCTGACAGAGAAAAACCACCAGCAATCTTCTGTGAAGTCTGCAGTCTTGGTGATTTTAATTCTACACCATACTGTAAGACATACTACCATATTGACCAAAACATTAGGTTTTGGTTCTGACCCTCAGAATTTTGAGAACCTTTTAAATGTTTCATTTTCTTTGGCCTTGAATTGCTTAGCTATCTCTCAGATCTCCAAACTGTTGGTAAAAATACCTACAATTCACATGCCTGCATGAACCTGCTGGCTAAATGCATTATAAATTCATAGCTGTCATTACTGTTCACTGTTATTTTCTTCTCTGATGTAGACTAGTACCTATGGCTGTGTTATAATGTGTGACCTCAGGGGTTCCCTACCTTTTTACATTTTATAAAATTTCATTCCTTTTTTTTTTTTAATATACTTTTTCTCTATTCTAAAGATTATATTCACAATAACTTTGAATCATGTTTCGCTTCCTTTTTAGGCTTTTATTATCAGTGTTACTGTCTAAAATCTCACCTGCAGCAGTGTTTTTATATCTGTTTACTAAGCTCATGTAATTCTTCATATTTTCTGCTCTGAACAAATGCTTCATACTCATTGCAAAACCAAGGAACTAACTTATACATTGATCAACTCAAAAAAGAAATGCCTGAGGCAGTGCAAAAAATATCTTTCATGAGGCTGAAAGCCAGCTTTGCAAAGGAATTTGATATTGCAGTTTACTGTGTAATCTTCCTTTCTGCACCATGACACAGTGCAAAACACATTAAGGATATAAGATAAATATATCAAAATGAATCTGTAATAGATTTTAAATCATATGAGGAAATGGGAAATTTTCCTGTACTGCATATGGATATTAGAACAGAGAAACAGACGCATAGCTTCTTTTTTAATTAAATGCTCCCTTAAAGATTTACATTCATCTTGTCACCTACATAAATGTTGATTATTCTTCTATTACCCTGTGTGGAAAACCTAATGAAATTAATGAAGGTTCGTTGTATTGAAAAGATGGCAACATCAATTTTTTTTTAAGTAATAATCTGAGGAAAGGCAATGATCATTAAGCTGTTGTAATGTACCCTTTTAAAGGAGAGCATTGAAGCAGTAAGGCCTGAATATTTATGTATTGTGTATCTTCTTATTCCCTTGAGACTTGCTAAATGTCTTCCAGATCTTACTACTTCCTCCAATTTTTTTTCCTCCTTCCTGTCCTGTCATACCTTTTTTTTTTTTTTTAAACACTTGCCATGCCTGTGGAAATGGCTAAATTGTTGGAAGAGCAAAGAAAAGCTTGGGGATTTGTACTGCAGGTACTTTTACCTCTTCTGGTTATTTTATCAAAAGTTCCTTTTATTCACTTTTTCCTGCAGAATCCTGAGTGCCTCTAAAAATATAGAGAGCATGGATGTTTCTGTGATAAATTATTTTCAAAGAATTAAACCTGGAAGGCTTTAATGTGGCTAGGTAAACATTAATGCATGGATAGTGAGCTTTTGCCTTCTTCATATGTACGTTGCAGAAGTGCAGAAAGTAGAGGGCCTCCCATGTTTCACACTGTATATTCCAAAACCATACCTCCATTTACAAAGTAAATGTGAGAGTTTCCTAATACTTTAAACCAAAAATACGTGCTTTGATCAAATGCTGTAGTAAAGGAGATTAAAGCAGCACATTGTTCATGAAGACAGGCTTGCAGAAAGGCTTTGGAAAGACATACAGCAGTGCCTTTGAGCTATCAAGCACTGCTGTGAGTTCTTTGAGCTGCTCTTTTAAGAGTGCTTATGTGTCTGAGGGATGAAATCCATGAAAGGCATCATCTAGGCTGGTGAAGTTATAGCTATTGGGATTGCATTAGCTGCAGACCCTTATCAATAACTATTTTTGATAGTCCGGAGGTTATTACGGTGGCTGTACCAGATGAATTCTAGGGGAATCCCCTCTGTAAATTTTGTTTTACGTATGATGATGTTACTGCTATATATTTGATTGTGAGTGCTTATATATATTAGATTGCATAAATAAGAAAGCAATTGCATGTTAATGATGTAGCTATTCTAACAACTTTGGTAACAGCTGTCATGGTACAGAGTTTCTGTGAGCACTCTTTTTGGAAATAGTTTTAGCTCTTTCCTCAGCTTTTCTTTCCCCCTTGAAAAGCCAAAACTCTGTAGCTTTCTGTGGGAGTAGGGACTCTGTCAACTCTCAGAAAGCCCTGACTGTGAACAATTCTTTTCAATCAAAAAGCAGCAATCAAAACTTTCCATATTGTCATAAGAAGTTTTAACCCAGTTGTGCGGTATTTTCCACAGTTTAATTAATACGATGGGAGGAATTGACATCAAGGGCTGGCATTAGCTCAGCTTGCCAGTAGTTTTAATGAGTGCAAAACCAGTCCTGCTCTACAGAACCGCAAGGATCTTGCTTTTTGCTGTTTGCTGTTTCAGGTCATGTTACTAATTTTATTTTGCTTATCAGTAAAATGTAGGAGAAACTTAAGATTACTACTTATGATATAGAATACGTTGCTCCCAAAGGACAAGTAAAGCTTTATGAAAAGCTTGACATGAATTCAAAAGCTTGAATTCAGTTCTGAAATGAATCAGTGCATGAGACTTTTATCAACATATTAGTAATAAAAATACCTCAAATGAAGAAATGGTAGAGTGCGAGCAGGTATTACTGGCTTCTCTGAAGATCTCTCTTACATACATACATTTATGTATGTATATAAAAGATATAAATACATATATTATATATTTTTTCTGTTTCGAGATGTTACTGTCCCAACGAGCATGACGCACAAAAAAGATTTAAATAAACTTTCGGAAGAGCAGTACAGCAAAAGGTGGAGTAAGCTTTTTCCTTACAGATTGGTTATAGTGTTTTTAGGTAACGAGATGTTTGTTGGTATTTCTAGAACACTAGAAATTGTAGAGCAGTGCTCATTATGTCATGCGATACCCAAAGTGTCTGACTAAAATATTTATTCAGAAAAGACAGAGGTGTAATGGGATATGATTTTAAATAATAGAATTACCACACATTTACTCTAATTACCTGATAAGCTGACAAAAAAATCGCAGTGACTGTCCCACGGAGAGATTTCCATTGACATTTTAGTTAGCAATTCTGCTCGTGGTCCAGGAAAGAAGATCTGAAAGCCTGAAAAGCATGCTATTTGATTAATTACATTATTATTATTTCTAACTCAGCAGCTCTAGCAATCTTAGAACTGGTTGGTGAATGTGATATCATCTTAAGTTTCATTAAGAGAATGTCAATGACAGGTCAGTAGTCATAGCATCTTGGGCATACTTGCTAATGGATTGCACCAGATTTCAGAAGCTCCATATCTGGGGCAGACCCTATATATGTCTTCCCGGAGGGAATGAGTGGACTGTATGTCTTTCCAAATGGTCCAATTCCTGGCAAAATTAGCTCTGTCAGAAGTCTGTCACGGATATGTTAAAAGTTGACTGAGTTAACTTCAAGTGAACCTACTGATGTCAGTGAAGCAAAATTTCTTATCAAAGCTGCTTTCATACCAAGGTTCCCATCTGAGTGTGTTCTCTTATTGTGGATGTGATGTTTTTACAGTGCAAGGACTCTTTACGTTCACGATTCTGTTATGTGGAGCAATCGGTTCAGCACAACTCAGCATTACAATGAGAGCAAGGAAAATGATATGAAGCAGATAGGAAAATACCATTGCCATTACAGATGTGCCTGAAAATACTGATGTTTCAAATTAAAACATGGCACATGCCACTCAGGAATTGTTTTGTGGGTCTCTGCAGGTATTGCTGCCTTTGAAGGATTTGTTGAGGCACTTGAAGTAACTCAGGGTAATTCTAGAAGGTTTGTTTTCTGCATTGCTGGGATTCATGTAAATGATTACCATCTTGTGTGGATGTTCCTGCTGGTCAAAAACATATATTGGATGACTGTAACTTCATGGAAATTCCTAATCTGACTGAGTGCCACAGTCACACTCTTCTAAATTTCAGTGGAGGCTTCACTGCAAGAAACGAGGGGTGTGGGTTGCTGTTTGCCTGCAGTGTAAAAGCCCCCGCTGCCAAACTGTTGTGCCTTGTTGTATAAAAAACGTTGTTCCTGCTGTGTCTTTATGCCAAATGTTCCCTCTGGTTGGGCACGCAGAGTATAGCTACGTTCTCAGAATTGCATCAGAGCAAATGAGCTGTGACACTGCTTGCCTATTTTTAAATAAGCTCAGTGTCGTCCATCTAATGAAATGCTAAAGCATACTGTGCCTGTGGGAAATGCAGGGTTTGCATGGAAGAGTAGTTAGAAAGGTTTTATTTTTAAAACAAATGAACAACACTTTCCAAATGTTGTAGTAAGCAGCTGCTATTTAACTTAAGCCAAGCCTGAACTGCTGTTTTAGTTAAGTTGGGCGGCCCTGAGAGCCCTGGGAAGTTAGGTATTGACTATGCTAAATGTGTTAACCACAGTTAGGGATCACTTATGAAAATGTAAGCGTGGAACTTGTTGTCATACATCAAAATAATAGTTCTTGACTTTGTAATGAGAGTGTGTGTCTGTGCTGTGGATAGTAGGTTAATGACTATATGAAGATTTGAAGATCATCACTATTTCTATGTAAATCTTGTTTTCTAGATTTAAACGGCTTTCCATTGAAAAGAATATTGATATTTAATTGAGAAACTCTAATTTCTATACAGTTTAATGCTGGCCCCACTATCCTGATATTTGTGACTTCTGTACTGAAGTGTTGTTTTTTGGCTGCTTGAGATGATCTCCTTATTCCTCTACAACTTTAGCGAGTACTTATACAATTTTTACACTTTTTCATTAATCTTTTAACTTTATTTGAAAGCCTACTGATGATCTGTCATTGAGCATCTCCTCAATTTTCTGCTGAGTATAGAAATAATGGAGGCTTGGTATCTCACTGGGTTTGAAGGACGGGTATTTGGCTGTAATTGGGGCAGCTGATTCTGACATTCTGGCAGGTGATCAGTATGTAATATTACGGAAATAGTTTGACCATAAGTTTCCTAGGAGCAGAGTCTCACATATGTCTAACAGTGAATTTAATTATTTATTTAAATGACGGTACAGTAAAGTAGCAGCTCAAACTGGGTGCCTCCAGGGAGGGACCCTGAACAAAGAAATTAGGGGGTAATTATGCTCCTTATATAAAAGTCAAATTTCCCCGCCTGCTAGTGACAATCTCTTCCAGTCTTTACTGAGTCGGTGGGCTCTTTCCTTTTGATTGATGCACGTCTACATCTCGGGACAGTTGCTTTGTTCCTGCTTCATAGTGCCTTATCTTATCCGAAGGTTAACCGTTACCTCTGTCCATTGTGTTCTGTATCTTATCCAAAGGTTAACCGTTACCTCTGTCCGTTACGTGCTGTATCTTTGAGGGCTGGCTCTAGCTGGTTTTGCAGTCACATCCTCAGCAATGTCTCTTGAGCTCATTTACAATTTAGTCCTAGTCCTGTGGCCTGCAGGCTTCATCTGCTTTAGGCACTAGTGCTAAGCTGGGCTAGAGCTAAATTAGCTCCCTTTTCTAACAGTCATGGCATCACAGAGGATTTTCTGAGCACTTTTCAGAAGGTGATACAATCATCATAATTATGTGCAGATTTTATTTGTGCTGGTTATATATCTTGTTTTACAGTTGTCTTGTCCTGAGTGATAATGCCTCAATTGGCAGTGATTTATCTTTGTAGAGAGAAAAAGAGGCAAACTGTTGATTTTGCATCAGTAGCTGCCCTCACGTTTCTTTACTTCAGGAAAAAAAAAAAAAGCACACACAAACCCACTGTAGTTAACAAAATGAGTAGTTTAATAATATTTTGATTTCTGAATATTTTGACCTAATTGGTGCATCTTTTAAAGATTCACAATAGAAATTACAGGAGCAATAACAAGTTCTCCCATGTGCACAAATATATTACATCTCATGCATGACTATTAGAAGCTTAAATAAGTGAATAAATCAAAGTATATTAAAGGGATATGACTTGGCAAGTCTCCCGAAGAGCCAGATCAGAGTTTGGGATAGAGCCTTAATGGTAAGGAATTATCATTAAGTAATAGACTATAATCTCACTAAACTCAACATTGTAGGGCCATTAAGTGACCAGCATTAAGAGTTTTGAGATAAAGAGTTTGAAGTGTTTGTAATCCGCTAAATTGTGATCTGGTTTTGAGTGAGCTGAAGGTTGAATGTAGGCCAGAAGGAGCTGCATGCCAGAGTATCTGTCCTGAAAATTGGCCATGACAAGAATGCCATGAGCAGAAATAGAAACAATCCCTTGGAACGATCAAGTCAACAGTAACAGCCTGTCCTCATTGTTCGCTTATATCTGGAGAAATTTTTCCAAACAGCATTAGACCTTCCGACAGGTAAATTCATATTGTCTTTCTTGGATGATATCAATGAAAGCTGTGTTGTGATAATTATCAAATCTAAGATCAGGAATCTCTTATATGTTGTGCATATAAGAGTAGATTTAAAAAATTGCTATTTGGAAAAGCATTGGGAATTGCACATGTGCCTTGCATTCCTGTCGGCCACACTTGTATGCACTGTTTAGGCAGCTGCATGAAATAGTTCGTGTGGAGTCTTTGGCCCATGAAAATTATGCATTTTAAAAATCAGCACCTTGGTGTGCTGTTCGTCTCAGTCTAAATACGCTATTGCTCTCTTGCTGATCCTACAGCTAGATAAAAAGCTTCATTGCAGCTGCATTGCTACAACTTTGTGTAATGGGATGTGAAGCAGATGCCAGGATGAACAGTGAAAATGGAACAGGTTAGGCCTGAGATGATAATCACACTTCCCAGCTCATTAGCACCTTTCATCCAAGAGGCCTAGAGCATTTTAAACCTTAGTTTATCTTGATAACATATATGTGAGCTGCAAGTGCAGTAGTATTTCTGCATTTTATAGGGAAACAAACAAAATAAAGAGAGGTTACCAAAGTAACCTAGCAAGCTGTTGACCAAGTCAGAAGTAACTCAAGAGTTTTTTGCTCTTACTGTTCTTTAAGAACTAGCTCAATGGTTTCCAGCACGTACGCAGAGACTGTGGAAGAAAGGGAGATTTGTGCTGTACTTCAGAATAGACTGTGACTGGTAAACAAGAAAAGCTCTGTATTCCTCTTAGGCTTTAATTCACTTGATAGGGCACTGTTTTTCTGTCAGAAAGTGTGTAGTTGTCTTCAAGTTGAGAAGGGTTGAAAAACTGCACTCGGCTGTCTCCAGAGATACTCTGGCAGAGCTAGTCTTGATGGAAGACAGTAGAGATTTTGGAACAAGCAGTGCAACTAGCAGAAGAAGCAAGGGATAAGGAATAGAGCAAATCTGAGAGGATATATGAATAGTGAGAGCTGCCAAAAGGAGAGCAGTGGAGCACTGAAAGAGCTAATTTCTCTGTTTTAGCAAGAGGTGTGAATTCATAATTAGAACATCTGTGGAAGCTGTTGCCTTTACCTATTAACATCTGGAAGTGCTTTTCTCTTGAGTCCTCCCTGCCAAACATCCAACTTCTGGTAACTCTTGGATTCAGGAAGCTTAAACTTCACAATAGAGAAAAGCAAGTAAATGAAAAGAGTTAAATGGGAGAAGAGGACTGATTTGGCAAACTCAGATATGCTTAGATATGGTTTTCTTTCCCCAGCCTTGAAAATAGAACAACTTCTTTGGTTGTAGGAATCAAACGGGAGAAGAGGCAAGTAGAGATATCTGTTGATTTATTTGCTTAAAGACGTAATTTAAAGTGTTCTCTGGGTGCTTTGAGATGAAAAGGTGAAACTTGCATAGATCGAATATGTTAACAGATGATAAAAGAGAGTTTGAGATGTCTGGGCAGAATATCAGTTGGTTTTTTTATTAAATGTTTTTTTAATTGAAGACAGTTTTGGGGAGAAGTGAAGTTAAGTTGGAGGAGATGCTATTATTGTTTACTGTTAATTAAGAAATGATCAGATATCTTATTCAAGGTACCTATTTCAATACCACATTTATGCTTTCTGTTTACATCTCATCATTGAAGATAGTGCTGATGGTTGAAGGCAAGCAGAAGAGACCAGTGGCATAAAGATAAAAGAATGAAATGTTAACAAAAGCTGAGTTCAAACTCTGGAGAGGAGAACTGAATTCAGACAGTCCTGGGTTTTGGAAGGAGTAGAACAACTTGTATTTAAGACAAAATAAGAGTATAAAGAAAGTGCTGCCCTTTATCATCTCTGAACCAGTTCTCATTACTGTGTATTTCTAGCATGTATGTTCAGAATGGGCAACAATGACAGTGTAAGTTATATGCCTGTAGACTCTTCAACCTTCGGCGCTTCATTTGTATACCCGATTTCTAGATAAATTCTTAACTATTAAAAAACCACTAACTTCACTGCAGTTAAATTAGTAGTGAATATGGTCTTTTACGCATGTTCATTTTTTTGGTTGTTTAGTGGTCAGTTGACTTTTTAAAGTAGTTACAGGAGGTTACATGTCATGCTTTGTGTCTACTTCCCAAGAAAGCATCTAAAGAAGCATAAACTTGCGTATGTTAATTCAATGGAAAATTCTTCAGAACAGTAGTAATATGCACTTTTTTATAGCCTTATTCAATCATAACTAGTTTTTGGACTTCAGGAACCATATGCTCATACGTTTTCCAAGTATGAGGTTTCAGGTGTTTTCTGTAGCAGCTTTCTCCAAAGGGCGGTACTTTTTCTCTCTGTCTTCTTTCTCCCATATCTTTTGCATTAAATATGGAACTTTGATCCCCATTATTTTTGGAAATATTAAAAAACATGGGACATTGTGTAAAATAGAGAGCTTTTTCTTATAAATAAATTATTTGGGAACTTCTAAATATGAGGAGAGAGAATGATTTGTAGCACAGAGTTTTTACATCCCTAAATTTAGCAGATGCTTCTGGCATCCATCCTAATAATACTTTTGATGTAGAGATAATACTTTTGATGTAGAGATAATACTTTTGATGTAAGATGTCCCTTAACTACTTATATATTGAATGGCCTATTCAGTTGGCAAGGCTATTAATCTTGTGTTCATTTTCTCTGTACGCTGTATTTGGCAAGATGGTGAACGTCACAGCTGTGGCGGAGGTGGGCTTTGAACATTTTTCACCTAGCCAGTGATTGTGCCTCTGTACTGGTATACCAGTAAACTGAGTAATTAGGTGTTTCTGTGACAGGAACATGCTATTGGTGTAGAAATACTGACTTGCTGTGTTTGCAAGGTACTCGTAGGGTAGCCAAAACTATACTTTGTGCCATTGTAATATAAGCACACACATAAACAAAACACACTGCGAAAACGTACACTCGCTCTTCACAGTCCTTACTAACGTAGCTAGACTCTCAGAAATCTGCAGTGTAAATTTGGCTTCACAGCCCAGAAGAAAGGTGTGGATAAATAAAGCAGCAGAAGGTTGTGCAATGTATTAACAATTATGTAAGCATGCTTTTGAGATACAGAAGCTTGACATGTCACACCTAAATTAGGAGATAGTTCTTTAGCAGCATATCATCAATAATTACACTTCACACTAATACTAATATTATTGCATGCGCATTGTTGTAATATCTGTTGCAATTCACCTCGGAATGCTCCAGAAACATCTATTAATTAAACCTCATAAATCCCAATGAGATAGGTAAGTACTTGTATTTGTTTTGTACGTGCTACCACAGGCAGTGTGCTAGTCAAATCCCATGGAAATGCAATTAAATAGCTTTGTGTTGAGTGTATGGGACCTTTACAATGGTTCCTCTTTTTATGCGGACAGAGTTTACGTTCTTCCATAGATTTGCCATATATGGCAGTAGGAGAAACTAGTGATTAAAAAAGGTAGGCAATCAATGGATACAGCTTCTGTGTTCAGGAATTTTCTAAATTGAAAGCTATAGATCGTACTACACAATTTCCTGCCTCCACATTGTTTTCCGTGGTCCAGGAAGTGACATTGGTCTCACTTGTCAGTTTCTTGACCGTAAATATTTTTGTTCGTTTGGATACTACTTTTGTGAAAAAGAATTATGATGTGATTACAAATTGTGTCTTACTAGAGTTGGAGTTTCAGACCTTAAGCAGCTTTTAGCCCCTTATCCTATGCTGGAGATGAAGTCATTATTTTAGGGAGGCAAAAGACCTATTTGCTATGAAAACAGAAAAAATGTTTGTGGCGCTCTTTTTGTATGAATTCAAAGATCACCTTCTGACTGAGGTGCAATTAAATTGTTTTGTACCCACTGTCAAGGCAATTTTTCAGAAGTGGAAACAGTCCTCTGTAATGTACCTTACAAGATGTTCTGTCGTTGAAATGGAAATATGAGTTTTTCAGGATTATGAAATTGTTTTCATTCTGAGTATCCAAGATTTTTCCTTGCTAGTGTCAGTCAAATCTTCAGATAGGATTTATTTTACTCAGAAAACAAGTAAGAAAGGGGTAAAGAGATGTCTCTTTTTTTCCGATATTCTTCTGTCAATTCCTCTAAAAGGAAAAAAAAAGCCAACAAAACTTCATAATGGAATGGTGACAGTTTCCTCCTGCAGCGAGGAATGGGTCAGTAGACTTGCTCTTCACATAGTTACTAATTTCCTTGAAGAGTACCTATATGTTTTTATTACTTGTTTATTTTGATAAAACTGACAGTGCAACTTCTCTTTTTGTATTGTGGCAATTACTTGGGGAAGGTTGCATCGAAAAGCTGCAATATACAGCAGCAGCTTGGAGGGAAGAGCAGAACCATAGAACATAGCTGTATGTGAAGGTGGATGGTGAAGCTGAAGACAAAGCCTTTGCTGGCATCATGCCTTGTTCGCAAGTCAAGTGTTCTCTGTCCTATGTTTAGAAAAAGCTGCGTGAAGCGGTTTATAATTTTAAGGGCTCTAGTGATTCTTCAAGATTTTAAGGAAAGCCTACATGTGGGAATTTTTTTGGTCTGAGCTGAAATCCTTTCATTCTGTACATGCATATCTGTATCTAAACATAGTGTCTTCTCAAGTACAAACAAGCATTATTTCATTAAATTGTAATAAAAAACCTTCATGCTGAAGTGCTTGATTTTAAGCCTGTTGGAATCAATGGAAAGGACTCCATCAACTTTAATTTAGTAAATGTGGTTAATGGAGGTGAAATCATGAAATGAACCTGTTGACCAGTTCTGTGCTTCTGAAAGAGAAAGCAAACAGAGACTGTGCTCATTATTTGCATCAGGTACTTTCATCCCTACTTTATGCTGCCTCTGGCACTGTTAGGAAATCCTTCCATGAGCTCATTTAGCTTACTAATCTGGTGGCAGACTGTAACACTGCAAAGAAAAGCAGACAGTGATCAGTCGGATTAGTGGGTTAGGTTTTTGTTCAGCAAAGCTGATGCGTGCATGGATCTGGCTCCAGAAGGAGGCAGCCAAACAGCTCAGCCACCACTGGGTGAGGAAGGAGTGAGGATTTCCCGTTTTGCTGATGATGAGCATTCGGGCAGGTTTTACATCTCATGTAATTCCCCTCTGGAAAAAGAGGGCTTTGAACTTAGCAGGGGCTGGAATCCTGTCCATTCTGTTCATCATCATTAAGTGGTCTAACCACTCGATCACGTTCAGGCTCACTCATCCTTCTGTTTCTTTCCCCGTGACTCAGGAAATCTTTAATTCTATTAATGTCTGGTTTCTGATGATTTCTTAGAAAGTGAAGGAATTGATTTAAATTTCCTAAGAGGTCCTTTGAATATTTTTGCATAAATTTGCACTATAACGTGTGTTTGAGATAACTGGACTATCAAAGTTACTGCTTACTCTCCTCTTATACAAACACCAATAAATATCTTAAAATTGATCAGTAAACCCTGGCAAAATGTATATTTGATCCCATGGTTCTAATTGGTATAAATTGGTTAACTTATCTCAATTCCTGATAACTACCTGCTAGCCAGTTTTGAAGTGTACCTATCTGAAGGTGAAAACGCAGCTCTATATTTGGCGAAGTGAAAAAGAATAGAGTAGGAAGGTACCTCTTTTCCCTTCTACAACCAGCTTTTCTTCTTCCCTGTAACCAAAGGCTTACACAGGCCTGCAATTTTTTTCTAGATATGGAATTATTTCTACTGGATTTTTCCTGAGAAACTTGAGATGTGATTTCTTGTGGCAGAATAAAGAATATATACATTTCTGCTTAGGTAACCTGTTAGATTACTTTCTCCCCTCTCTTACTCTTCTAAGGGATACATAATATTAACCTATTTTTTCAGTCCCATGACAATTAATCAAGAATGTCCTAATCCAACCTAAAGCAAACCATTAAGAAATAAGCAGGGCGGAGGAAAGAGTGTTAATTGAAAGAGCGTACGCTTTGTAGATGACCTTATTTTGAAACTAATTCTTCTATCTAATTTAGTCTGCTTCTGCATAAGCTCTTTTCCTAGGAAGACAATCCCTAAAATTCAAAACATTCAATATTAACATATTTTTGTATTACTAAAGAGTGTAGGGGAGTTTTGTCCCCACATCAGGTTGGAGTACAATTAAGGCACTTTAGAGGCATCAGCCTATAATAGTTTAATTGCAGACCTCCCCATGAAGCATTATGTCAATCAAGGTATGTGCATGTAGACAGTATCTGAAAGCAGATGCTGGTTGTTCTACCTGTCCTCCAAAGTATCCAGGTGCAAACTGGAGTTGTTCAGCAATATTTAACACAGGGCTGGTTTTGAGTTTTATAGGAAGCCTTGCTGAGCTGGGGCTTAGGACTTAGCAGGCGATTTCTGCCTGGCACAGGGCCTGGGCAGACCTGCTGCTTTCCTTTCTCTTACTTTGCTCAATTCTCAGTTATATAGGGTTGAAGATCTATAGAATAGGGTCCTCCTACGGTCTTCCAATTCATTAGTTAGTTTCTTATGATTTAGAAACAGTTACCAGTTTTGTGTCAAGAACATACATGTTGGGCCTCTTGACAGTCATTTGGGTTTCATTTTTCTCCTGTTTGTGCCATGTATCTGAAGCACTTTGCTATTACAAAGGAAGAAATGTCAGGGCGTTTTTTTAAAGCGTGATATAAAACTTTCTTACTTGCTTTCACCTTTGTTTTGTTTAGTATGTGATTAGCTTGACTTGACTTCCATTGAGTTCTCTGAGCATCAACAGAAAATTGCATTTTTTTTAATTGTGACCTGTTTATTGCATTTAAAAATTATAGTGACTCGTAAATTGACAGAAATTTGTCCTGTGGTACTGCTGTTTTATTCAAGTAGGTGCTACTGATGGTCTGTTTTTAAAACGGCACAAGGTGTTGTGCAAAAAGTTAGCCCTGAAATTTACCCGTAAGCTAGTCTGAAAGGTGTTATTCTCTAGTCTATAAGGCAAAATGCAAAGAGTTGATATTGCATAAATTTCCATTATTGGCTGCATGCAAAATACTGCAGGTAGCTGATAAATCATTCGCTAGTTTTTCCATCTTTTTTGGCTTGTGACGTATACGTTTTCCTCTCAGAATAGTGTGTTTTATGGCAAAAGAATTTATGAGCACTTCAGAGTTTTTATTTAATCTTGGCTGCTCATTATGGGAAAATGCAGCTTTTGAGACTTCCGCATTGTATGTATTCGTTGGTTATACGGTAGCGCTCTGTCCAGCTTGAACACAGCTTCAGAGGCTGTAAAAGGATTTCACCCTCTATCATCTCACTAGGTATTGGTATCTTATATATTGTCTCACTTACCTTACTTAACTTAACCTTACCTTGCTTATCTTGGTGTCTTGCTTAGTATCTGTTGTATCACACTTAACACTAGATGTGTTCTGCCACTAACATTCATATTAAATCAAGAATTCTTGTTTGGTTTCCTTAAAATGATGTTCAGTGCCCTTATGAAGGAAATGCAAATATCAAAGCTTTTAGTAAAAAAAAAGAAAAAAAAAAAACCACTGTTAGGAAGATAAAAAAAAAAAATGTATGTATGAAGCACAGTGTTTATTGGAAGAGCTTCTAAATTTGTAATCTTCTACTGAGGTGCATTCTCCATCACTTCCATAAAGCTAATGAGAGCTTAACTTTTAAAAGCAGAAATCTGAAGAGATTGGAAAAAATCTTTGAAATATAAGGTTTAATTCCCAAACTCCCTGTTTTGAACACATTTAATAGTCAAACCCCAGTATTTTTACAGTAAAAAACTCTTCTCCATAAGATGCATGACTACATTTTGCTCTTTGGGGAATTAGAGTTGCAAACATCTGAAAGAGATGAAATTATTCTTAAAAGGTTGCTTAGAGACTAGAAAACATTCTCCTTTCCATTGTAAAAGAACCACATGGATTTTTATTTTTTAATGTCTATATTGAGCTATATGCACAATATTTCTTTCATTATCCATTACAAAATGGGTATACTTTTTTCACCTTTAGGCCAAAATATAATTAATCTTGTGAGTGCTAGTAGCAGTAACACACTGGACTAACACCTCTTGTGGATAGTCTGAGAAAAGGTAGACAAACTGAAAACCCGTGAAGGAATTAAGGAGAAGAATATTAAACGGAGTTGAGGAATAGACAAAATGTGAAGAAGTAATAAATGATAGATACTGAAAAATGCCAGGGGATTCAAAGAAAGAAAGAAAAAAAAACAGGAAGAAAGAGCTGTAAAGGCAAAGATACAAGTAATAAAATGAACTCTGAGTTGGAAGTCTTTATGTAATCATTGAGTTGATATTTGCTGTCAGATATTTCAATAAAAAGAAAAGGAACATTTCTTTACTGTTTGTTTAAAAACTTTAGGAAAAAGACCTTTTAACGGTAGTTCTAAATTTTAGATCCCACTTGTTCTCTAGCACATTAACATGTGTTTTCCAATTCTGACCTTGCTACCTTAATTCCTGAAAGGAAGTTAGAAATGTCAGTTTTACAGAATAATTGTTCTACTGATCCAATCAGTAATGGTTGTCTTGCATTTTTCAGAGGTGTTTGCTTCAATGACAATTTCAATTGAGTCAATACATTCTTGTTAATTTAAGGGCAACTAATTTCACTGAACAGAGCAACAGCTGCATTAAGTATTTCAGACCTTCCCCAAAAATAAGGCCTTCTTTCTTGCTTTCAACTAATATTTGTTTGCTGAACTAGCTGATACACTGATGTCTGAACTAGCTGATACTACTCTACTAGTAAAATCTGAAGTTAGATTACTGCATCGATTGAGAAAATAATTTAGCTACAAGTATGACAATAATGCTATAATGTTATATACCCTTTGGAGAGATTTGATTTATTTTTGTAAGAATAAATGAATATGATCTTACAGTTTTCTGCATAATTCTGCTGCCTTTTTGGATAAGGTGAAAATAAGCATCTTCCTAGAAAACGTTCATTGCAGTATTCAAAGAAATAAGCCGTTTATTTATAATGGTAATGATTCAGAGCATTTAAAAAGCCTTCAAAACATTCCTTAGTAAAAACAGCACTTTTTAGATGTACGTGGTTCAGAAGCATATTTACATGGATAATGACTAGGATTGGGCTAGCATTTTGATGCATGTGGTGAATCTGCACCACGTTTATGGGTGAATAATGTGTGTATGCGGTTGGTTTTTGTTCTGGAGTTCAAACTAGTAACTGTTTTCATTAACCAAGTCTGTATGATGTTAGATTTTCTAGCATAAAACTGTTTTATTGATTTCATATTGCAGTGATAGTTAAAAATATTTTAAGTATTGGTCTTCCTTTCCTCCCTCCTCTTTTTTTTTTTCTTTTTTTTTTTTTTTAAAGGAGCCCAGCAACTTTCACCAGCTTTTGCAGTGTTCAGAAATGCAGTTACAAAACTGCACAGGGAAAGGTTTTTAGAAGTCAGTTTTGCTTTGGTGTCGCGGGGCTGAGTATGTCGAGAGAAAGATTCTGTTCCCCTAAGTTCTTATTTACTTTTTATAACTTGTGTTCTTAGAAACAAACAAACAACCTGAGTGGCATGTGTAGCCTCCAGTTAGGAAAGATACCTTTCCAGCTAACACTTGTGTTTCCTAGACCTGTTTGGTTTAAAGTTTAGCCTTTGCATGTGTTCAGTGAAGGGCTTTGTTATGAAATAACTTGCACGTATGTTTCTCTCACCAAAACTCAGTGGGACGTGGGTGTGGAAGGGGTGCAAGATCAGCTTGTCCTTCTGATGAGTGTTAAATATAAATTAGAGGATGTTGCCATTGCCAATTAAGAGCTACATGGAGAGCTCCAATGCTATTTAATATGGTAGGCTGTTGAAAATTCAATTTAATTGCCAATCAGTCTCCGGTAATAGAAGCAATTTTGCAATAGAGGAGCTGGGAATGGTGGTAACAAAGTTGTTTTTTTAAAGTCATTGGTAAATAGACTGAGATGAAAATGAAGGAATCCAGATAACGAACAAATCTTCCTTTGTCCATTGCTTAGTGAGCTACTTTGATAAATTCTCTGAGAATTGTCTCCCTCCCTGTTGCTTTGAGAGGGCTGCTTTGTGTTAACCTAACTTTTTATAATTCGTCTTAAGCTTTTCAGAAATATGGTTATCATTTCCTCCCTGTCAGCTTTTAGTTTATATTGTCTTTGCGGTGGGTATATAAAAAGTAACTGTTAACATTTTCATTGCTTTTGTTCCTCGTTTTCCAGAACACAGGAAATAACTGCTTCTGGACCTGCAGTTGCCACTGCAGGATCCTGTTTCTTGACTGTGATTCGTTCTGTCCCTTCCTTCTGTTCTTCGTATGGGAAATAAGTCTTATTTTCAGGGTACATCTGTCATTCTTCTTTTTGAACAAAGAAGTGAAGAAATGTGTTTCGGGGGTGTGTTGAAACAGCAAAAATTCATTGCAGATGAACACAAAATCCAGTCACGTGTTTGCTTTGCAAACAAACTTGTGTTCCATTTTACCCTTTACAGCTTTCAGATTAATGCAAGTAATGTTTTTGTCTTTCCCTCCAGTAAACAGAATTATATTTAAAAGTGAAGACTGTAATGGGAAGAGGCCATGTTTTCCTTTGTGAGTTGCACATATGCCTAGAATTCTTTCTCCACCAAATTGTTGTCCTTTTATCTGACTGCCTTTTCTCATTTCTGAAGTCGTCTGGCTTTTTCTATGACTTGATTAGATTGCAAGTTCTTCAAAGCATGACCCTTTAATTTCCTGTGTCTTGGACATTTATGTTGCTACATAAAGGCTATACTATGTCTAGCTTCTTTGCTGGAGGACAAGAAGGGAATACAGTCAGAAGATGCAAGAAGCCTCTGGCTTGGGAACTAGCAGGTAAGATGATGGTGATGGAAGGACCACAGTTTACCCATGCAGTCTGTATTCAGAGTCACAGAGGGCCCTTCAGTGTATTACAGTCCATCTAAATGCAAAGATCAGTCTCAGGTTTTTCCCTAGACTCTCTGGAATGTCTGTGCACATGCACAAAGCTAGTTGAAATACCTTTCGATTTCTCTATCCTGTGTAGTGACTGTGGATGAAAAGGGAAACTTCAGCAGTTGTAGTGGTCAGTGTTCCTTAGTTGGTAGTTTTGTGATTCTGCAATTACTCAAGACCATGCTTCATTATTATAAAACAGAATATGAATTCTTAGTTATTGTTTCTTACTGGTCATATTTTTAGTACAGTGATTGAGTTATTGACAAAAAAACAAAAAACCTTGAATCTCAATAGACAGCAGATTTTCTTTAAGGGTTTGCTGTTTATGACAGGAGATGTGCAGTGTTGTTCAAAAAATGCTTAAATATTATACAGAAACATTGAAGAGATTGTTAAGTTCTCAAGAAGCAAACTAGTAATTACTGCCTGATCTCTTTCCCTTACGCCTAGCTTGGCTCCCTTACGCCTGCATGCATCTAATACTTAATGGCTTTATGGGAATTGTGTGAATGCACTTGCAGGCAGAATTTGGTGGACCCTTTATTTATTTCTCATTTCTTCGATATATATTTCATGAATTTTACCAACGATAGTAGCTTTGTTCTGAGAGTATGCTTGTATTTTTATCTCTTGGCTTTGTATTCCTGAAAGACTGGAGAAAGTTGTTAAAGTAGCGTATGTAGTATGTGAATAACCTGATAAATATTATAACCAATAAATATTTATGGTATACTCTAGGAGAATGTCTCTCCAAGATTGTTACTCTTTTGATATGACTAATTTGGGACCTCTATTGGAGAGGGAACTAAGAGTTACATAGAAAGGTAGCTTTAAGCCACTTCTTTGCTCTTCTAATTCTGGAACAACTTCATACCAGTCAAATACTGATGGATGCAGAGACTTTGACTGATTGTTAGTGACTCCAGTTGGCTGTTGCAGATGTTCCGAATTTCTGTTGCTCAGGATTAGTACAGCTTGTATGCCAGGTGAAAGGGGAGCATTAGAGCATTACTCTCCCTTTGTACCAATTGTGGATCTCCTTGTGCGAGGCTGGGACAACCTATGTAAATGGCCCTGGAAAAACTTTTTTTTTTCTTTTATTGTTGCTGTTGCTTGTTGTGATCATAAATCGAGAAAGAAGCAATTTAAGTGGAGTACATTACAATATTTTGATTATTTTTCAGAGATGCAATGTTTTTAAGCTATAAAATAACATCAGGAAAAGTAGAACTACAACTATTTCTCTCTTCAATTCTGTGGATAGATGCTTCTCTGTGCTTCAAAGAGAAATAGAAAAACCCATTCAGCAGTGTTTATGCAGTCTTCAACTGTATGTCCATATTTGATGGTCAGAAGGTTAATGTGTTTGTGGGGAAAAAAAAAAGCATTGTGGAGAATTCAAGGGTTTTTGTTTGTTTATTTTTCTTGTTTTAAAGGGCAAAGCTCTATGCCCTTGGCGGAATTTTCCACAGAGCAGAAAAGTGAGTTTGACAATGTGTTCTACCTGAAACATACAGCATTTCAAAAATCAATCATTTCTACTTTAGAAGGATTCTGTTTTTTCATTCTTTCTACACGATAAAATCTAACTGATCTTTTCTGATTTGTAACGCTGCTTACACGTGCATATTTGTTTTCTCCTACAATTTTTCTAGGCAAATTAACAAATGGGAATTCTATTTGGTGTTATACCATCTCAGCCTCTGAAAAAGCATGGAAACTTGAACACGTGTACAAGCAAATCATGTACTTAGCAGCATAGGCTGTGAATTTTAGTGCAGTCAGGATTCTTTGCTTCATCATGCTTTAAATAAAATCTTGAGGAGCAAGTTGCCTCCTACTTCTCATAGATTAACACCATCCTAAAATATAAAGTTGGAGGAGATCTTATGCTGTTACTGGCTTTTAGACAGCATGTGTATACCCATGCTGTCTCTGACAGGTGCTTAAGTAAGCTGTTTTTTTTAACAATCCAGAATTGGAAGATTTGGACAAGTCATTTAATTGACCAGAGTCCCCATTTGCAGTCATCTCGTTATCTTGAATGTACTTAATAATTTAGTAGAGTACAGCAATACTTGAAATACAGCAATACTTGAAAGAGGGGTTGTTGTATCCCTGTTGGGATCATTCTACTTTCTTCTATAAAGACCTTTGTAATAATCAGGTCATATCCAAATCACTGTAATCCAAGTCGTTCCAAACCACAGGGAGCCGCAGTAAATTTTGCAGTTTCTAACCAGGGTGCATCTTTGGAACCGTGTGTTAATTCTGTCATTCACTCTTCATCCATAACTCCAGACTCATTTTTCTCTCTCTCAGCTGTCCCCTTATTTTTCTATGTATAAATCTACCTGTCTCTGCCTCTGTGTATTCTTCATGCTAAGTAATATCTTGAAAGTGGTCTTCTACTACAAATGAATGCTTGCAGTTTTTCTCCTCCAGCCTTGACTGTTTTAAAATTATCATTTACGGCTTCTGCCAACTCATTAGCTGCACCATAGCCTACCTATCTCCAGCATTGCTATTGTTTCTCTACTCATTTTAGGATACAGTTCAAAATTATACTCTTTGTGATTGTGTTATTCCAGTCTAACTTGCACATTCCTTCCCTGTCTCTTCCTTTCTTTCTATATTTCTCTCTGAGCTTTCTCTTGAGTCTCTCATGGCATCCTCTTTATCTGTGCCTATCATTTGCCAGCAGTATTGCAAAAGGGGAGGTAAGTCTTTATGCACCTCTGTATCACTGTATTTTTCCATCCTTCAATGTCTAATCTGAAAATTAATGCTATAGGATCATGGCTTGATGTTAGGAAGTCCTTAGAATTCAATCTTACGTATTTATTTTGGATCATGCTTCTGTCTTATCCTTTGGACATATAGCAGCTCTGCTCTGCTTCTTTGTAAAACGTTTACTGTTAACCTAGCTGCAAAGGATATGGTGTGGACTGTGATGTTTCATTACTTTGAGATGATTGCTTCAAAAATGATGCACTATGTAGAACTAATTATCACAAACTAGATTCTGCTATACGTTTTTACAGTGAGTAGAGCTTTACTTTACAAATAATCACCTAAGCAGACTTTTAATATAATATGGCATGGTGTACAGACTAAGGGCAACACTGTCAGAAATCAGTTGTAAAGCTCAAGAGATTTAGTTTGGCTACTCCTAATAGCAAAGCATCTAATTTTTAAATACAATTCTCTGATAGCATTTTTGTATTATATTTTCAATATTATATTGGTTTTCAACAATAGATTGTTAAATTTCATGCAAAAATGTAAGCAGCTATGTGTTAGATAAATGATTTTTCTGTGGTTAGGGTTGACTGGGGAGGAAAGTCTGGGGGGATTTGAATTTGCTTGGTGTGATTAAAAACAGTAACCAGGCAATTCCTTTGACATCAGTGAGGTGGGATACATCATTTAAAACTAACCTCAGGCTGTTACTTATTGCAGCTTTTCAGTAGAAAAAGGAAGGTTAGGGGAAACAGCTCCTGTAAATTGCATGGCTCTTTACGCAGTTTTTACCTTCTCCAAACGATCCCCTTGCTGCTGCCTATGGCTAGGTAGCTTCCTGAGATGTGCCCTGACTTTATGGAGATCAAAATAATTTTAAAAGGAAAAAATAATTTTAACAAGAGATCTGCCTCATGGAATGTTACTTAGCTTAAGCTAAAATTAGCATTTCTGAGTGCAGAAGAGTTGGCCTTTCCCAGGACTCGGCAGGAGCATTTTGAGTTGTCCCATCATATAAATTAATTCATTTGGAATTCACTGTGCTTCACTGAGATAACGGTGATCATGATAAATTAACCTCGTAATAATGTTGGAGGACTTAAAGATTCTCAGATCCTTCCAAAACATGGGCTAAGATTTATAGAGACAGAAGCTCTGTAACCAAAATTCAACTGCTGACCATAAGAATTTTATATATATTCTCCTGCCTAAGGGTAATAAGCATGAGTTTGTGTGTCTGTTTGTGTGTTCTTGGCAAGATAAGTGTAAAACACCTTTGTCCTTCTTTGCCTGACCTTTTCTTTTGCCAGTGGAGCACAAGAAAGCCATCTTTTATATGCTTTCTGGAATGCTACAGAGGCAGTGTAACTGAAGAACTGGAATCACATGTAATGGATATAAAATGCCTGCAGCCCTAAACATTTCCTATTTCATACAGTTTGCACAATTTTGATCATTTGATCAAAAGAGCGGAGAGTAAAGGATTTACAAAATTGTAGATTTTCTGAATCTTATGTGTTCAAATATTAATTTGTTACAGTGTTGAAATTGGAAGGCTTTCTATTAGTATATATTTTTAAATCTGAAAATCTCAACCATCTAGAGTTGGATGAAATTACTTACCCTAGGTCTATTAATGGCATCACTGTATAAAACCGGAGATGTCTCCTGCATCTCAGCTATATGCTCTCTTCCATGCTTTTCTTGTGTATCATCATATACTTAAAGGCGAATGTTGGAACATCTTAAGTTAGAGTCAGCAGTTACAGATGACTTTCAGTGAGAATTATAGGCTCTTTTCCTTATTTTTTACATGAGCTTTTTTAGAGGCCCTAATAAATTATCCAATAAGCTCATTGCTATTCCGTTTTCTTCATCTTGCACTTGGGATGCAGCACCCTTTTACCCCCTGCCCCCCCCCCCCAAAAAAAAAAAAAAAAAAAGAGAGAAAACTCGTAAACCACAGGTCAGAGTACCTGGTGAATGGGAAATACAGACCATTTCAGTGAAGTCACTAAAATGGATGAGGTTGGTCATGACAAAATCTCTCCGTTGTATTGTTTTTATCTCTCCGTTGATTGTTTTGCATAAGGGGAGCCTGGGACAAGACAAATTGTTCTGTTGAAAATTGAGTAGAATACTTGAAAGGGGAGCGTTGTGTATTATGTCATAAAACTGCTTCAGATAAGGCAGGTACAGGTGCTGGGTGGGGGGCAGTGGGAAAATTTGCAAGGAGGTCATCCTTCCAGAGTTTTTGTATCAAAAGCTCCAAAGCTCCTTCTAGAGGTTTTCCTCCCCCAGTGGAGTGGAGCTACCCCTTCAATATCATGAAGAGGAAGGGAATAAAATAATAGATCTACCTGCCTCCGCAGCCGTATGGTTCCTATTCCCATAGGGTCAGCAACTTCATTCAAATGTTAGCAAGGCATGTTATACCTCTGTTGCATATCAGATAGTTGTTCAGGTGTTATCACTTCTAAATTCATTTTAGAAGCTTAAAATGAGACAAAAATGTAGTAACAATGTATCCGAAAACTATTTGCTTTAGTTTTAGGTGAAGTCCTGGATTAAATGCATGGGAGAGGGTTTGTGCCACAGCTCATTCTCTTGCAGCAGAAGCCATGGGGAAAGAGGGATGCTTGTGGGGTGATTTAAAGACAAATGTGGACAAAGAAATTAGTTGAAGAGAAGCAGTAGCAGTGGTCTAGCTTCTGCCTTCAGTGAGGCATTCTCATGCACCTCTGACAGACAACGCTACCTTAGCAGTGAATTAGCAGGCCATTGAATCGCTTTCCTTCGGGTAGGTTGTGCAGAGACGGTATAGGTGTATTATGCTACTGCTGCTCCCAGGAGATGATCCAGGAACGTGTTCCAGATCTCTATATATGGATAGTTCTTAGCTGAAAGAATAGTTCTTTGCAGGCTGCAGGAAGCTGGTATGACAGTATCTTTTGGACTTTCCTAGTTTGCTCAGAGATTACGGTGGGCTAGAAACCAGCAGAAGGCCTGAAACGGCTGCCTGACAATTTTGAAGCTTTTTGCCTGATAAGGATTTGTTGCTATGTAACTTCCTGAGACAATGTGGATGGAGAAACATAGCAGTTATACAGGTGAATTTAAGCTGGTTGAAGCTGTAGTCAGAAAACGCGCTAGGACTGGCTTCCAGTAACAAATACTCTAGACATTTAATATCAACCATACTTCCAACTTTACAGGATTTGATTATGACTTTTTAATCTAAAGTTGTGTCTGTGCAACTGGGTTCCCGGTGTATTAGAGCCCGTAGAACCTCTAATGGAGTCATCGTCTCAGCAAAGCTGCAACTTATACTGATACAGTGAAACAGATCCGTGGAAGTTCCCTTGCACTAATACGTACACCTATGAGCATTAGGGGCTTGGGCTAGCACAGCTACTCCATGGAGGAAAATGTCTAGTTGACACGATATAGATTTGTGATGGCTTAGTTAAGATTAGGAGAGGGAAGGGAAGGGTTTTTTTTGATTTTACTGTTCCTTTTGAGGCTCTAGCCAGTGTCTTGGATGCTAATCCCAGAGCACTTGGTTGACATCTTACAGCTGACTATATAGATGTACAATTACTATAACTATACAGTTTTGGTAGAATATAGTTCTCTGACATAGCATTACTATTTGCATGCCCAGGCTTCTCCATTTTTGAAGCTGTTGTGCGTTTCAAGTGAATAAATTGGGTTTGGTGTGTTCTGCCCTGTGCTCTGCTCATTTCTGTAAAGTAGTAAAGATGCAGGTTTCCATACAAAAAGAGTTACACTGTGTCTTATTTAGTACTCCCCCTGTTACGGCTACTTTTGCTTTCTGCTGATGTTAGACTGGTTACAATCACTTTGACATTTTCTTCTCCTAATCCCAAAACGCAGTCCTAAAATAAACTGGTGACATTCATAAGCTCTCCTGGAGCCAACAAAGCGTAACGTGGCTTCAGATTGAGTAACAGTGGGCAGAGCTGTTATATTTACAACTCTGTCTGGAGCACTGCAGCGGGGTAACGTTTAGAAAATATACAAAGCATGTGAATTTTAACTCCCATGAAAATGCAAGGTGAGGCAGTAGCAAAACTACTGAAAAAGCTTTTAGGTAAAAATAGTTTGGTTGCTAAATAGCAAGCTGATTTTGGGCCACCTACTTCACCTCTCTGTATTTTGTTTTGCTTCCTACCCTTTATCTCTCTCTGTTTTAGACTATAGCTTCCTGAGCAAGAGCAGTCCCTTTATAATGCCCAGCCCTCCACAGTGCTGCCTCAGCCAAGATCTAGGTTGTTCCATTTCACACAAATCGGAGCAGGTTTTGGGGAGCTGGCGCAGGCTAGAGATGATTCGGGGTTGTGAAGTTCAGATCTGGATTCAGAACTCTACTAGCCAAATATTGAAAGACTTTTCTAATTTTATGATATTTTATTTTGTTTCCACACACTGTGTACACAGTAAGGTGTAATCTGAATTTTAAAGAACATACACTGTAAATGCAGAGCCTGTGAAATTCTTATTTACATCTTAGTTCATATACCTGATATTCTGTGCATCCCAGTTTGGGACCCAGGTTAGGGTATGGCCTGTAATTTGAAACTGTAATGGTGGAACTTAGAGCTATATATTCAAACAGGAGGAGAGTCTCCCAGTGAAACACAGAGATATTATGGGTGAGGGTAAACAAAAAGAAAATAGCATCTCATGGTTCCATGGTAGTTCCACCTTAACTGTATCTGCTCTCTTTTAGGAAAAATATTTTTTTTTGTTTATGGAGGGTTAAGTGCTTTCTCTGGTGTGAATATTGGGAGAGATGATTTGCTCTCAGTGCCAAATCTGGAGCTTGATTTTCAGATGTGTATGCTGATAATTGCATGTGGAAAAATCACTTATGTAGCACTTTACTGTATAATTTGTCTGAGAGAAGTGTGTGAAGTTTCATCTTCAAAAGAGAATTAATTCTTGTTTTTTCATGTCAGGAAGACGGTAAGAGACATTTGTTTGATTCTTTTTGAATTGCGTGGGATTTTTGGTTTGTTTTTTTAACCTCAGAGCAAAATGTTGCATTACCAACTCTCTCTGCCAATTATTTATTCTGTCTTTTTTGCGTAAATTCCTCAAACTTTTTGGTTAAGCAAGGGAATTTTTTTTTTTTTTAATGTGTACTAGATTTCTAACAGGGAGCATTTTGTGATGACAGAATGAAAAAACTGGAACCACATTGTACTTTAGACTACTTATTGTTGATCAAATAATTTGTTGATAATATTGTTGATCAAATAATTTTTTAATACATAAATAGCCTCAGTGCACATAAAATTGCTAATTCCTTTAAAATCTGGAAAATGAATTTAAAAGTAAAGCTTTTCAGCATATTTTTAAATGATGTAAAACAAATAAGTGAGAAAGTGTTAGAGCAAAATCAGGTTTCATGTCATCATTCATAGCCTCTCATGAAACGTTTGCCACATCTCAGACTGAGAGAGTCTTTTTGCCATTTTCACTAATGGAAACAACTATCTTCATGCTAAACTTGAGGTAAAAGGAAACTGTCTCGCTCAGGAAATAGTGGAGTAGAAAATAAATACTGATACTATTCATTTATGTCATGAAATAGTCACTGATTTTTCTTTTTCATAGTTCCGAATGTTCCATTTCCTCTAACCAGAGCAGCACCTAGTGGCTGAAAAAATAGAAAACATTCTCTGGAAATAGAGCAATCTACTGGGAATTTGCTTGGGGGCGGAGAGTGGGAATGGGGAGGAGAGGAACTTTGTGATCACATGTGGAATAATTCTGTAGCAAGGACTGTAGGATTACTATGGCTCAGTTAAGTGCTACAGTAATTTGCATAATGTTTTCTGCTGAGATCCTACATGTTTTGGATTGCAAACACCCAAATAAGTCATATAGAATCTTCAGCTCTAAGAAGCTACAAAACATAATTGGACAAAGCCAATGGATCTGATAAGCACTTTGATTTCATGGATATAAAAATAAAGTTGCAGGTGCTTCTGCATATTTTTTTAGGATTTATATCTGTTCTATGTAAAAACATTAGGCTGAAAAGAGGTGCTTAAATATTAAATAATAATTAAGGTCTGTATACTGTCTTTGACCTTGGTGAAATATAAGGAGCAGTTGTGTTTATAGTTTGAAACCAGTATTCACTTCAATCATGGAATACTTTCCTTTTCCCATTCAGTTGAGGTGACATTAAAGTTTAATTGCTTGTCCATCTATTTAGATGCTATGTTTGTTTATATTAAAAAGAAACATTTTGCAAATTCTTAGGCATCAGTTCTGCGCTGAGGTGTAGTCACCATGTATCTTCCACAGACTGAATTTAGGCAGATGCAGTGGGGGAGGAGTTAGAAAACATCACGCATACCCTATTCCTGTATTTGCTGTGTTTATCTCATACAGTACAGCCTTACATGCTTGAGGTTGTAGACAGCTCCATAGATTTTAGTGAAACAACTTAGCAGAGTGAAGGGCCTGCAAGACCATTTTAATCTGTTTTACCTTGGAAGCTTCTAACATTTTAGCAAGCGGAGGGCTAAGAATAGATTTTTCCAAAGAGCTCAGAAAAATAATTAACTATGTTTAGAAGCCTGACATTGAGCATTGCAATGGGAGTTGCTCGGTGCTGAGTTAGTTGTGAAAATTTACCTTCTTCAAATGTTAAAAAGGGAACTGAGGATTCTTTTTTTTTTTTTTTTTCCCTCTCTCTTTCAATTGATTCCAGTTGTGTATATGCAAACATAGATGTCAGTGGTTTTGAAAATCTGGCTATATGTGGAAAAACTAGAGTCAAGAGAGTTTTGGGGGTGCTGACATTCCTGTTTGAAATTAATTTGCTGGTGAAATGTAGTTGAGTATAAGGAAAAATTGAATGTACCCATATTAATTTCCTTCAGCCAACTGTGATTTGTTAAGGGCTCCGTGACGCTGATTCTTTGATTCTGAAGGTTTACCCAGTTATCTTTCTGCATAGTGTAAAGCAGTAACCTGTTATTTCGAATTCTTTTTGAGGATTTTTGAATAGGGGAACTATAACTCTTGGGTCTGCAGTTAATAGACACTGAAGATGTTCACATTTATTCAAATAGAACTAAACACCAAGATGCATAATTTTCAGGCCGATTAGTCCAGTCAAGTGAAGTTAGTGAATTAAAGACCGTCTTTAAATGGTGGAAGAATTGAGTATTTATGGAAAAAAAAACAAAAAATTTTCACTATTCCAACCCTGGGCGTCATTGTAGAACAAACAATACTGATTGCAGACTTAAGAAGGTGCTAAACAGCAGTAAAGTTTTACATACATAGACTCTGGGAGAAAACATGAATAACGCAACAGGCCCGCACTGTAAAATGACTGGAGCAGATCTTCTTAAGGACCAGTGGCCAGCTGGCTTTGTATTGCTGTCTGTTCTAGCTGAAGAGAGGTCTGGTGATCTCTGTAAAGCCCAAGAACGTGGAGTAGAAGTGGTTGTCGCTTTCAGTTGTAAGCAGAAGGAAACTGAAGAATAGCATCTCCTTTCTAGAGCTCTAGGCGAGCCTTGCAAGTGCAGAGTGGCTGTGTTAGCTGTTTCGTCATGAGAAGTTGCCTGAAATGTAGCTTTGGGGAGTCTCGGCCTGCAGGAATTGCGTAAGGAGGCAGACACGTGGAGAGTGATGATTCACAAGGGAGCAGAGGACTAAGGATTTTCCCCCTAAGTGTTAGAATCAGTTAAGCAGTGGAGTGGGAATTCATTTGATATGTTGTAGAGTGAGCAACAGACCAAAGCCATGACAACGGTACTACTGGATGTGTGAAAATACTTATTGTTTTACTGGGAACACCAAACCAGAAGAGAAGCAAGTTTGTAGACAACTGGTCTCATAACACTCTTTGGTCTGTGATTGTTCTCCAGTTCTTGTGGAATAACTGAAGGTAGTCCCTTGGGGATACCTTCCCTTCTCGTCACTGCAGTTCTCTTTGAAAGACCCCTTAGCCAGTAGTATTCTTTATTCCTGCTAAGAGTGTTAACTACAACACTGCATCTTTCTTTTTTGCATCAGCTTTCAAAGTTGTGAAAAAGTAAAACAAGGCGTTCCTTTTCTTGACAGCAGGTGTTCTTCATGTTCTTCTTGGATAGCAAGGAGGCAAACAATGGGACTAGTGCAAAGTTCTCTCCGGAGCTTTCAATATTCTGAATATTTGCAGCTTGAAGTTAAGTAAATCTGGTCTGTTGTGCTGTTTGTCAAGTTCTAGACATGCAGAAACTAAGGCAGAGAACTGACTTGATTATTGTTACATAAGCTGACAGTGAAATCCATCTATTAATGTAAGTGGGACTCAAATCTGTAAATGGCAAACGCTGTCAGTCAGTAATATTTTTACATAGTGTCTGCGTGTGGTCTGGTCACACCACTTGGCATACGTACAAGAGGTTTCTAGTATTTCTGTTCACCTTTTGGGGGGCTGATTTGTGTTTGAGGAATGATCTTTCCCTATCATAGCTGTTAATGGATTGATAAAGTTAATGTATAACTTACGTGTAACATATCTTTCAGATGATTAGTATGAGAATTACCAAAAATAAAACTACAGTGTTAGTGAAGGGTATTAAAACAATATTACTGGCTTTTGAAATCTCACAGAACTATGTACATCTAAAAAGACTACTTCCACAGCCTTATAATAGTCCAGAGACAAATTTAGAAAAACAGACAGCTTAAATAAAAAAGCATGATTCTTTGTCCAGTCTCTATCCCATGCGTACCACCTCCTTGCAGCTTCCAGCAACTGTGATTTGCTTGTACAGTATCTGTACCAACTACAACTGGTGCAGTCCTGATGAATATATGAATCATTTGCTGTTTCCTGGAGATGGTTATACTGTGCACACTGCCCCCCAGCCATGCCCACAGGGAAAAGCCATGCTCCATTTTGGACTGCAGAACTAAATGTCAGGAGATTTCAGATTTTCAGCGTAGAGGGCCCCCCCGATCTGAAGCAGGCTGTTCCAGCTACATCTGCTTAGGCTCAGAACTTGAAAAGGGGCTGAATAGCCCTGAGGGAGGATAAGTAATAGGCAGAAGAGAAGTAATAATGGTTCTTTTTATGTGGCGTTTACAGACTGCACAGCTGCATGAAAGGAATAGAGTTGAAGGCTTTGCTAGTCTGTGTTTGTCAGTTTGGTGGAACAAATGTCCTGTAAATGAATCAGAAATCACAGAGAGCCTTTGCTAAACCTGGGCCTCCTGTAAGCTCACTTGTAGCTGTTCAGATCCTGATTATTATCTATCTTTTGATATGACGCTGATGGGGACTTGGCTAACAATTCATGCATCCCTACCGTAAGGGAAACAGGACAAATATTGGCACTTGGAAGCATTAAATGGATTTGAAACAAGCAGTAGTGAATTCTGATTTGATTAAACAAATGCTTAAATAATGCCTACTAAATAGTTAAACAAATTATTTAGGTAACTTATGATATATAATTTTGATCCTGTGTAATTCGTGCAGTTTAAGGAAAATACTATATATCGGATTATGACCAGGACTGCAGTGCTATAGTAACATCTTTCAGTGTGATTAAATTGTGAAATTATGTGCAATGTTAATTTGGAATTTGGTATGAAGCTTCAGATATTTGCAATGATCAGATTTCTTTCTCAACTAAATTCATATGTCTTTACAAAGAGAACAAGAAAAAAAGTGTGCATGGGATGGTGTGGGTGAAGCAGACTGCTGTCCATACCACTCCTGTTGCTGTAATTTTTCTGCTACAGATGGTGTATATGGTGGTTATAGAAAAGAGCTTGCTCAAAATCTGTTTGAGGTCTGCAGAATCAGAAATGCAAAATGCAGTTGTAAGAGGGAAAAGTTCTTGGTCCCCTCTGGACTTTAATCAAATAAACTGTAGTGATCCTGCTTATTAGCCTAATTCAAAATGTGTTGGGTGTCAGAACTCTGGAAGGGGCAGAGGAAGAGAAACACGGGTGTTTGCTGACAGCAGCGAATGCACAGTACGATGAACAGGGTTCTGCTTAAGGTTGTTACTGCTTCCTATGCACGGTAGATCTTCTGTAGGAAACATAAAGTTGCTTCTACGTGAAACAATTGATGATAGTTATGAACTCTCATATGGTGACCATTAAATAAAATTGTCTTTACTGAAACTGGGTTAGAGGATGGAGACTAAAGCTGTATTTCCAAGGAACAGGAAGCAAGCCAGCCTATGTGCACTTCAGCTGGTTGGAAGTGTGTAAGGCCTGATAGCAACTGAGAGGTGAGCTTAGGGAGCAAGTAAAGAGAAGTGATAATGAAAAAACAGTTTTGCTTATTGGCTGTTTGGACTGATATATGGAAAAATGACTTGCTGATTTTTGGCAAATTTACTCTAGGGAACACTTACCTTTTTATTTAGATATTAGCAAAACTTTTCAAGTGAAAAAGTGTAAAAAGCATTAGTTATGTTTTTGAGGTCATTTGTCATAAGAAGCTATTGATAATTTGAACTTAGCTATTGGCTCTTTATGGACAAACATCTTGTAGTTAGTCGTGCAGATGACATCACCGCAATGACATGCATTACACTCATGCTGAACTGAATACCTTGCAGATTCTTTTGGGCCCCAAAACTGAGTTAATCGGAGGAAGTGGCTGGCCTACACAGAGATCTGAGGTTGTGTTTTTGCTGTTTGGATTAGTATTTTTCTGTATATTGCTTATTATAGAATAGTTCTCTTTAATTTCTCTGTTTAAGTGTACTAGTCTTCTATAACATGTTAAAACCTGATACCTCTACATGATTTAAATTTAGTTTTGAGGGATAATCCCTTTTGTGATTCCTAGCTCTTCTTTAATAAAAATCTACAGTGGGTTTCTTTTTTGTCTAGCTGCCTATATTTTAAGATTTACTGGAAAGATGAGACATTAAAGTCTGTGGCTGAGTTGCAACTCATGAATTAGTGAAGATGTTTAGGCCTGTTTGACTGTATATAAAGAGAATTCTGCTTTGCACTAATCACATTTTTAAATAGAGAAGGCACTTTCTGGTCTAATCAATAACTTTTATCTCTGTATTTTGTAGAAGGAAGAGAGATAAGTGACTTGATCAAAATTGGAGTGTCATTAAGAACAGAAGCTATAATTCTGGCTCCTAAATTTATCTACCAGACCATGCTTTCCTTTTCATGGCTAACATACGCTATCTTTTACATTATGGCTTGATTTTCACGTTAGTGTTTTAGTATACTGGAAACAGTTGAATCATGTTTAATATAGGTCTGATCAGTCCTTTCTTGCTCCTTAGCTGTGATGAAAAACGTCTTAAAAACTACTGTGGTGGAAAACTGTAAATTTAGGGTAATCATTAACTTTATGAGAAATTTTAGAAATGACTTCTGTTGATCAGCTAATTTAGAGTAACAAAGGCATTTATACTTTTATTTAAAACTTTCTGCTTTGCATTTGCTAGTACTCTTGCTTTTTATCTGGAATTTTTGTCAAAAAGTAATTTTAAAAAATCACAGAACAGATAAAGGTATGTAAAAGGCTTGTCTGACAAGATATGTTTAAAATGCAGAGCATACAGAAATACTGCATGGACTTTGTCAGTGGATTACATGCACTAATATATTTGCTGGCAATTTCTGCATCAGTGAGCAGAAACAAAAAGACTGCCCATGTTATCACAATGCCGAATAGTTTTTCTATGACTAATGTAAAACACGTTATATGTCAATACATGACTCATTTAAAAAAAGCCTTTTAAATCGTGTACTGTATTTTCTTCACTGTGAACAGTTGAATGATGAAACACTGCTCCTTAGAAAACATCTGTGTTTTTCTTTTAATTATGTCTAAGCTTTATAGCAACACATAATTGGAGACATAATTTTGCAGGCTGCATTGTTTTGGGGTTAATTTATAACCCCAAATTAATTTATATGAGTGCTTGGCTACCTTACAGCTTCTGCAGATTGGGTAGTTGGACAATTAGATGCTGTAAAGTATGCCTGCAGTTATCTGTTGCCAGAAAAACAAAGTGCAAAGTTGATACCAGTGTTCAGGTTCTTTCCAAATTCAGGGATAGAATATTAGCATGAGATTTTTACATGTATAGATGAAAGCAATGTGGAATATTAGTTGTGTAGGCTTTTGAAATAGCTTGCTCTACCAGCAGTAGTGAGGATATGAGGAACAATGAAATCTGTGAGGTTACGATCCTGCAGCAACGTAAACTGATCCAACTTGGTTAGCTTGGTCCCATCCTGTGCCCTGGCTGCGACATTTGTAAAGCCAGGACGTGAGGGAGTTTAAGGATCTGAACTAGCCTACAAAACCCTACAAAAAAATGTCCAATTTTCTACCAACTTGGCAAACTCGCACAGTTCCCCAGGACATCAAATGACTGCTAGAGCTGGGTGGAAGGGGAGTGCTACAGCACACCTGTGGTTAGGGAAAGGACAGGTCTGTATCAGCCCTAACTTCATGCTAACAAATCTGAGTGTCTTTTAGAAATCAGAAACTGTCCTTTTTTTAATTGCAGTACAGTTATTTGGAATGTGCATTGTGTTGTGAACTAAGAAAATATTTAACTTGCTACTTTTTGTCATTAGAGATCCCAAATGATCTTACGTACTGCAAAGACGTGTTTTCATCCATTTTTGGAGTACTATCATATATAGAACAAAACTGAAGAATATTTAGCACTATGCAATAATGAGGGAGATATGCTGTCACTGTTACAGGCGTAGTTGTCTTTAAAAGTATGCAAATTTTATTTTAATTGTATCAAATAACCATATGGTAGTTGCATTCCACTTTAGCAATTAATAGAATCAATCAGAATCCAATTTTGGCTGTAAAAACCATTTTTCAGATAACAGCCCATTAGTTTTGAGAGCATTTTTGAGCAATGTTAGTTTATGCTGGGTTTTTTTCCCCCTCAGGCTTTAAAATATCTTCAAAGTATGTAACTGAAAAAATAGTACTGCAGCTCTGAGAAGTGTCTTAATAAATATGAAAAAATGTAAGTGGTAAGAATTGGAAGATGTTTTTCTTATTTCTAGAGAGGGGAAAATATAGTAATAAATATGTGGATCTAAATGTCTGTGCATCTGCATGTAAAACTATTGCATAGTCTCTGATTTTTTGTATCAGGAGAATTGAAATGTCCTTGCAGGAGAATGAGTGCTGATACTTAAGGCCCTGAAAGAAATATCAGAGAAATGCTTACAATGCGGAAAGACAAATTTGGTGAAGCTACGTAGGAAGATGCATTTTTAAACGTACTTCATCCATAAACAGCAAGGGAGAATAAATTGAAAAGTGTACTCTAGAGTGTATAGACGTCTTATTTTTTTCTAGTTGGTAATGATTAATAAGTCATGTGTGACAAATAGTTTGATTATCTTTACGAAGCATTATATTACACTATATTTAATTTTTTGGATCAACAAACCTACTGCATTTTGAAAAGAACTTGAAAGTTTAAATCTTCGCATAATAAAGAAATACCAAAAGCTTCCAACCTTTTCACTTAGTTTTATTTGAAACCCTTGGAAATTGTCCTGAACGCTCTTGCCTTTTGATATTTTGTTTGTTTTCAGAGGCAGGTACTATATTGAACTCTTTTGGATGATAGAACATCCTAGTGCCAAAGAATGTCACTTTTCCTTGGGCTACTATAAGCCACATGCTAATGTGGAGTTCCAAATGTCACAACTTCTATGATATAAGCAATTCAGCAAGCATTAATAATAGCTAATTCGTGGTCTTTTTTAGCTAATGTGGCTGATAAGCTTATTCTGCTATATGACTGTCAGCTATATCACAATGTTAATGGATCTTTCTGGGTCTTAAGGAGGAAATCTGAAGTGTCATTTGTACTCAGTATCACTCGTGCATTTCCAGTGATCGTACAGCCAAATGCCAAAGACGACTTCTATGAGGCTAGTTTGTGTGCTGCTGCCAGGAGTGATGCAAAAGCAGAATTAGGGTTTTTTACAAGGTCTTTTGGCTTGCCAAACTCGGCTACCTGAAAGTTAGAAGAAAATGGTTAAGCGTAAGTATCAGTGTTTCTCTCTTCTGCTCTCTATAGTGCTAATTTGGGTAAGGGTACAGGACGTAAAATATAATGCAGAAATCTAAGTAGGAATTTCTTGTAGGTTTCTGCTTCTAAAGTAGATTAAGAGAAAAATTCTTGATACTCTGAATCTAAATTATCATTCTTGTGGTGATTTATGACTAGATAGAATTCTGCTGGTTAACAGATATAGCTGAAAATAAAACTCAAGATTCCGTATTTTTATTTTTAGAAGGCATTTTGTAAACTAGCACAACTCAGGAGGGAAGTTATATGGTCAGAGGACTTCAGAATCCTGGTTTATTAGTGACTGATGTGCTGTTCCCATGACTTTTGTCAGCAGGCATAATCGTGAGAGGACATCTCAGAAGAAATGTTTGAATGTATAGAAATACATGTACTTCCTTTAAGGCTAGCTTGAGCAACAGGGCAGCAACATAGAATTCTATCTGAAGACTTAGACAAATTAGCCATTTCTGAGTTCCATCTCCTCCTTCCAGAGTAGTTGTGCTAACCCCTGTGCTGTGGAGTCATTGGAGGAGGCTTCTCCTGGTAAATAAACTATTTCATGTAAAGGGGGAGAACGTCGGTAACGAGCATGAAGGTATACTTCCCATGCACTACCACTGTTCTCTTCAAGATGAGAGTGCTGAAGTTTCTCAAATGTTTAATAAGGAGAAATGTGTAGGGTGTAAAAGCAAATTGAGGTGGCTTTAAATTATGGGAAGAAATAGCAAAAGTGTACATAAGGAGAAGTTTCCACATCAGATATGTTGCAAGAGATAAGTTCACCAGCCAAAGCAATGATTCTTCTTCAGAAATTTTGTATTTGACTGCACGTAGTCCTAGTTAAATGCACCATAAGGAGTAAGTGGACAGTGGCAGTGTATGGGATTTGATGACTTAACAGGCTTATTTCCTTTGGAATTGGTTTAATTCCATACCTTTCCGTTGCTCATCACCAGGATGTTGTCACATTCCATAACTGTGTCTATGCGATGTGCGATGCTTAAGACTGTACAGTCTTTAAATGCTTCCTTGATTGTGCACTGAATTAGCGCGTCTGTTTTGGAATCAATAGAAGCTGTGGCTTCATCAAGAAGTATGATCTGTTGAAAGAAAGAACTTTTCAAGCATTTGATGTGGTAGCAATGTAGTGCCAAATAGGAAGCCTTACGATGTTTTTCTACAAGAATAGAGATAAATGTATATTAAAAGCTAGGTAACTATTTTTAATTGCTTGTTATTTATAGTTTAACTAGAACAAGAAAATGCATAGTTACTTCATATCACCTGGGCTTAGATTTTTTTCAAGTTTCAAAGAATTTATCAGTTGTAGTATGAGCAGTCCCAAACATGTAGCATGCATATAATAATTTGCAGGATTGGGCCCAAACAAAAATCTTTTCATTCTTTAAACAGATGAAAAAAACAAATGAAAAAATCTTTTCATTCTTAAACCAGTCATGTAAATAACAGAAAAATAATGAATTATTTTTAGGTTCCTTTTTCCCTTTCTTTGTTGGGAAGTTTTAGGCAAAACTTCCTGGTATAGTACTTGAGTATTCTTGTTTAAATACTTCTAATATAAAAATCACTTCAGTTACTTACTTTTGAATTTCGAAGCAGTGCTCTTGCCATGCAAAGCAGCTGCCGTTCCCCCACAGAGAAATTCCCTCCGTTTTCAGCAACAACTGCTTGTAAGTTTCCTGGAAGTTTTAGTATCTACAATGCATTTAAAAAAATGACAAGACTTCTTACTTCCTTTGTATTGGTTGTGCTCCATTGCACGTTTGTCTGATTTTATAATTAGTTGTGTGTCATATATTCCTGGCAATATTGTACAGTATAAAATTGAAAAGAGGAAACAATGAAGTAAGCACATTGTAGTTACAGTACACTCACGCTAGTGAGAGTACACATTCATTATTATTGTTACAGCCTTCATGAATAATTACATACAGTACTAATAAATAGTGAATTCCAATTCATTTTAGTACTTTTATCAGAAAATAAACTATGACTGAAAACTTCAAATACATACAGTATCTTTCATAAATGTTCTTTCAAGTGCTTGCCAGATCTGATCATCCGTACAGTTACTGAAAGGATCTAAATTATATCTGAAAGAGGAAGACAGAGACTTTAAAAGAGGTAAAACACAAGACAGAAGACCCAAATAAATGTCATACAATTATTTTTAAATATTTGAGTGGTCAAATAACTTACCTGTATGCATTTTATTTTAATTTTTTAATAGAGTATTTGCATTGATTTTTTTTTTTTCTACTTCAAATTTTTCTGTAGTTGAGTACTTATGGAGCCAAAAAGAAAGAAAAGCCCTGTTATCTCGGTGTCTAGATAATAACATCGTGGCACTTGCTACTATTCTAAGGAGATAGTTATATTTTTATAAAGTATATTAGCTTCCTTCAAGCAATCATTGATGCTGTAAATCTTACCTAATGACTCCTTGCCTCACTTCCCACGCTGGTCACATTAAAGCTTTTGTTTTAGTTATCTTTCTGTTAAATTATTTTTTTAAAGAGGATGGCATGTAAGGGTAACTTGTTGAACAAATTGAGTAAAGTATTCCAAGACTACATAACAACATGAAAGATGGCACTGGTAGTCTTGTGAAAGAAAATGAAGTGGACACTAAGATTGGGTGGAGAGGAGTTAAAAAGAACATGAATAGAGATGGAGCAAAAGTTGTAGGCTTTCATTATGTACTGAAGATGCTGTTTCTCTTTGTTCTGAAGATAAGAGAAGTTGTGCACAGTCTGAAACCGTTGTAGTAACGTAAAGGTGGAGATTGTTATGGCCGAAATGAAAGGCCAGAGACTGATTGTTAGTACCATTTCAGGTAGACTGGTAGGGTGGAAGAAGAGTGGGATCATCTATTGCAAAGGGGAAGGACGGAACTAGAAAAGGTTTAGGAAGAACTCAGCCTGAAAGAATAGCTCTTCAACCCAGTATGTTTTACAACATAGTGACACGTACCCTACTGAAAAGAGAGAATTTTTAAAAATGGTTTCATGCACCTGTAGTTGAAAAGTTATTTTACTATAAAAATTACTTATTTCAAATACTTTGAAATAGTTTGTACTTCATATAGTTCTGTTTTCAAAAATCTAGTTCACTGAGGATTCTGGGCAAATGAACATGAGATTTGGGTTTAGTTTCCAACTTTGCTTCAGATTGTGTAAGTTTGAGATATAATCTTAGCCAAGTCACTTGATCTGTCACCATTTCCCATTTCTAATGGGTATTAGTACTTAACTTTCTTCTACTTAGTGTTTGTTTTGATTGTTTGCAGTCTTCATCTTAGAAACGTATAAAGGAATTTGGATCTCAGTGTTAGTGGAATTATTAGTAGTAGCAAAACCGTGCTGAGCTCTCAGGGCTTTAAGCCTCTATAATAGCAATGTGAATTTTAACATGCATTAAAATATTAAATTATCATTTTTTGTTTTACTCTGGAAAAAATGTGAACTTATAACAACAACTACCTTACTGTACCTATGAACAGAACGGGATCTTGAGGAATAACTGAAAGTTTTCTTCTTAGATCCTGCAAACTAATTGTACAGATGTCCACATTGTCTATTAGGATAGTGCCAGCAGTTGGTTCTACTAGTCGAAACAGCGCTACTCCTAGTGAAGATTTGCCTGTAGGAAATAAAACATGGAATGATTTTTTTTTTTTTTAAGCGGTTATCTAAAGTGGATACCACCCAAATCTGAAAGGTTCTTCACTGACTAACCTCTGATGGAATATTTTTCTCCATGCCTCCCCCTGAATAAATACAGTATAATTATTATGACTGGAAGATGTTAAAAGTTGTGTGTCTGTGCCATCCTATCATTGTGCCACATCCATCATTTGGAGTGAGCGGGGTATGTGATTTTGAGGTGTGCGCAATTTGTTCATTCTCGTTACTTGTTCCATCTGGGCTCTCTGAATGTCTTAAAAAGTGCACCAGTAATATTAAAAGTGCTTTAAAATAAGGGCATTCTTTGAAATTTTGCTGAAAGTCACTTAGAAGGTTTTTAATTTTTAAAAAGGAGCATTGATATATTAGATGAACAATGCAAAAATTGAACCTAGACAGTTAATTTTTCTGATATAGGACAATTTACAAGAAAAATTTAATGTTCCACAGGCTGTGTAAGCAATTTGTTGGAATTGGCAGTTTCACACGCACAATAAAGAGTTTAGAAATGTCCATGAAAATTCACAAGTTGATACATTTTTTTTATTAACTAAAGATAATAAAATCTGATTTAACCTATGGTGCTTATTGAACTGTGAATAGATAAACAAATATCCATGGATTGGGATAACAGTTTTCATTATTTGCTGAATTGACAAAATATTTAGTTTGTGCATAATTGAAGAGGAAGCTTCTAACTGCTCTCCCTCTTTACAGGATATATTTACGCGGTGTAATGAAGTGTTGCATAATGATATCAGCAGTTAGATCTGACTGTGTGAACTGAGATATTAGAAGTAGTACTGCCATGTTTCCCATACTATTTCACATGTATTAATAGTCCCTATTTCTCAGTATCATTTTCTAACATGTACGGAGTACGCTATTTAGATTGTCTTAGAATGTCATAGTGCCGCCCTGCAGTGTAGATATTTTCAATATATGGGTTATTAAAGAGTGTGACTCAGTGGTAGAAGTGGGTCTTCATAGTATAAAAGCACAGTTTTTAGTTAAATCTATTTAGAAACAATAGTCTTTGAGAAATGTGTGTTAGGTGGCACAAGAAAGCACAAGTCTAACGAAAAGAAAAATCTGCATCTTACCAGAGCCTGTTCTTCCGACAATGCCAATAGTTTCTTGACCATTAAATTTAATATTTAGGCCTGTGAGAACCAAAGGACTGTTTTCTCTGTATCTCATTTGATAATCTTTAAATATAATTTCTCCATGACTCGGCCAGCCTTTGGGAGATTGCAGTGACTCTGAATGTTTTGGAGCTTCAGGAACACACGTCTCGGAAATGGGGGAAAAAAGGTATAATAATATATCCACTTCAATAATACTGTTTTTTTTTTTTTTAACAGAATTCATAATATTTATATAAGTTGTAGTCTTTTACCACATTTATAGGTAGCTCTTACCAGGACATACTGCATTATCTGTTCAACTGAAGTAAATTTAGCATCTGTCTCCGTTCCTGTCCGTACACATACTTGGAGAAGACCGCTCAGCTATAATTTAAACAGAAAAAAATTCTGGTACAACTATTGGAAAATCACCTTTTGTTCATTTTTATCTATAATACCTCTGTTGAGGAAAGAAAATTGAATAATCAAAGTAAAAGGATGCTTAAGAGAGTGAAGCAGTACAAAAGCTTATCAACAACACAGAGTTCAGTAATAGACCCTGAGGCAAATTCCAAGCTATTACAACTGCCTGTGGAGACTGCTAAGCTGCAGCAGCTAGAAAAATATCCTTCACAGTTTGATGAGAAATACTGTGTTTTTCCTGGCCTTAGTTCTTACTGTTAGGAGATATTGCAGAGTCAATGAAATGCATATATACTGTGAAATTTTAACTAAATACATGTTTTTAACAACACTAATAATCTAGCCATAATGTTCCTGTGGTTTGTTTATTCCTCTTGCATTAACTTTAGGTGGATGTTTAAGTTTTACATATAAATAAAAGTAATGGACTGAGGTAAAAAAAGGCTAAAGTGAAGGGGGGGGAAAAAAAACCTTTTTGCATCTCAGAGTTTTATTATGATTGGAAATACTTCAGTAGCTGCGCTGCAAGTGGAATACCCCCAAAAAACAGAGTACCCTAAGATTGTAAAGCGGGAATGGTTCTTTAAGACAAAAATAACATTCACTTTTATTTCTTGTGAAGAGCAATTACTTATACTTAATACAAAGACCATAATCACAACAGCGATATGCTTTGCTAAATTTGAAGACAGTACAGACTTGACTTGGCCCATAATGAAATCGTTTCAATCTCATTTAAAAAAGATATTATAATTGAGTTTAGCAAGCTATAATAGGGAATTTGTGTGAAATGAAATACATAGCCAATAACAGTGGAAATATAGATTAGCTTACATGTACAATTTATTGTACAAAAGCTCTTTCTAAAGCATGGACTTTTGTATCTCTCCTCCTTTTTCATTGCTGTAGCTTGGCATGCTTGCAATATACTGTCTGTTTATAAATAGGATAGCATGTGGCCCAAGAGCATATAGTTCTTGTACTGTATTGTATAAACAGTGGCTAAAATAAGAAAATTGCATGTAACAGCGTAATTTAACAAGATTAACCTGCAAATAATTTATTTCACCTGGATGATGTAGGATAACGTCAAGCCTTTTGATGCAGCACTTATGGAAGGAGGGCTCAAAACAACAAATAGTGCCACGATCAAAGTCACAAAGCTCATGAGGATGTCTGTTCTAACTGCAAACCAGCGTAACGCACAATTAAATAACAGAAAATGTTCAGCATTTTCATTATTTAACTTTTTAAACCTGTAATGAAGGCAGAAATAAACATTGTTCATAGATAGATTTTAACATAAATTAAAGTTTCATGCCAAGAGGTGAAGTACTGGTTTTATTTTTACTGTAAGCTTCATGAATGTTTTTACTTATTATGCAAGCACAGTTGATTAAAGTAGGCAAGCCCAAGATTATTGCAGATTTATAAAGAATCAGTTTACATTGCAACATTTTCTAAGGCAAATGCTATAATTCTGAAGAGAATCTTGCAGGTAAGGCATTCTCTCCACTATGCTACCATCATGGTGAAGATACTTGGATCAGTGCTTGTCACTTTAGGAATATATTTCATAAAAGATGCTCTGTGTTTCCAGGTCCCAAACCTTCCCATATTAGTTTAATAGGCAGTTCTTCTTGGGTGTACTTGATCTCTTGGTATGTCTCTTTACCAAACAAAACCAGTTTAAACAAATCCCATGTGATCTGTTCTCTAATCTATGCTGGGCTAGTGAGTTCTGGACCTGCCTTTCCCCTCTCGCTGAGACAGGTACCCTCCCTGAGGAGACAGAGAGCGATAAAACCCCTTTCTGCTCAAACGTAGGGACTGCATCTGTAAGACAAGTAAGATGAAGGGAAGGGACTGAACTTCCATTCTTGCTGCCTGTGTCATATCACACTCTAACACTGGGCTATATGAAGAGGAATATATTCTGGACACAGTTTGAGAAGGACAGCTCCTGCCCCAGGGCTATGGGAGTACATGAATCATTATGAATTTCCTGTTGGCTGTGTAGTGTGGCACATTGTAGCCTCTCCCTGGCTTTGGAGGAGGGAGAGAGAAATGGCAATGGTGGAGAGCAGCTGTGAATGTGTGAGTTGCCAGAGGAGATGAAAACAGGAAGGATGGGGGGGCTTACAGCTATTAGATACGGACCTATAGTGACTGGTGGCCCTAAGAAATTTAAAAAGAAGTGTATCCCCTGAGAAGCCTTAATGGAACCAGAGAAAGCAAGAAGTTATCGTGGGCTAGATCAGTGATCGCCCAGTACGTATCTAAAGTAACAGTGATTTATAAGTGATATTGCTTTTTACAATTCTGTGGACCATAAAATATGAATGTCCAAGAGAACATCCAGGATTCTGTGTCACCGCTAAACAATGGCGCTATTGTCCAGTTTGTGACAGTGAAAATCAAGCCTGCAGGTTTTGTTCTTTTTCTGTGCAAGTCTCTGTTGCTTTATGAATACATTAGTGAGAGTCATTGAACCGTATCTCTTTTAAAGGGTCTTAGAGATTGCTTAAAACTCAAAAGTGAAAGCATATGCTGTGTTTGAAAATTGTCACAGCCAGGTTGGATGTTTAATGGTTTTTTTTGAGATTCTTTTGAGATTCTGTAGTGGAAACTGGTAGCATCCCTGTGGCTGCTCATTTTCTAAATATAAAAAGGTACAGAATCTTTGCTGCTTGTGTAGCACGATGCCTTTGATAAGACCATTCTTTTATCACCCTATCATGATTTCATCAAAGTCACAGGGGATACCAGCCTGTAGTATCCACAGTCACCTCAATCTGAAGTCAGTGTTACCTCTTTAAATCAGAGCCAAAGTAAAACAAAGAATATTTAATTTATTCTCTTTATCTTACTGGTTGATATAGTTGTCTTTTTTGTCATAAGCGTGAATTACACTGAGACCTTGCACAGAAGACGTTATATGAGACAATAGTGGTGATCTGCTCCTATTTTCCATTCTTTTTAGTTCTTGGATAGTTCTCTGAAAGATTCTGTAACACAATAGAAACACAATGTACGTGTTTTATATACCAGTAAAACCTGTGGGTGTAAATCACAGCTAATAATTTGATAAAGACACTGCTGCATGCAAGTTATGTGAATTCAAACTTTTCAATGCCTGTACAATGACAGCTCTCGAATTTGTGCTCTATAATTGTGTCTGAATTTCCCAAGAACACGCAACTCTACGTAGTCCTCCAGTCTCTGCTTTGCTTTTTCTTATCAGCTGAGTTCTGCTTTCAGTTTAGAGAAAACTGAGACTATAGCCTCATCTCTTCTAAGTTTTAAAATATTTTGTACCCTCGGAAGCCAGTAAGAGAATAGTCCCTATATTTCCTGTGTAGAGGACAGCCTACTGGCTTGTGCCAGATAGATATTTTAGATATCTAGCTATCTCTCTATCTATAGATATTTATATTAGCTTAAGACACCTGTAAAAGTGTAAGATATTTGAATGGTAGCTACCATTATTTGAAACAGTTCCCTTCAAGTTATCTCAAGTCACTAGTCTGTTGAAAACTCTGGCCACACTTGCCATTTCATACCTTTTTTTTCTCCTCAGGCCCTCCATGAAGGTTGTAGTACAGAAAAATGTTGCTAATACGCTTTCAGTACTGAGAATCTCCTGTCATGTTTCAGTCCTCATAATACCTTAGTAATGAAAGAACACAAGATACTGACCCAGAAAGTATTTGTCTCCTTTCATTACTGATGTATTATGAGTAAAAATATGACAACACATTTTAAAAATTGAGAGAATATAATGTCTTGTATATTTCTGTGTGCATACAAGAAAAACAATGAAAATGCTATAATTGTATATTATCGGAAGGAGAGAGAAGCTTGAGGAATGGCAACACACCTAATCAAACATCTGTCTTTCACAGGAACTGGATACTCTGGGGTGGTGGTTGAATGTGAGAAGGTGTCTTTGAATTATGATAATTCCTGCATTGCTGGATGCTGTCTATCATGTGCTACAGCACTGAATTTCCAGCCACTTCACTATGCCGCTCCTGCTAACCTGGCCTATTTCTGGGTCTTTGTTCATAGCTGTAGGGCTCTGGGTGAAGAGACAGTAGTGGATGACATCTACCTCTGTAATCTCACTCTGAACAGATAACGAGACTTGTCTCTATTAGCAGAAGATAGTTTAACCAAAGACTGAATGTAGTCCTTTATATAAAAAGCAGAAAATAATTGATAGCTTGCCATTTTCTGCCTGATGTGCTTGCTATTTAAGATACTTGGTTCTATAGGTCTCAGCTTCCGATAAGCCTTTACAAAAGAATCTGCAGAATTGAAGTTTAAGAATAAAACACAAAAGCATGCACTGTAAATGTCTACAAGTCAAAAAAAAAAAAAAATCAAATCACTTAAAATACTTTGAAAGAATAGTAGATCAACTTACTTAAAAAGAAGAATAAAAATAACAGCTACAATAGCAACTGCAATTAGAAGAAAAGGAAAAACAAGGGCTATTATGACTAGAATAAAGAAGACCATAAAAAACTGCTGCAAAAAATTCTCAGCGTGAAATGGAAGGCTCACATCCAATTCATCCATGTTATTAGAAAAAAGGTTCATTAGCCTGCCAGTGGGAGTTGTATCAAAGAAACTCATTGGACTCTGCAAGATCTGTGGATAAAGGAAAAGAGCAGAATCAGATGGTAGTCTGTCTCTTACTGTATTTAGAGTTTATGCAGTAAGCTTTAATCTTGGCTAAGATTAAAATGTTAGGAGTAGCAGACAGAATTTTATTACAGCTTTCCTAACATCAATGTTTATAAAACAGCTTTTGAAAGTAAAGTAAAGCTTTTGAAGGTAAAACAAACACATCTTAAAAGTCTTTTTCTGTTGCTTTTGTAAGTAAAAGCAAAATAGATGTACTGGAGTCACGATATCAAGGACTTGATGATTTCAGAGCACAGTCCTACTACCTCCACTCAGCTTTCTGCGACTTGTACCGGAAAAATAGCGCCTTATGTCTTAGCAAATTAAAAGTGCTGTAATCCTTGAATAGGTCCAGTTTGCACAAAATTCTAGTTTCTATGTGCAGAGAGCTTTTCACTGCAGAGGGTTTAGATGTTTTATGAATGTTCATTGATTAAAACATTTTTATAGGTAGTATTTTTATAATAACAGACTGAAAACCTGATACAAAGGCTTGGATTCATCTAATCTGCTTCAGATAGCTATAATGCACACTTCTGCATCTGAACCAGTTTCCTAAACTCTCTACGGTCGCTGGAGAGAAGTATACACTTCTAGAGGATTGTTCATCTGACCTGCTTCAGGCATCTTACCTCAGGACAGGATGAATCTCATATTAGAAGTTTCTCTTTCACTCCATTGGCTGTGAAAGAAGTCTAGATAAAATAAATATTATCTAGTAAATAGGAAAGTAGTTGTTTTACCTTAGAAAATAAACTATCATGTAATGTAGATGAAGCCTTTAATGTTGTCTTTGTGAAAACAAACCCTTTAATGATGCTTAGTATGATCATGGTCACCATGCTAATTCCGTAGATTAAGCGATAAAAGTGTGTTCTAGAGTTATCTGAGGTGCTTGCCAGCACGGAAGTGCCTTTGACTGCATTATCCACAAAGCTGTAGCTTTCCTATAAAACAAAAAGAAACAAATCCATGACTTAAACATTAGATCTTTGCTGATACAATGATAAATAGCTGTCTAACTCATAGGAGTGGAAGAAGACCAGGCAGCTATAATAGAAGGTACCTCTTGGCTTTTTCTTAAAAATTCTTTTGTGTCTGAGGAAAAACATGGTATAAGGCTTTCCTAGGACAATAAATTTGTTCCACTTTATATAGAGAAAGCCATGGTGGGCTGGATCCAAAAGGCTTTATAAGCTCTCTTATCAGATAGATGTGATTTTTTATTGTATAGTGTTTTTAAGGTTTTGTCAGTTTTAAAGAATTTAATGAATTTTTTAAAATAATTTGGAGATACATTAGCTCAGTACTCTATAAAGCTTTACAGTGTCCAGTTCCACCATTAAAGAACTGCCTTTTGACCTATATTTAAGTTGTCTTCTTTTAGTACTTGGCTTCCCATTTGTTTTGGCTATCAATTTTCCTTTTTCACCCTTTTCCACCCATATTAAATGCTTAAAGATTTTTCTTAAGGGTTTTGGATAGCCTGGTTATTTGTGCTGTTTCCTCCACTAAACAGAGAGAGAAGATTTTTCACAGGCAGTATGAAGTTAACAGTTACAGAAGATAATCTTTTTGAGCCTTTTAAGAGCTCAGTGAGTTCTGAGAGCTCTGAGCTCTCTGTGGTGTTGTAACAAGTTTCAGATGGCTGTGATGTATTTTAGGTTGCTGGGTTTCTCTTCTTCCACAAATAATATTTTTAAAGTTCCATGCACTCCCATTGTATCTGTCAAATTATATAAATACCTTGAATTAAGAATTTTGCATAGGGAAAGCTGTAGATATTTTCTAAAACCCCCACTTGTTCAGCTCAAAACAGGGACAGTTGTCATAGTTCTTACTGTGATTCATGCAGAAAAAGGGTCAAATTTCTGCAAAGAAGTGAATGGAATATTTTTAGGAGCATTTTAATTCCCCCTTTCTGGTTATAGTAATAGTCAAGATAGAAAGAAGAAAAAGCTAAAGTAAGGAGAAACACTGAATATATCCGAAGTGTGTGACAAAGGCATCCCTCTATAACAATATGTTTAGTCTGTTGTTAAAACAAGTATGTTGTTAAAAATATCTTTTACTTTTTTTCTGCTTATTTTCTTTTCTGCTTATGTTTAATTTGCATTTCTGTTTCATCCTTTTAGGAGGAAAACAGATGAGGTTGGGAGGTTTTTTATGGTTCTAATATAACAGTAGACTAATGCTAATATTGTCAGGGGTTACAAACACAGGATATTGAAATTTTATTCCTAAGTTGTTTTTGTGTATATTAATATAAAGTTCTGTGAAAGTTTTCTAGGGAACCTACTTTTGGGGCTAAAGTGAGCTGACAATATCCCATTTGTTTTGTAAGCTTTTAATCAGCAGCAGGGAGAAGGTGCTATGATGTTTGTAGCACTAGGTAAGATTACGTTTTTTGCTTGCCTCACTTACTTTCTGCTTCTCCTCTCAGTAGCTAAGTACCTTCTTTTTAAAGCATTTTTCAATTGTATTTAGAAAAGGGGAAGGGGAAGTCAGTGGATTACCCGGGTCTACGAGCTGGCTGTATGTCGTCTCTCAGAAAGATTGTCAACTGATTTGCCCAAGAGTTTCTTTAATACTCTCTTATGTGGCGGTGGGGTACAGTTTAGTACTACGTGGCTCTTAATTCATGACAGCCATCTGAAATGTGATTGTGTTCTGTTAAAATCAGTGCACTGAATACAGATCAGCGCATGAGTCATTTCTACAGTCTTGTGTGGGAGAGTGCAGAGACATAAATAATTTACGTAGCTTTGCATCCCTGAAAAGCATGTGTCCATATATTAGTCAGTCAACTTTATTCTGTACTGCAGAAATTGGAGGAAGAAAAAAAAAAGTCAGTGACATTTTAGTTGCATGAATCAGTAGGTAGGAGAGAGATGAGAAATGAAATCCTACCTTTTGGGGAAATACAAAAGGAGGATGCCAAAGGAACCTGTAACTGTGGGAAACGTATGAGTGTCTGAGGGGGGTATGGTATAAATACAATTCTGAAAGGATGATATAGATTGAGTCTGTGGAGATCACAGGAAATCAGGAACGGTCCCATTGGAAGGGAGGGGAAAATATTGAAAATAGTAGGGATATAATACGTTTCCCGGAGAGAGCAAAGTAATCATAGTAATATAAGCTAAGTTCATCTATAATAGCATATCATGATAATAAATAATGATAATATCATAATATAAACAGTGATTAAATGTAAACAGTGAGTGCTGTGTAAACAGTATTAACAGCCCAGGTCACTGTACAAACAACTTAAGAAAGACCCCAGGAGAAGAAGGTGGCTCTGAAATGTAGACAGAGGGGGGGCTGATGAATACCATAGAAGAGGGATGTGTAATTAGTGAGCTAGAGAGAAATTAAGATTAATAAAAGGTTGATCTACAGTAGTAGCTTTAAAAAGGAGCAGTGCAAATGCCATAATATTAAGTATGTTACAAATATAAACAAAATAAAGTAGATTTGATCTTTATTGCTCATGTATTTCAAATATATTTGTAACTATCCCTCTAAGAATCAGAAATTAACCAGAAAATTATTACACTTGTGCACATACCTCTGAGTCTTGCTCCACCCAGAAACTCAACCACCAGTTACTGAAGGCTGAAGAGCCAATCATCAGCATAAAAAGGAGTACTATGAAAGAAGACAATGTGAAACCTAGAAATGGAACATAGCACCAAACTGATGGAGCAGAAGTAGTTTAACACATGATATATATATATAATCTGCTGGATAACTTTTTCAGCAGAGATTTTATTACTTAAGTCTTACCTGTTTTTTCTTCCTTATATGTGTAGAATTTTCATTTATAAAAATGAGAACAAGGAGAATAATTGTTTTTTGCTTAGTGACATTAATGTAAATTCTGCACAAATAGAATATTAACAAGAACATCAAAACTGAGTTCATATACAGGGGTATATCTAGCATGACATTTATCAGAAGCATGGCAAAGGAGCAGACTCTTTGGTCATTGCTTATGTTAAACAAAATTTTTCATATGACTACACATCTCATGCGTGGTATACTCTTTCTGAGTAACTTTTCATTACAGTAATGACTGAGAGAAAATATTTTATGTGCATATTATGAGAAAAGACAGGATGCTGCAGAAAATCTCTGAATCTTTTAAAAGAACCAGCATTCAGTAGGCAGTACACACTGGGCACAATTCCAACAGGGGTTCTCAAAATTCGTAGTGCTCATGTAAAAATTTGTTAAATGAGTCTCAGTCCTCCTTTTAGAGAGTTCAAGATCAACAGAATAGTATCGTATGGATAAAGAACACATATACAATTAAATAACAAAATATTTCTAAATGTTTCTAGTTTGCAATTGCCATTAAAAATAATCTCCCATCTAAATACCTTGGAAATATATCTAACCATATCTAAGTTTCACTGTTGACTTCCTATTATAATGTACCTGACCAATACCAAGGTGTTCCAGATTTTGATAAGTCTGAGATCTTAATAAGATCCAAATGTAGCTGCTTAATTTTCACTCTGGCTGTGCAGTGTCCAGTTTTTCTAAATTTTGTCAGTGTTTTTTTTTCTGTTAAAAGATTTCTCTCTAAAGAGGAGATGAAAGAAGTGATCTGTCTCTCTAGTTTATACCTCTTTCAAAAGTTTATAATACTTCATTTTTTTGAAAATATGTTCTTTAATGTGATTGTCACGTTCTAATAAAATTAAAGCAGGTGTCTTTAGCTGAGATAAAGAACAACTCAGTTTGATACTGTGCATCTTAAAGGTTTGGATGAAAGGAGGAGAACAGAGACCTAGTGAACCCTGTCTTTACAAATGAAATTGTACATTGAAAAGTGAAAATTTAATAAGAGAACTGTTTGCATAATGTACCTCCGGAAGCTTTAATATAAGCATGATAGGTTTTCCATGTCACTGAACCTTCCTGTTTTTCCTCCTCTTGAACAAGTTGATTTTTAGGAGCTGCAATAGAAATAGAAAGTTGTTCCTTATAGGACTAGATGTAGTCATTTTTGAACCAGTGTCGACCAATATTAAGCATGTTTTTAGGACAATAACTAGACAAAAGAATCTTTGTGTTAGTTGTTTCATAAGAACATTTATCAAATATACCTATTCGTTTGTAGCTTTTCATTTGTGCTTTTGCTAAATGCTGCTATATGGTAAATAGCCCTTCTGATTTTGTAATGGTTATTGAACGGCTAGAAGATTGTGATAAATTACATGCGTTTACTAAGAATGGTGAACAGCTTTTAAGTCTGCATACAAAACTCTATTGGTATTCCATTTCTCCCTCCTCATCCTTGACGAAACAAAATATCAATAGAAAGGAACGCAAAACCCAGATTTTGTTTCAAGTAGGAGCAGTTATAAACCCCTTTTCCCCCTTAGTGTTTCTGAATTGAAGTAGGAAGGCAGAATTTTTATAGCCAAGAAGTGATTTGTCTTCTGTGAAATGACCCTTCTAGCTAAAAGAAAATGACTGTGGGATGGCATGATAGAGATGTTCAAAAACATGAGTGAAATGAAGAGGGTGTGTAGGAGTTCAGTGTTCAGGATTTTTCAGTGCAGTAACTGGGATGTCTGAGATGAGGCAAACCAAGCAAAAGGAGATGGTTCTTCCTGTGATGCGCAGTAAATCTGTAGAACTTGTGGATGCTTCACATGAGTTCAAAAATAGGCCAGACAAGTTCACAAGGAAGAAATCCATTGAAGACTGCTAAATATTCAGAAATTACTATTAGGTCAGGAAGGCTCTGCCTTGAAAATAGTTGAAAGTTGGGCTATGTCAAGAGAAGTACTACGTATGCTTGCCATTGTCATTCTTTGCTGGGCATCTGCTTCTGGTGGCTGTTGGAGACAAGGTATCAGGCTAGAAGGACTTTTGATCTAACTCAAAATGGCCATTCTTGCATGCTGGTATTGATTTTTACTTTCAAAGTGTCCTCTGTTTATTTTTACTGCAAAATCCTCCCCCCCCACACCATGTTTCTGGTCATTCTATATTTGATTAAGGGAACCATACTCTCTCCTCCTCCGTTCATGTTTGTTGTCTTGAACAGGACCTGTTAAACATTCTCCGAGTGTATTTACCAGCTTAAGCCCTGCAATTTATATAACCAGAGGCAAGGCTAATTTGTGAATCTTGATGGAGATTTCCAAGTTGCTCATATGACTGAGAAAGTTAAATTGTGAAACTTTGGTGCCGAAAAAATAATAGGAGTTTGAAGGATTTTAATTTTGGAATTAGGTAACTTACATGGCTCTTATGTATTTAAACTCTTTTTAAGCTAACCCATAAACCAAGATAGAGAAAAAGCAGTAAGACAGTATCTGTTCTGAGAAGCTTATAATTAATACAGGCTGAGTAGACTAAGGAGGAGATGCAAGCAGTGCTTGTTGAAGAGCAGGTTTTGAAGGGCCCAGTTTCTCTATTTATGTACTTTGAGCTTCAAACTGAGTTCATTTAAAAACAGTGATCTGGAAAAAAGCTAGAGTAAAGTGTTTCTGTGTAGCATACCTGCATTGCTTATCTCTTGGGATTCTTTCCTTTGTGCCTTATTTCCCTTATCAGACATATTGAAAGCTGCAAACATGAAACAATAATTAGAATAGCTTTTTTTCGTTCAGCATATCAACAATTCAAATTTTAGAGATAAATTATTTTACCGTAATTTTCAGCTCCTTCATGAGGACTTCCTAAGATGTCGCTTTTGTCTTGGGTTTCTATAAGTGACTCAATAAAAATATGTTTTGGCTTCTGAAAGAGAGGATGCCTTAATGAAACTTGAAATACCATATTCTGAAGCTTGTAAATACTGGCGTATATTTAATATGAAAAGGTGACTATTACCTTTGCTTGCTCTATATGAAGATTTTCAATCAGCTGAGCATAGTGTCCATTTTTCTGTATTAAATTTTTGTGAGTTCCACTTTCACATATTTTTCCATCTTCTAATAAAATTACTTCATCACAGAATTCTAAATACTGTATTAGTATAAATGCAAAATTAATTCTCTAAGTATTGCAATTGCATGGAAATAAATGCGAATATCTAGTACTTGGAATAATGGAATGATGAAAATTAGCAGTTCTCATTTCACAGCTCAGAAAACGTATGCAGTTTCTTGATCATTTGCTACCATCATGTAAATGTCTATGCTCTTATCTGTGCTGCTCAATTGTATACATTAAAGACCTGTTTGAACCAGCTTTCTGATATAATCAATTTTGTTGTAAAGATTCAGCCTAAATGATAAAAACAGCATAAATCAATTCCACCAAAACACATTAGTCCTTTTAACTAACATATTCTTGCTTTTTTGTTAGACTGTGCTTAATAAACAATGAAGACAACCGAGAGAAAGAATTGCAAAGAAGTTATTCTCAGTCTGCTTTCCTAGTGCTTATTCTGTATAGACCTCAGTTTAGTACATCCAAATGATAGCAGCTATGGCTCCAAGGTCTCGACATTTCTCTTAAAGACTGCCAAAACAAAAGCGCAGTTTCATCCCACTTTTCCTTGTTTTTTTGCCCTCCACCAATCTCACATGTTGAATTCTGAAAGGGGTAACAAAGCGAGCTGGCAGGTGGCTCTGTGCTGCTTAGGAATTAGCCTGTGGATTTTCTAAGCTGGTTAGGTATGTTGTCTTTTTAGCTAATGGAATGACAGTGAAGAAACAAAGCAAATCCAATACGTTTAACCACTAACTGTATTTTTTTTCCTCCTACTTGATAAATCTGAATTTGAAGACAAAGCCCGTCCAACCTGTAAACCTTTGCGGCAACAGCAGAACAGGTATAATAATAATAATAATAAGCAGGAGTAATTGTGTGCAGGCTGCATATGGGCTTCATGCTTTAAATGATGGAGAAACTCTCAGCACAAATTGGATAATTGGACTACACTTCCCATGAAAGGTCTGTCTTCCATACACCACCTAAGTTCTCCTTGCCTCACGTTTTTCATAGTGTGATTGACTCTACTGTTGTTCCGGAATTATCAGCTGCTTCGTTTGGATTATTGTTTTTCCTTACTCCGTTGTGGACTTCCCTTAACCCAACTTAAGACCTTTCTGTGGTGGTACTATCTCTACTGATCCTTTAGGAAAATCATTAAAAAAAAGATAAAAATTGCGGAGGCTAACCAGTACCATTTCAGTGATCCTCAGCCTGGAAATCCTGCTGTTTGCCAGACCTCTTACAGTCATCCCCAAAATACATATCACATGCTGTCGTGATATTATGCATTTAGCTCAGTTAAAGACTTATGGGTTTTTTTGCCACCAGAGAAGAAGAAAGTGTGGAGTAGAGGAACACAGAGATGTTCTAATCTGTTTCCTTTGTCTTGCACTTGAGACCAGAATTCACCAAGACCTTCCATACTTTTTTAGTATTTTTAGCTAATGCTCGTTTGATTTCAAGAGGACAACAGTTTCCTCTGAGGAGAACGTGTTTGCCTCTAATGAGTCTGTATCTGTGAAGTGTACTATTGCTTCATGGACCCCTGCATTAGAAGTATGCACTGATGGTGAAGTGCAACCAACCACATTGAGGTTGCCAGCTAAAATAGAAAGAAAAAGATCAGTTAAATCAAAGTGTCTCCATCAGTGCTAAATCAGTCAAGCTAGTCAAGCTTATCTTGTCTTGTTCTCTGTTCTGTTTGCTCCTAAAAATTAACTCTAGATTATGCAGGATGAAGAGTGTGTCTGGGGTGATGTTGTTTCAGGATCCTTGTGTGTTGTATATGCTGACTTATTTTTTATCTATCTAACTGTAATGTTGCATTAATTTAGCATTTATTAGTGTTAGCATTTACTCAGGGATAAGTTTGTGTCTTATATTAGTGTAGAACACTCTTCTCTAGCTCATTTTTCTAATCAGCATATGTTCTTTATTTTGTACCACCTGCTGAGAATTTGCTTTTCTAAAGACTAAAAAGAAAAAAAAAAGGATAAATGAAACAGAATGGTTGGTGCTATGTAAAGAAGGCAGAAGAAGGGTTCTGGAGCAGGAAGGGTGGTGTTTGCCCTTCAGGGCCGTAATTGTCATTAGGTTCATAGAATTCCATGTGTAATTCTGAACTTAACTATCTGCGCTTCAACTAAGTACTGAGAAAGCTGTGATTATGATTTAACACTGGGAGGAGGGGTTTAACTGTAAGTGGCTCAACACTGGGGGCGTGTCTCTTTGAACACAAATCTTGTTCTGCCTGCCCACTCAGGTTGGAAATTTCAGAGTCCAGGATCGTGTTGGGAACAAAAGGAGAATCAGGCCAAGCTAGTATATAAGTTAAAAAGAAAACAGCTGTCAGCAAAGGCAAGTAGTTTTAAGCCTTTGCTTAAACAGGTTTGGAACGATCAGTGGAAGGAACCCGCACAGGAAATGGTACTAGGAAATAGTCACTCTCATTATGAGTCTTGGTTTTGCCTTGTTGATAAAACAGCTGAATTATTTAGTCTTCAAAAAATGAATTTGCTTTCCTTTTAATGATTTACCTTTCAAAGTATTTGTGTTCTGTAAAAAGCACTTGAAGACATTTGCATATCTGTTAGCTGTCTTTCATGGCCATCTGTTTTATTTCACAATTTTCTGGAAGGCACTCGCCTTTCAGAATGTAAATGCACAAATGTAAAGCGCTTACTTGCATATATAGTTTTAAGTATAATTATTACTCTCTTATAAAAAATACATATACACGTTTTGTACCACACTACTCATAGGTGAAAGAAAGTAATCTCATTTTTTTTAGTTACCTGTAGTTGATGAGTTACTAACAGTATTGTTTTTCCTTTGAGAGCCTCTTTTATGCATCGTTCAAAAATATGCTTTCCAACGTGCGCATCGACTGCTGACAGGGGATCATCCAGCAAATAAATATCTCTGTTGGCATAAACAGCACGTGCTAAGCTGATCCTTTGCCTCTGGCCGCCAGAAAGGTTGAGACCTCTTTCACCTATCTTTAAATAGGAAGAGATGACTACATAAATGAGAGGACAGACACCTATACAAAATACAGCGTTACAGACGATAGCTCTGCATTTGTAATTGCAATTGATCCATGATTTCCATTCATTATAAGGCTATGTTTTCAATCAGGGGAGGATTTACTTATCTAGAGTCGTTTTAGCTGTCCTTTGAGCAGATGCATTACCTCTCCCGCAAACTTTGTGAGGCTTGATTCTGTGACTCATTCTTTTTGTGTTACTGTGTTGCAGTTGTTGGCTTTCACACATTCATAAAAGAGCCCCATCACCTGTCTCCTGAGCTTTGATAATTTAAGTAATATTATGGTTATAAGAAAGGATTCCCTCACAGAGAAATAGGTGTAACCTGATTGACATGTCCCTGAGCCTTATGGGAATTTGTAGCAAATTTAGACCTTAATTTCGTGTCTTTCTAGTTGCTTCAATTATTGCATCTTTTGAATCCAGGAGTCATTAAAATGAAAATTCATAGCAGAATGTCTCTTCAGTGTAGTGAAATCTGAAAAAAAAAACCAGTGAGCCTGTCTAAAGCGACTAATGAGCTATCTTAACACTGAAAAGGGTAGCATGGGATCTTTTGTGTACAGTAGTACCTTACATTTAAAATTATTTCAAAGCGTTCTGCAGACTGGTTATTGCTCAGGCAAACTGCTACATGTTTACTAATACTTTGCATATAATTCTTAATCTGTTTTAGCTGGAGCACATGAGTTTTCTTGTAGTTTTCAAAATGTTTCAGAGGATCAGTACTTTTCACAGAGATTGTCCCCGAAGAAGTAGTAAAAGGAAAATGGACAGAAGGAAATTGGGTAGAAAGATTCTTCGTGATATCGGTCCCCCCAAATCTAACATTTTTTTGGATTCAGTACAGCATTTGATCCCAGATGTTTCTGAAGGATTTAAACCTGTATCTTTCCCAAAACTCAAATAGGAATTGCAGCATGCAATCAGCAGTTTCCCCACAAGGTGCACCTAAAGGAATTAGTACATGAGCTTCAAAGGGAAGTCAAAAGGGGTGGAAAATATGTAACTTGTGTTTTGATATCTTTCCTGCTGACAGCTGACGTGACTTTCTGCCCAGTGACCTTGGAACAGGTCAGGTAACTGACTTGCTATAAGCTGACAGATAGATGTCTCCAGTGCTGAAGCTCATTTCATTCCACCAACATTTTTGAAAGAAGATGATGAAATCTCAAGGGGAACAAAGTGATTATGTAACAGGGTACTACTATCTTGTTACCTGATTTTGTGACTGACTGGGTTGGTGTTTGCTGTGATTATTAGAAGCAATGATATCATTTGAAATTCATGCTAGTACTTAAATTAGCTTAATCAGTTATAGTATAATTTCCTACTGTACAATTTTTCATTTGCATTTTGACTCCTTAAATGCAGACCAAGGATTAGTCACTTAACATTATGACTAACTTCAAAACATTTGAGAATGCCTGTTCTTACGTACGTGAATGGGGGGGAAGGATAAAAATTATTTAGTTAGTTCACCGTTTGGAAAGAACCGATCTCAACATTCAGGAATAGAGGCTTAGCAGTTGTAATATGGTATAACTGCATTCACTTCAGTTTAACCCAGGTGAGACACTGGCCCTTGTTAGTTGACTGTAAATGAGTGACAGACAGTAACCAAGCAAATCTGTGGGAGCACTGAAATGGCAGAAGAGGATACGATCATTCTCCTGAGTCCGCTGACAAGAGCTTCTTGTTATAAATATGACACCGATTGAACTTCTCTCCATATATCATTATTCAGTTTTACCATTTTAGTTTCCTTGTCCCTATCTTGTTTCTTTATTCGCAAAAGTGTAAGAAAAATCTTAAAAGCTAGCCTTGTTTCTCTCTTATTACTTCTTCCTCTTTCTTAAATGGCAGTATAATTGTTTATATTTTAGTATGTATAGTAATACTTACTTCAGTCATATCTCCGTGAGGAAGAATTTCCATATCTGACTCTAGGCTGCATACACTGACTGCATAATTGTATCTGAAAGTAGAAGTTCAGCACTTTTTATTTCTCATCATCTGAATAAAACCTTGTGCATTTGTATTAATTACAATACAATTGGTATTGTATTAATTAGTGCATCTGTGTTCCAAAATAGTGTTTTGAATGGTACAGATATATGGCTGCCATTCAGTCCTTCATCTAGCTCTCTTGTTTTCACTGTGTAAAGTCGCAGCTATACCATGCTGTCAGACCTGTGGTATTGTCTCTTTAGTTCTCACTATCATGCTCTTTATTAGAAGATACATATTGTACTTTCTAGCTTGCGTTTTAGGCAAGGATCAACAGATCTGAAATTCTGACCTCACTTACAAACCAGCAACTTAACTGACTTGACATGAGATTTCATTTAGGATTTCTCAGACTTGACTGATAACTTATTAGTATGCTTATCATTTTGTTAAGTTAAGCCCTGGATCTGATTCTCCTTAATGTTAAGAACTTTTAGACTCTGCTCTGGAAATGTTAAAATCCCTAAAATATGAACTATGGGAGGTAGAAATTTAAGTAAATGAGTCTCAGTCACTGTGCAATGGAGTGTCCTAGATAACTTTGAAGCCAAATGTAGTGGAGCTATGTGACCTATAACCCCCCACAACTTCAGTTTGTTTCAGAACCCAGACTAATAGCTGGGTGATGCTACCTGAGTGGTGTGTGGGTGTCCTAGCCACCTCAAAGTTGTGTTGAGAGTTTTTTCACTGTGCTCCTCCGGATGCTCTTTCTACTTTGGATTTATATCCAGGAACACTCCTTGAGTAGGCATTTAAGCAAATTACATTCTTTCTTAGAAAAAAAAGCCCCGCATCATGGTGTTTGGAACAAGGAAGAGTAGGTTGCATGGTTTCTTCTTAATGGTCAAAACTTTTTTGGAATACAGCATCATCAGGGATAAGTATTAGGAAAGTAAATGTAAACTTGCAGATTTCAAGACACTGGTGCAGAAGTATCCTACAAGTAAAATAATGTGGTAGTACTGTTCTGCTTAATAGTTTGAGAACTCATTATGAATTTTTGAGGATGTTTGTTATTTAGCTGATGGCAAATTTAATACAAATTGTCTTCTCTCTGACTTGTATGCTGTTACATTTGAGGTTTGAACGCTGCTACGCAGCAGTAGGAATAAGGTGCAATACTTAATTTTTGTGAATGCAAGACCAGAAGACTGAAAATATCCAGTATTCTAGGAATTGCTTGCTTTTAGATATATGAAAATAATTTAAATTAACTGATAAACATTATCACTTGATTTGCAAAGTTCAAGCTCCATTTATGAGAAATGTTTGGAAACCTACATCCTTTATTATGTTGAGCCTAAGAGTATCAACAGATAAAATGCTGCCTGAAGGGCAAACACCTAAAATGCTGCCTTTCAGAGTGTGACATACATCTCTTTCTAGTGGTGACTAGCGAGTTAGCTTCTTGGGATTTGTATTTGGTGTTAATGGCTGCAGCATGAATCCAAAGGTGTGCAGAAAACTAAAATATATTTAGTTTCCCCTAGAATATTAAGCATATGACCATAGTGTGCCTGTTTTTCTGGCAATGAAGATGGAAGGGAGCAAACAAGCGAACCACAATAAAAAGAACAGTGGAAGTCAATTATTGACTTCATCTTTCCTCAGCCCGTGGGGCCGACTAACATATGTTCAGATATTTGTTCTGATTATGTATTTTAAAATGTGTAAAAGATATAGCCACAGATTCATGCATACGTAATAGCTTTTCAAGCCTAGTTGTCAGAGATTGTCGGCTGTAGAGATATTGGTAGCCTGACCTTTACCTTTGTTCATTGTATTCTTCTCCAAATAATATATTTTCTCTTACATTTCCATGGAATATAAAGGCTTGCTGTGATACATAAGCTAATGTTCCATCAACAGCTACTCTCCCATCACAGAGGTTCATCTGAAACAGCAGTTTTATACTTATGAAAATGCTTTCTATTGATTTTTGATTAAACCTATAACCTGCCTTGAAATACTGGAGAATCAGTACATAAAGCTATTTTGCACTAATCTTACTCGAGTTTAAGTACATTGCAGTATAAATAACAGAAATTTTAAAAGAAGACCCTGAACTTATATAGGGAAAGTGAAAAATGTTTGCTACCGTTCCTCTTTTGCTGTGATCTGCAGCTTTTGCTAGCTTAGGGCAAGTAACAGTCTGCAGACCATATCGGATATATTCTTGGCTCTCCTTTCCATTCATTTTTTTCCCTCCTTTCTTTCTGTTTGTCTCCAACAGTCATGGTCAATGTCACAAGATTATTGGAGCCTTCACACTGCTCTATTTGGTCTTTTGTCTTCTCTGGCCTCTTTTTATGGTAATAGATGAGAAGTGCAGGAGCATGAGTGCTGTAGAAGATTTTAAGCCTCAGTGACTAATAATTATTAATATTATGTACTGATATGACTAATAAGTAGTGTTAATTATTGGTATGTGAATTTTTTCCTGTGTCTCTTCTTTGAAAATGTTTTCTTGTATGGAATATATGAAAATCTACAACTACTCTAAAATTTTATATGGAAAATCCTCAGTGGATAAAATCAAAGTATCCTGTGGTAGCTTCAGTAATGGATATATTGGACAGATTTATGACAGAATTCTGATATTGTACCTTTCTCAGTAGAATTCTTGGGTGATCAGACTTTCAGGCTCCTAAATGAGTCAGTAGATCCAGGTAACACAGAAGTTTTACTGAGAATTTGACATCATTCTTATTATCCTGAGCTTGGTTAATGGTTTTCTTTATTACTACTCCTTGGATTTGAGATTCCTACCTCTGATATCACGTAACTTTTTAAAAGACAACCATTAATGCATATAAATATATTATTGCAGCATATACTTAGCAAAGAACTATCATTTCAGAAGTTGACAGATAGTCCCAATCCTCCTCAGAGCATCAGGAAACAAGATAGAGAAGAATCTTCTGAAACAGTGTTGCGTTGAGTGATGCAATTAATAGTAAACCATTTGCACTTTCCAATTTAATTAGTAGTATTTAACCACTCTTTTGAAAAGCAAATGTGAGTAAGTCTGTATACGTGCTGTGCTCACGTACGACTGTTTCAATTGTGTATGTCTCTTCTGTGTAAGGATAATGAAAGGAAAATGTTAATCTAGAGTGACGTACATACCTGTCCTAAAATGGCAGATATTATTGCGCTCTTTCCACTTCCAATGTTTCCACAAACACCCACAATCTTTCCCTAAAAAGAGGCATATTCTGAAAATGGCTAAGCTGCATTTGTAATATAATTTCTATCTTATCTTTATAGCCCCAAAGACAAAGTTTAGAATGCTTTAAGTAGTTCAACGAAAACTTTAAAAAGTAGAATGACTCTATTGAGACCCTTGAATTAATGCAGTGACATGAGTCTTTCTGAAGTCTGTTTTTTGTTGTGTGGAGTACATAGCATAAGATCATGAAACTTCACTGAGATATCTTTAAAATTTCCTTTTTATGTCCACAGCTGTCACTTATAAAAATCAAACTTGCTGTTTAACTTGATCAGTCATATTCTGTCTGCATACAGCATCTGGAAAAAATATGACCTTGATCCAGACAAAGTCTCCAAGTTTCTGGTATTAGCAAATAAAAATAATAATACTTATATATTGTTAGTCCTATTAAATACATTGGAGAGAAATGCTTAGTGAAAAGAGCTGAAGGAAATGCAGCGATGGGAAAGGCCAGTCAAATTTTATGACCTGCTGTTTTTTAGAACAATGAAAGGCAGTGGTACTGGGTGATGAGCCAGAAGCTGAAATCCTTGTGGGGTATTACGTTAGTATAATTTCTGTAATATGTACCTACTTTCTCCACAGTAAAGCTTAAGTGCTGCAAAATGGTGGTTGTGCAATTCTCTTTTCCTGTCTCTCTAGGTAATATCTGAGATGGTAGCTCCAAGCAAGAAGGTAGAGCTGCTCGTTTTGCTTGATTTTTCTGGACATTCTTTGTGTTCCCGTTATCTTTGTGTCTGTTTTCATTGTGCTTATTCAGCTGTTCCCAAGACAATGTTGCATCTTCCATTATTATGGCATATTCTGAACTTTTCAGATTACTTACATAAATGGGAGGTATTTCAGTTACAAGAATTCTCTAAAATAAGAGAGATGTAGTTAAGAATGCTATTTATTAAAACATGAAACAAACAGATTAATTCTTTGCTAAATCAGTGCAAATATGACTTCTGTTACTGTCACAGTCAAATGTGGTAAAGATTCTCGCAACGCGATTTCACATATCAACATCCTCAATACAGAAGGTTGTTTTCCCTGCAGTGAGAAGAATATGTTACACAAACTGCGGCAGAAAGATTGTCTCAGGACTATCCTTAAGAGATTTTTATTCTCAGCTTCAATAATGTATATGATTTCAATATATATTTTAGCTTTTTGATGCCATAGTTCACTTAGTTAAACTTAATCTGATAAGAAAACTTCATCTTACATATTAATGGCAGCGTCCATTGATTAAATTCTTCTTATATGTAAAGCACCAGCATATGAGTGTTTAGAGAATGTGTAAAATATTAGAAGAGCCAAATCTGTGTACCTTCAGGAGCTTAGAGATTACAATAATTTCTATATAACAGAAATAAGTTTGTAATTTTTAGAAATCGCTCTTCTATTGAGTGTCTCCAGTCAATTGATAGGCCTGATTGCTCTCTAAGTCAGATAATGCATTTTTCTGATAGTCATATTAGGGAAAATAAAATAGAAGGAATTCAGTGAATTGTATTACAGAAAGTTAGAGGAAATCCAGTATTTTAGTTGTGTGTAATAAGCTGTACCTGTAATGTAGTATAGTATATGAATTGTAAAAGATATGTGTGTACATGAGTGTGGAAGTGTTCCTAAAATTTATTAATTAAAATTTAGTATTTAGTAAAAAACAATTACTAATTGATCAATACATTTGTGCATTTGTAGGCACATATATAAATTACATATGTCAGAAACACATTGCCAAAAATGTATGAATAGTATGCATTATATGTACACATATTTTCCTTCTAAGTACATACCCATTTTGTTATCATAAGAATAAAAGTCATAATGATAAAATCTAGCTGTCAGACTGTACGTATATATGCCCACGTAGATTTCTATATACATGTATGTAAATAGATAGAATTACACACTGCTTTAACAGTTGCTGAACACTTGATTTAGCGATTGTTTTTAGATTAACTCACCCCTTTAAGATACAATTTCAAAACTTACCCATTACCCATGTATTTTTAAATGAAGGTGGATTCTTTTAGAGATTTCTGAGGCCTTACCTCATTAAATTTTTGTTCCTACACTACCTTTCGCAGTGGCATCTTAGCCCTATTCTTAGTCAGTCTCCTGTACTGAGATACTGTAGCCATACTAATGATAATAATAATTAATAATGTATCAAGAAGATGATGAGGGCTTCCTGTTTGGTAAATATTTTTAAATTTCCTTTCATTTTCAATTATTCATTCTTTGGAATTATATACAAAAAAAAGTGCAGTTTTCCTTTAGCTTTTTAAGATCAAAGCATTATTATGGTTCTTATTACAAAAAACACTGAGCTCATTTGGAAAACAGGTCTCCAAAACTCTTGACCTGAAGTAACCTGTAGACTGTATTGTAAAAAATCTGCCACATATATTAAAACCAGGATGTACCTTCAGTCTTTCTAGAGAAACTTTAGCTTCAGCTGCTGCTTTCACTGAGAAAGGTAAGATTGCAATTGAAAACTTCATTACATTAAGCATAGCAATCACACTAAAAACCTGTAAAGGAAAAAAAGAGAAAATAGTTTATTATTTCCATTAAACATTGAAAAGAAAACTGTATTTGTTTTGTACAATATAGTGAGGAAGGGTAAGTATATACTGTTCATTTGTGCCTTCTATTTAAAGTAGTGCATCCTGAGTGGTTAAATCTAGTGCAACCATTTAGTTTTTCAAGGCCCTTATAAATATCTGAATAGCTTTAGTCCCTTCACTGAGATTTTTGGAATGGAACTGTATGATGATTCGTATTCCCAGAGGCAAATTCTTCCTTGGTTTAACGTTACTGAATGTGGTTAGGTTAGATGAGGGGAAGCACTTGTTTCATTAAAAATAACTCTTCCTTCCAGCCAATTCTCTACCTGTTCTATTATATTTGCAGTGAAGCTACGTTTTTTTTTATCTTGCTCGCAAGCTGCCTGTGTGATATCTGATCAAAGATTTCACTGAAAGACAAGTAAATCATGCACAATGCCCTCTTTCCTCAGTATTCCCTGTCTTTCCTTTAAATAAATCAGTCAGGTTTATTCCTGGTGTTGGCGGGCATCTAGCTGCTACTGACATCGAAGCTGGACCTCATTTCATCCCTATTAAATGACTTTAGTGATTTTCTAGGACTGGAATCAGATTTACTGATTTGTTACTGATGTTATAAACCCATTGATCTTCCATGGGTTTAACTGAAACTCATGTTGTGTCATTTTTCCCATGACATATCAGATATTATACACTCTCTTCTGAATTAAATAAAAGCTTCCTGGATCATCTTTGTTTCTGTAACTTTTTTCATGTAAATCCTCACTCTTATATTGAGTTACTATTTTACTTTTTTTTTTTTTGGTTAAACTCCCTATGCATTTTTTTCTCTATTAAAATGCCCTTCATTGCTTAAATGTTCTATCTGGTTTCAATTTTTAAAGAGAATGAATATTTGCTGTTTGCAGAATAGAGTATTGCACTGATCGGAGCTGAAGCCTGTGAAGAACCGATGGATTATGAATGATCCCAAATGTCCAATGTTTTTTCTGTTTAAAAAAAAATTTTTAATTCTTCAAGAAAACCATTTATCTTCATTTAGAATATGCAGCATTCTGTTCAAAAAAAAAAAAAAAAGAAAGAAAGAAGAAATCGTACAACTGATGCAGTTAATTCTTGCTTTAAAATGGTATGTAAAGTAAATGTCAGGACAGTAGCCAGTGTAGATACAATAGGTGTCAGAGCAGAATTTACACTCTGTACATATGCTGCTTTTTCCAGTAGCTTCTTTTCCATATTTCTTATACCTGCGAAATACAAAAATTTTAAAATACTGTAATATGAACAACATCATACAAGACAAACACTAATTTTCTTAAGAGCGAGTCATTCTATGTGACAAAGTTCCTTTGCTGATCCTACTTTTTCAAGTAGTGATTATTGGAAGAATTACATGCATGAATCAAAGTTAACTCTGGCTATAAATTATATATTTTTTGTAACAAACTTAAGGCAAAATAAGTATTCAATGTGCATATTCCATTTTAAAACAAAGAAAACACTAACAAAATCTTTTTAGTAAGTAAAATCTAGACTGGTGAAAATATGTATTTTGGCTTTTTAAAATGTTAAGTGATGTATAATGGAGTAATAGAATTCTTAAAATAAGTTCTCAAGTTCTGTTAAGTGTATATTGATTTTTAGACACTTCTGTCTTCCTGTCTTCATCAGTATTTTAACTAGTATAATGTTATAAATAGTCTACACAGAGCTGAATAAAGCCTTTCTGAAAACTGTTTTTCAGCTATCTTAGAGTATGCATTTTGCTTTGAGGTTTCATTTGTATGAAATTTCTAGCTCAGATTATAGGAAATACAACACACAGGATTTTCTCCTATAATTGACTAATTTGCTCAAACAGTGAGGCTACAAATATACCAGATTGAAAATTTGCTTATTTGATCACATTTTCATAGCAATTATTACCTTTGATAGCTATGTTAATCTAATACGTGTATGCTAGCTCATGCTGCAAATTCCCTTCTATTTTGTTGCGCGTGCCATGCTCTGTTTTTGTTTTAAGGTGAATCTCTTTCTAGGATTGTCTGTCATATTTTCAACTTTCTAAGTACATATATATGATTATTCTATTCTCTCTGTGTATATAACATTTAATAATGTCTTAATTATTTAAATGCATATACACCATCTATTGTCTTAATGATTCAAGGACCATCGATTTGATAGTATTCTGTTTACTCCCAATTCTGAATTATGTATGAGCAATTCGTAGATGAGAGAAGTGTTAATGCCATCCTTTCCAGCATATATTCCCATACTGTAACATATTCTTATCTTTCCACTTAGTACTTGACACTCCGTCCCGTTTTCAATGTACGGGTTCGCATTCACAAGTGAATACCAATTAATACAGACTAATCTTGTGACCAGTATGTTATAAGGCACCGTTACAAGGCAACGCTTTCAGTAAGATCCGTACATTTAATACTTGCTGCCTATCTGTGATTTACAAGAAGTCAATGCCAACAAGATTGTTCCTCATCTATCAGCTTTGTGAGATGAATACTTATTGTGGAGAAGTTGGAGTGAGTTTAAAAAACAGCATAAAAATTGTTTGGAGAGCAAAAGAATAATTTATGAGAAAAGATTAGGTGAGTTAAATATGCATGCTTTAGTTAACACCTGTGTGGTTCATAAAGGTCTACAGATATTTAACAGATATAAACAGCAAGGAGAGTGTGAGTGGAATTGCTGAAGGACTGCCAATCTCTGACTAAAGAAATGAAGCTTTTTTTTTTTTTTAATGTCATCTAAAAATTGGAGGAAAATTGCCGATTTCAGAAATGAAAAGTTTGGGTCAGCACATGTAACCTTTAGCATGCTCTGGCATCAGGGTCAGAAAAATCAGCCTCTTAAGAATCAGAGCAGTTTATAAGACCACTATTGCATTTCACTATCTAACGTCACAGTTTATTTAAAAAAGTTTTAATGTACAGATGATTGGAAACGCTAGTATAATTAAAGTACTTGGAACATTTGAACTGGATGTGAATCAAGTACCAGAGAAGATAGGTTAGGAATAAGCATGTATTAGCAAAGCTTAGAGGGTTTTTTTTTGGTCATTTGTTTTTTGTTTTTATTCTAGGAGTAAAACTATAAACCGTCTCTAATGATTTAGAAAATTAAATCCAGAGGAGAAGAGCAGTAAAGAGGAATCTGTAGTACTAGGATCTGCACATCTATCACTCTTGGCTTTTCACATAGGAGGAGATTCTTCCCTGTCAATGCAGAGGACTCATATCAAATCATTTATAAGGAGCTTAATGCTGTTTTGAGTTACATGAACTTTCCTAAGTTTCCATGGAATATAGTCCTTAGGTATGGTTGGGCTATTCCCTGTTCCCTAGCATGGCTCTTTTCCCTTTCACTAGTTAATGCCTCTCTTCACTATAAAGGCAATGAGGATGCACAGATAGAATAGTTCTGGAGGAGGAAGTAGGTAAAGGAGCAGGCAAAGGAATCTGTTTACATTGCTGCTTTCTGCCCTCATACTACTCAGCTGAGATAATTTCTGATATTTTGTTCTCTTTGTATCCTCTTCATAGCCAGAACTCAGAAATGGTATATATAAAGATCCTTCCATCTACATTGTTTCAGAAACTGCGATAAAGCTCACAGTCTCTGTGAACTCCTGATATTGGAGAGAAAACCACAATTACAATTGGGTGTGTTGCTTTAAAATCATAATTTTCTATACCTTTGATTGTTGCCGCGAAAGATTTTTCCCAAGCATACATTTTAATCAGTTTAATGCATGTTAAAATCTCGTTCATTATTTGCACACGCTTATCAGTTACTGAAATTGCTGCTTGTCGGACTACAGTTGTGAATTTAGCCATCTTTATCTGCAATCAAGTTGTAAAAATCTTGTTAAAACATTCCCTTAATGCTGACATATCTGGCAAAAAATGAACATGAACAGAGTTGCTTGAACATATGAATATAATAGAACAGAAATATGTTACAAACCACAGGCCACACAGTGGCATCTATTATCCGTGTTGATGTTTATGTTTTCAAGCATATATGCTTCTAAATTCCCTGTAGAATATTTATTCTTATGGCCTCTATCACATATTGCTACTTATTACAGTGTTCTGTTGGTCCCGAAGAACATCAGTCAAGATTTCATTTTCATACCTATCAATGTATCCTAGCAAGTGCATATGAAAAATGTAAAAAAAAAAAAAAAAAAAAAAGATTGGCTTTTGTTTAAAAAAAAAAAAAATTCTATTCTACTGCTAAATGAGGTGCTTTTTGAGCTTTCAGTATATGACATATTCTTAAGCTTTTTTTGGTTGTACGGTGATGCAAAACTGAAGAAGTATTTTCCTCTGACCATTGCACCTGAAATTTGGTCCTCATCTTTTCTTCCAATCATGTTCCTTCTGGTTGATTTCCCATAACATTGCTTATGTGGCAACGTGAATATAAAAGCTGATGCTACCGTAATAGATGTATGCTTCTATTACAATGAAACTGGAAGTCTTCATCTTAAAAGTACAGATAATGGAATTCTGCTTTCACAGTAACGGAGTTACTGTGGCTTCATAGAGAGCAAAACTTGAACCGTCATTAATTTCTTAGGTTCACAATTTAGAGGTGATTTAAGGCTTTTTAATTTTTTTAATTTTTTAAAAATTTAATTTTTAATTTAAAAAGTGTTTTTAATTAATTTTTAAGGCTTTTTTAATTTTTAGAATTTTTTGAAGATCCTGAGAGACAGGCACACACTCCACGTAGAATATGAGCTTATATTATCCTTAGCTTCCTCTGAAAACCCAGTGTTGGTGTTACTATCAGTCAATATAGATATAAAGAAACTAGAAAATATTTCACTTTACCTGTAGAGGTATAAACGCGATATAAACAAATGTGCCTATGAGAGCTGTGGGACCAAGAATAAGACAAGCATATACTGTGCAAATGATAAGTAGTATAGGCACATTCATTGGCAGGGGACAAAATACGGCTGCCTCAAACATATAATAACCATCATGAGAAAGTACATTGATGACCTGCAAAAAATAGAGATATATGAAGAGCAATCATTATATGCATAATTCTTCATTTATGGAAAAATACTTTGAAAGGATTTTTAAATTGATAGTAGTATTGGCCCCATAATTTGCAGGGTCAACTGCCCATATACGATCTATTAGGGCAAGATTTAAGAGAATATGGAGTATTGTTTTAGCATTTCACAAAATCAGTTTAAAATAACTTGGAAAGTGAACTATAGCGTTTGCTTATGAAGACTTACCTCACCAACAGAAGCATATGTCAAAGACTTAAATTCCAGTAGGTGTTCAAATGCTACTGTAGAAATAGCATTTTTTAATCGTATGGCTGTACGGTAGTTTATGGCCCATGCCAGTGCCCAAAATATAATTTTTAAAAATTCAGCAAAAAATAGTGCCATGCAGAGTCCGACCCCCTTAACAAAGTCTTTTGCGGTGCTTGCACTGTGCTGTAGAATTTTATGAATGATGACGGTCTGCAAAGTAATTTCAGAATATTTTAAATTGCATTCATGATTAGTTTCCTATTCTTTAACCTTTGGAAAATTTATCACTATGAAATCAGGAGCTGTACTACTTTATCATAATACCAAACATGCTATTGAAATTAGCTGGGAAGTATGTCAAAAACATTTAGAGCATAGAATTCTATTGGAAAGTCAATTACTCAGCAGTTCAGGGATGCTGTACTTAAGAATTCGCTGACCAAACTCTGCTTTTACCCGTGTAAGCTGATAGAAATTATTCTTACTGACTTCAGTGCACTTTGGTTCTAACCTCAATAGATGGCTGCATCTTATGTTTTTACAGGGGGAAAAATTCCAAAACTAGATTATTGCTAGTATGTGCTCTGTCTTAATATACCTAAGGAAGTTCACTTTAAGAACCGCTATGAATATAATTGCTGTGACTCCTTAGATATTGGTTTGACTTGGTGCCATTTTAAGGATCACCTACCACCTGCTTCATGCCTTGCAACATGCAGTTAATGCCTTGCCTCACTGTGACAGGGGGCTATGATGATGGCTGTAAGCTGACGACCAGTCATACTGATTGAAGTTGGATAAGTAATGAAAAAATTCGTTCACACTTCCCAAACAAGTTATCTTTGAAATGTTCCTTGTGAATATATTCTTTGTATAAGATAGCATGATACTAAGAACGGCATGTTAAAGCTAGATTATTGCAAGTTTTTCTCTCTGTAGACTTCTAGCCGGGACTGTGTCTGAGCACTAACCGCATCAGAATGGCGGAAATGGAAATCTGCTGGTTTGCTCCTTACAGAATTCTTCCTAGTTGCGGTAGCCAAGAGTTAAACGTTGTTCACTTTAGCATGAAAGTTAATGTCTTGCAAAGGCATTTTTATTTAGGTTCTTCCAGACATTGTAGGGAGGAATAAATCCAGGAAATGACTGGGAAGAACAGCAATTATTGAACTCTGGGAGACAGAACCTCTGGAATTGCTTTGTTCTGGATGGCGCAGAGGAGGCGTGCCATGGCTCTGTCTTTTCTTACTCGTTAATCAAAGGCACTGGCTGATGGTATCAGGCAACTAAGCTGTGCTGCATGCATGTGTTCTGTTTCCAAGGCAGAACACCGATCAGTTATCCCTATGAAGGATGCGTATATTTTGTTTTATCTGGTTAATAGCTGGTTGTAAGCTGGTGCTACGCCGAGTCCTTCTCCTGCACAAGTGAACGCTACCAGTGCAAGTTAACTGCAGAGTAAAACCTGCTAAAAGATTTTGAAACTGGAGAAAATGCATCAGTGCAGAATGGCTTCGCTAGAAGTCTTCAGCCCTAATCTCAACTCCAGGAGTAATGAGTATGAAATTTATTGAAATGCATACTTTTCCTATGAGTTTTACTTCTGCTTTTCAAGTGTGATGAATTTAAAAGGAACTGTTGGGAGGGACAAGGAATGGGCAGTCACTTAGCAGGGAGGTGAAAGAGGAGAAGAAAAAGAGATTGAAGAACTCATGTTTACCTCTGATATTTATTTGTTTTGCTAAGTTGCTGTCTTTTTGCACAAACAAAAGCAACAGTAACTTTTTTTTGTTTGTTACTTGTCACTGTGAAGGTAAATTGTGAAATTTGATAACTGAATTATTAGCTAAGTGAAATAGTGATCTGTAAAATTTTGTCATTAGTGACAAATTTCCTATTCTTTGGCAAATGGATGTAGATAAACACATGGATTTTCAAGAATACCTATTGGAGCAAAGTTTAGAGAAGCATTCCTATGGCACCATAAGCAAATAGTCGCTTATGTGCAGACAGAACATTTAAGAGCAACTTGAGTAAAAGCACTATATAGCTTTAATAAAAGAATTACACCAGAACTTATATAATTACAGTAAATATTACATAAATCTTTTTATTTTAATGAATTCAGATAAAATAAGTTTTTAGAAGTTATATGTAGAAGAATGATTGTTCTAATCTGTTATTTTCTAACTTTTTTGAGTTAACTTTCCTTGGTCTTAAGCACTTCTCAAACCTATATTAACCTATCAAAGAAATGAAAAGTAAACCCTATATTTAGTCGCCTGCTGCCACTGATTTCTATAGCTGATAAGTGCTTGAGTGCCTTTGAAGAGCTGGACATCAAATATGTAGCAATAGAAAAAGGACGCGGACCCTTGCCAGACTAAGGAGAAACTGTCTTTGTGAAAAATTCTGTACTTTAACATTAAAAATTGCTTGTGAGTCCTACTGTTTGGTCATGTGTGCAATATGCAGATTCTGGATGAATGAAGCCCTCGCTCGTCTTGAATGTGACTATTAAAAACTCATGTTCTATGTTGTTGGAAGTCGTCTTAGGTTTACTGTAAAACACCAGCTTTCACTCATGGCTTCCATATCACAAGCTAAAAATAATGATCCCAGTAATGTAGCATGAAATGCAAAGAAATAGATTCATTTTGCTCAGGGCAATTGCTGGGTCCCCTCATTACATGCAATAAAGGTGGGAAGAATAGTCTTTCCGATTTTTTGAAAATTTCTTTAATGGTACAAAAATCACCAGCATTTTTTTATTTTTGATTCAACAATATAGTTAATTTGACTGTAATGTGATTATTCCATCGGAGCAACAAGATCTGTTCTTTTTTTTTTTTTGGATCATGGCAACTTTCAGTGGAACCAGTTATTGGCAAAAAAAAGAGAGAGTGCAGGGGCAGTGCAGGAATTGCAGCCCCACTTTTGTACATTTTGAAGTTCAAATCTTTAAGCTAGAAAACATGCTAACGATAAGATGCAAATAGGGGCCAACATTTTTGAAGAAGAAAGATGAGGAAAAAAATTTGCTGCTGCCGTTCTTTGCTGTTTTCTCTCAGTTATGGAAGTATGCAAAAATGACAAAGGTGCTGCGGAGGCAAAGGTCCTGACTGGTTCTGCAGCTGCTTTCCACCGTTGGTTATAGAATTACAGAAAGACTGATGTGAGTTGGAGATTGAACATATAAGGGGCTTGGTATCAATTGAATTACATGGGTTTTTTTAATAGGATTTTAGCTTAGGTGGTATGATGAGGTGTAAAGCAGTGGAGCACATATTTTGTATTCGTATACTTGAGGAAATGAGAATACACGCAATCTTTTCTGCTGTAGTCTCTGTTCACATGGAAGGGGAGATAGGCATAAGAGAAAGTAGAGCAGATGGTTTTGTCTTTTTTAGTGCTTGAAGTTATGTTAATTGATCAGATTGTAGAAGCATAAAAATACAGAAAATTGATTCAGTTTTCATCTAAGGTTCTCTTTTTCCTATAGCAATTCAGCAAATACATCTGGAAAAATGAAGGCAAACCATTAAAGAAAAATTAACAGACGCTAGGGGATGTTTTGGGGCAACATTTGCCAATTTTACTGTTATTCCTTCATCACAGGTTTATCTCCTGTGTGTATTGGTTAACTGTTGCATAAGCAAACCTTGACTTGTAGCTCAGGATAATATTTATCTACACAACAAAGAATGGATAGTACATTTCATCTTAATATTCATTCCTAGACCATACAGTTTACCTTTATAAAAACAGATGACATTTTGAATATTTCAAATATATTAATTTTAAATATTTTCTTTTTAAATATTTAACTGGCATTAAAATATAAGAAAACTATTTGTAATATTGTTACTAAATATGAAATACAACTTACAGGTCCTAAAGCAGCAAATATAATGCTAATTAAAATTACTACGATATCCACCAAAAATCTTGTTCTTTGAAATTTCCATACTACTTTGCCCAAGGAAGCTTTTTCAGGCCCAACACTTGCAAGCTCTGCTTCCCAAAGGCGTCGAAATCTGTAAATGAATAAATAAATAAATAAAGTAAATTTCCTAATTCAAAACTGAAAAGTTCGATGGTATTTCTTCCAGTCCCCAAAATGCATAAGGCACTCGGGTTGGAAACTGCCTAAGTAATAGAATTCGTCTTCTTACTCTGTCAATCCATTCATTTGAAGATATCTTTAGAAGTAATGTACAGAGAACATTTCCAGAGAGCAACATCTCATGAAAAGAATTCATTATGCAAAATAACTCCTCTAGGAAATTATTAAAATGAAAGATTAATTGAGAATTTGTTTCATGAGGACAGACAGTCTTAATTATTCAGCTAAATGCAGACCACAGTGGAACAAGATGAAATCGTTGTCTTTTTTAACCCCTGGGATGAATTCAAAGAATGGTAATATTAAGCTGAAATGAATATTAGTTTCCAGCACTAGAAACTGAAGTTTCATGGGGTGGTTAACATCACATGTAAAACTCACTAGTCCTTTTAGAAAGCTTTGCCTTGCTTTGGGCTCAATGGTATAAAATTCTGAAAGTTCTGACCCCATCCCACGGTCTGTGAACATTTAGGTATGATTGTAAAGTCGTTAAAATATTTAAGTGTATTCAGTTTTCATACCAATCAGGAAATTGGAATCTGATTCAGCTAACACAAAAGCCTTTTGCAGCTTCTGTTGGTTTTTGATATACTAATTTGGTTGAAGAGCCATACGAATTTCTGGATTTTAAGAGTGATTCTTCACTTCCCTTCTTTTTCGTTTTATGGGTAGGGACTACAGCCTCTTGCATAATGTTTAGAGAGGGATGCAGCAAAACTAGGTTTTTTTTTTTCCTGCTTTTAGGTTTGTTCCTCTATTTTTCTGCATCTTATACACAATTCCTACCTGTTCTTTTCTTTTGATTTCTGCTGCTCATACCTTTTTATTTTATTATTTTCTGAGTTTCATGTACTAAGTAAAACAGTAGAAACAGCACAAATCATTTAGCATCTAAGAGCAGCTAATGTATATTGTATTTCCTGTGCTCTGCATATATTTCCAATCATGACTAACCCTGGAAGGTCACATAAATAGAAACCTTACAGTAATAATTCCATAGAATTGAAGTAGTGCTTACCTTTTTGCATTTGGGTCTGCACTGTCATAATATGATAATGGCGGTAAGCTATCCACAGTGATGCTATGTCTATATCCTTTCATCATTAAAGGTGAAAGCCAAGAATACGTGACTGATGAGAACAGCCCTGCGTCATCCATTGGGTTAACAGCTGACCTAGGGGAAAATACAAGGTATTGTTGTGGTATTCAGCAAGTTTATTTTATGGTTGTCAGACTGACCTTACAAACGTTCAATGTAGAAAATTATGTATTCTGAAGAATTTAAAGATTTTTTTTGATGCTTTAGAGGCAGAGATTACCCTGCATTTTTTGGAAGAATGATAGACCTGAATGACACCACTGACTAATTAATGGTATGGTAAGGTCTCAGTCCTGGGCTAAGACCTCAGCCATTTCCTTCTGGTGCGTGCTCTGCTTCGGAGCCAAGAAAGGTTTCCCTTCTTGAAGACAACTGGCATTTGCTACATATAAGCAGTATGTGTCCTTCTCACATACTGCTCCAGGGCATGCACAGAGTATCAGGGCATGTGTTGATGTTACCTTTCAACCGTGCTGAAATATCATATTCTGTCAGTTTAACTCAGCTCAGACTGGGGCTAAAAATTATCCTGACAACTTATCAATCCAGTTTACAAACAAAATAAAGTAAGCAAGACACAATATTTCGTAATAACATAGCTAATGAAATGTCAGCTATTCTGTATGTTTGCTTTCTACATTTTATTTTTCAGTTACAAATAGATGTGACTTACTTTGCTTTGATGTGGATAGGAATCATTGTTTTTAAACTGGGTTCATATTTCTGAAGAGTGGAGCTTTTATTTACTTGCCCATCTGCCTGATATGGTGCCGAAGTAGTCATTGTGCCAATATTCAGTTTCCAGAGTTTCTTATTCAGATTTTTCTTTGGAGCAAAGATATAAAAAGGACATAATTAGCATTAACAATTTTTTAAGGGACAATTTAAGAGTTTTCCAGTCATGACAAAATGTAAGATGGGAAGTGTTCCGACTGAATATATGCATGGGTATCTATAAACATATATATCTATGTATTTATATATGTATCAGGGCATTAGAAATTGCTGTGATGGGAGCATTTAGAGGACTATTTAAATTCAGGCCAGTTTCAGACTTCACATTGTCAATAACCATTGACCATAACCTTCATAACCACTATCAATCATTATCAATACATAGTCAAAGAATTAGTCCGTAACAATCTCGTGAACTAGCTGTGAGTTTGCAACATGGAGCTGACACCATAGAGTTAGCACTGATGGCGTGGTCCTTGATGGTCGTAGTCACAAAAGTCAAAGCGACCAGACTTGAGAGCTCTTTAGCAAGGAAAGCTGGAACTGAAGTGGGCATCTTTTTTTCCCTGTCTTTCCTCTGTCCTTAGTGTTTCATGCTCCTTACCCATCTTCAAAAGAAAAAGAGGTAAACTCATCTGTTCCTGGCATAGTTCATCTTGTTTTTGGGATCTAGATTTCTGAGTTTTGCCAGGCATCCTTCTTGCTTATTTGCAGGATTACTTTGGTTCTACCAGAAATGTTTCCTTTTTTTTTTTTTTTTTCTGCAAGATAATTTTGGTTTCACCAGACATCTTTCCTGCATGTTCTACATCCTTCGTCCCTCATGCAGATTTTTCTGCTTGCGGATGATTTCTTTACCTCATTTGTGCAGGTACACCTTAAGTCTCTGTTTACCCCTTTGAAGTGTGTGTGCGTGCATGTGTATGCTTAGCTGTGTTACCAAATACTTATTTCTTGGTTTTGCTATTCGTAGTGTGACAGTGTTGCAAAATGCTTATACACCGTTGCTGGTTAGGCTATTTTAGTGTCCTTACCTCTGGGTTTGAGACAGGTGAATATTCATTATATCTTACTTAGTCTGCTACTTTATGGGTGCAACCGTCCTCTACTTTGGCTACAAAAGGCTCTCCATCGGCATCTGTTTCATGTAATTTCCCTACTTAGAAAGTGCCGTTACCACTGTATCAAAGTGATCAAAATTATAGAAACGTGGAAAAGAGTATAAAGGTTGTGCTTTCCCTTTGCCCTTTGATCTTGAGCACACTGATTTTTCTACTGAACTATACTACTTACTTCTGGAACCCAGCTGAGGATATAGTTGCTTAAATTTAGGAAATTTAGTTTGAGAGAATTTTGCCTTTTTGTATGAAAAATGTTTCTAATGATGCTGGTGACCTTTAGTCCAATGTCTCATTGGTCTGAGCAAAAAAAAAAACAAAAAAAAAAAACAAAAAAAAACAAAAAAAACCACTGAAAAGTCTGCCTTTTGTTTCTTCTGTCTTTTGTTAATTTTTATACTTTGTTATTCTGCAATTTCCAGACTTAAATAAATGTGCTACCCTTTTTGGCTTACCATTCAGTTAGAACAGTCTTATTCCCTGTCTCTATTATGTATCTGCATATTGCTGTATCTAGATGATACCCAAAAGCATAATCTCAAGGTCTAGATTTTGTAAACTTTAATTGGAGTTAGTGTTAGGGGTTTTTTTCCTAGTATGGCTTTGATATTAACCCCTTGATCTTTTCCTTAGTGTTACATTGTCTTATTTATGTTTCCAGATTTTTTGCAAGATTTTCTGCTCAAGAGTCTTCAAACTGTAGACTGACTCAGCTTGTCCCAAAGCTGTATTGTAACAGCTCACACATAATTCATAAATACATACGTACATTTACAGAAGACACCCCAGAAATGCTACTATTTTATACTTGATTCCCTAGTGTTTCTCTGTCATTGTAATTGCCTTGTATCAAGTGCTATTTCTTTTTCCTCTTAGAGTTTTGTCACCTACACATGTGATCAAGACACAATACAGCTCTTTCCAGTCTTCATAAATATTAATTGTGTTAATTAAATATTAAATCAAATATTAAATTATAATTAAAATTAAAAGATTAAATATTAATTAAAAGAGATCTTGTGTTGGTGGCTGTGAGGCATGATACCAAGAAATTGTCTCCTATTTAATGTTGTACCATTTATAATTGTTGTGCTAATGGTCCAGCAGCCAGTTATGTGTTTCAGACTGCTGTATTCATGTTCAAATCACATCATTCTTACCTCTTAAATTGGTTAGGATTATATTGAAATTACTGGTAAAATTCTAGCAGTAGCTTTTCAGTTTGGGAAGGTACAAGACCAGAAAAGTATGCTGATCAAAGTTCACACATTTAGGCTCCCCAGTTCCAGGGCTGCTGGCCTTGGCCTTGGTCTTTAGTAATTTAGAACGTAATGAAGAGATGCTAAATTTTATGCTTAGTCCTCACTGAAGAAAAGTGTTGTGTCCCTTCTACGCTTTTTTCCTGATTATGCTTTCTACTCTTGTAGTTCTTAACAATGGAAAAGCCAATTTGTGCTGACCACTTGTCATTTAATCTGCCTGTTCAATCTCATGTTTTTAGCATGTCTCAGCTTACAGCTCTGTATTCAGTGTTGTAAAAAGGAACTACTTGTCTTTCTCTGCTTTCTACGAAGAGCTCCTGAAGGCCTATCACCTAGTCTTGTATGTTCAATTAATTTGCCAGCACCTTGACAGTTCTGTTATCCTCCTCCTAAATCTTCTCTAAAGCTAAACTTTTAGCATGTCTTAACATGAACTTAAAATGCAACTTCACAGGTGAAAATAAATGGTCACGTGATATGCTACAAGTAGCTTCCTTGTCTTTGCTGCATATTTTCTGTGAAAGGGTGGTTGCTGGAGGAGTTTAAGTTAAAGACCAATTGGAGGCAGAAGAAATTCATGTTTCCAAGTTGTTTCCAGATTCCAGCCTCCCAAACTGTCATAACTTTCAATCTATTTTTTCTTTTTTGTTCACAATGTTGGTAAGGAAGAATAGCTGCTTACTGGGAGAGGAGGGGAGCATACAGTATACCATAGACTTTAATGTTCCTCACCTTGATTTCCTACCAGGATGAGGTTGCGTTAGAACTGTATTAGAAAGACTGGGCTGCATTAGAAAGAACATTGCCTGCAGGTTGAGCGAAATGATTTTTCCCTCTGCTCAGCACTGGTGATGCCACATCTAGAGTGTTGTGTCCGATCCTGGGCTCCCCAGTATGAGAGAGATATGGACATACTGAAGCGAGTCCACCAAAGGCCTACAAAGATTGTTAAGGACTTGGAGCATCTGACATGTTAGCAGAGGCTGAGAGAGCTGGAATTGTTGAGCTTTGGGAAGAGGCAGCTCAGGAGGGATCTTGTCAATATGTTTAAGTACCTAATGGGAGAGTGTAAAGAAGATGGAGCCAGACTCTTCTCAGTGGTATCTATTAAAAGGACAAGAAGCAATGGGCACAAATAGAAAGACAGAAAATTCCACTTAAATGTAAGAAAAAACATTTTTTACTGTAAGTGGACAAAAACACTGGAACAGGTTGTCCAGAGGTTGTGGAGTCTCCGTCCTTGGACATATTCAAAACCTGACTGGACACAGTCCAGAGCAACCTGCTTTAGTTGACCCTGCTTTGAGCAGGGATCACTAGATGATCTCCAGAGGCCCCTTCCCTTCTCAACTCTTCTGTGATTCTGTGTTTCATACCACATGCTGCACTGGAGGTAATATTTTTAATGCAAAACTAACACTCATTCTTTGTAGAAAAAGTAAATGATGAGAGCATGGAAAAGCCATGTTATTAATGCCCTTAGTGTTTACTTTGTCCTCTGTTTATGCTGCTTAATTTGGTTTGTACTGCGTATAGTTTTCAAAATATATGTCTATTTTTCAAATATTCAAGAAACCTGTGTTAGATTATTTTCACTAAAGCAGCGTTCACAAGAAAAGTATGACGAACCGGCATGGTTCCTGTAGACGTTAGAAACATAGTCTCTGATATTAAAATCTACCTGCTGTCTTTTTCTTTCCCGTTTAAAGTGATAAAGGGTACCTGGGACCTAGAAGCCCAGTGTGTGTGAAACCACTTACATTTTTTCATGAAACAGAGGAGATGCCATAAGCATATTTGAACAAAGCACTTGACAAAACAGGCCTAATATTGGATATGCAGTAAATAACTGCGAGCTCTTTTCTGGTGAACCAGGACTGAGACTTTCAAAAAGATATCTGAATACAATGTTTTACAGTATGTTGACTAAAGCATGTCTTAAAAGAAAGGGGGAAAACCTGATTTCTTTCTTATCGGTGTTCATCAGGGTATCTGGTTTTATTAGCTTTTATTTCTGGCCACATTTCTGTTCCCATATGAAGATTCTTTTATTTGAATTTTTATAATTAACTTGAAACTGTGCAGGCTGAGATGATAATCATGAGCCTAGCACAGCTACTTTTTAAAAACATTCAGCTATTTTAACAAAAAAGAGAAGCTAAAAAGAATCCAAACTCATAAGTTTGCATTCACTTTAAAAAGGTGCTTTTTTAATTTAGCTACTCTTTTATGTCAGTTATGTTTTATGTCAGTTAATTTCCTAGATCCTCATCTTCCCTGAAAAGCTTGTTTGCTTTTTCTTTCCTTCTTTTTCTTTTTTTATGCAGCCATTGTGAATTTAGAATAATTACCCTTTTAAAATATGTCAAGATACTTACTTTTTAACAACAATTGTACTGTAAATAATTTAAAAACTAGTATAGGATTAAATTAGAAAGAACGAACATGAAGTACTCCTGCTCCTGCGCCACCTGGTGTTGGGCATTTTGACCGATACTAAAACCAAATTAAGCTACCTTTATTAATGTAGTATAGGTATTGTGAGTAAATACAAAAGGTTAATTTTATTCACGTTGTGCTTGTGTTGAAGAAGTAAAAAAATCTTTCTTTTTGAAGTGGGTAAATGATAAGAAAATTAAAAATAGCAGTAGGAACATTTTGTGGAGCTTGGACTTTATAAATAATGTATTTTTCTTAACTTTTGTGAACTTTTGGACCATTAAGCCTCATAAGAGTTCTTTTGTGTATGTATTTATGTAAGCCCAGGCACATTCCAGTGTTCACTGTGTATTGACGTATCACAAAAGTAGTTGTAAATATTGTTATTGTGGTGGATGAGGCTGGAGGGAAAACACTGATAATACTGATGGCCGTCTGTCCATCAGCCTCTATGTGAAAACTCTGTAATTTCAAACCTATTGATAGATTTAAAAAACCTCAAAAGATAACTTTTGCATGCGTTTTAGAAAAAAAAAAAGCAATTGGGTAGTAAAAAGAGATCTTAATGAGTGTCTACATTAAAAGAAAGATAAGCAGAAGTCCATTATTATATATGTTGTTTAGCTGCAGACTCTTGGCCATCAGTGTACTAGCAGGCCAATTAGCTTGCTCTCAGTGAGACCTCAGTGGGCTGCCTCTTTGAGCTACGCTCGCAGATTACTGCAAAATGTACAAGTGCGTAGCGACTGAATATTCTCTAGATTTAATTAATGGATAAGGACAAAAATGTTGCTTTCATGTATGCTTGCATGCCAGAATTGAAACTAATGGGCTTTCTCTGATGCAAAATTTGCATTCTCTGTTAATGCAAAATTTGATCCTTCCCCCCCCCTTCTTAAATAGCTTATAAATAAACATTGAAAGAACCAGCTTCTTTCTTCTCCCATTCCGTATTCCATAGTTTAGGAGAAAATAGCTTATGTTAAAAGGTGCCTGCGTTACTGTTTTTATTGCATCAGTGTTAGTGTTTTCCAAAAATGGCTAGATACATGAATAGAGAAAATTGTGTTTGTATCTCTGGTAAATGAGGGCATAAAAGGAAAGGAATGTGAGGAGAACAAAGGAAGTAGACTAAAATTTCAAGATTTATGCAAAAATATACGAGAAATTAAGCTTGCTTTTGCTGCCATTAATTTTAGTCCACTTTGCCACTGTTTCAGAATTGCATTTTTCTTGACATCCTGAAGAATTAATCCCTAAATGGGTGATTGAACTATAGACAGTTATAGTTTGGGGTAACATGCAGTCTTAAAGACTGCAGTCTTGCAGACTTGCAGTCTTGAATGTTATCAGAGTAGAAGCTAACTAAATGCAAGTCCTTCACACAGTTGTGTGTGCAGTTTTGGTCAGCACGGTTTTGGTGAGTGTGCTGCATCCTTCATGTTTCATCATGAAGCTCTGTAAGAACTTAAGAAATTCATGCATATCACAATGACTAGGTCAGTTACGTGTGTGTAAACCACAAAACACAGTTATTTAATGTATACATTATAATATCTAATGGTAGGTTTTTTTTCTTTTCTACATGTCCTTATCTATAGCAGGTTTCGGCACGACTCTGGAATTTTTGAACACTGATGAACACTTTTTATGTGTTACAATAGATACTGAAGAAAAAATTGTACATACTGAAATTAGCTTAATAAAGAGGCAATAGGTAAAAGTAAGTGTAGCTACATCTGCCATTTCTTAGTATTCAGTATTACAACCTTCTACCAGAAGGCCAACTGGATAAAAATGTAAAAACATAGATTCTTTTGTGCTTAACTAACACAACCATTTATATGAAAAACAAGGTTTTAAAACATATTTTATATACATTAGAGAAATCTGCATAAAATACTAATGCGGTTGCCATGTACACAGGGTATGTTTTTGCTACGGAGATTTCAGGGTTTTAGACAATGAGGTCAGTGGCTACCTGACCTGAATTTAGAAAACCATATTAGAGAGGAAATTGGTTCTAGTATATAATTTCCTGAAACATCCTCAGGGAACACACAGTTGTGATTACTCGGTGGCTTTAAATCAATGCAGCTGGAACAATACTTGCAATATTTTGCAGCATATTTTTTTAAACAAGGGATTATGAATAATATCTTGGCTAATGATTCCATTCCATTTGTGTCGTAATCAAAACCAGTAATGAAGAGCTGTATGTTTATATAGCACACGCTCTGCCAATTGGCTTTGTGCAGATGATAATAACAAAGAACGACTAGTGTGAAAGGCATTATATGGCTAATTCGGAAACAGGATAAGTGCTTCTATCCAACTTTATTTTTGAAGGTTTTTGCCTCTGGAAAAATTGAATAATACAGATAAAACTTGGCTGAATAACTAAAAGCAAGAGTAGGTCATGCTTCATGCAGGGAATCGTTATCCAGCAGACTGGAAAGGTATCTAGTAGGGAAACATTCCTGAGCTGATTGACCTGCGGAGAGCAGTTAGTATGCTATGAAACTGCTAATAACATAGAGGAGTGACTAAATTCAGTGCAGACAGGCTGTTCCTGAGTTCCTGTGTGAACAGATAGGATAGAATGTACATTATATTGTAAAATCAAGAGAAGCAAAATGCACAGGAAGAAGGAGTAAAAGTACAATGGGAGCCAGAGAGAAAAGGGAAATAAATGCCCAAGGCAAAAAAGCAGGAAGTGCTGAACACGTCTTAATTACCTGCAAGGAGAGCTAAACAGCTTGGAAGTTGTAGGTGTTCAGCAGTGCGCCGGCAGTACGCTGCAACCAAGTGGTTCAGAGAAAAAGAAGTCTGAGCAATAAATGTGGCGTGGAGTGGTATTATTTGAATAAAAATATGGCAAGTGCAAGCAATAATAGGGGAGCAATAGGGAGCAACAGTAACCAAAGTCAAATGAGATTTTACACTGAAATAAAGTTGCAAATCAAACAAATGCGGTACTAGTAGTCTATCACAGAGCAAATTTCTTTTAAATACCAGGCTAACATTGCATAAATATTGATGCAACACTTGTGAAACTGTGCTGAATTAATTAACTTAATAAAAGTGAATATATACAAAGAATAGCAACAAAAACATCGTTATGTATAACCTGAATTTGAAAGCATGGTTAGATCATGAACTAGAAAGCTTTGCTCAAATAAGGATTGGCTAATAGAACAAGTAGGGCCACCTCAGGGCCGACTTACGCTGTGCTGCTGTCATGACGAGCCAAACCAAGTTGTCGATCGATAGCGTAGAGATTGTGCATTACTTCCCAGCTTCCTGTGAAGGGAAAGGAAATGTCCTCTAGCACGTAGATAATCCCAGCTTGTTAAAGCAGTACTTCGTGGTTATGGTTAACTAGATAATAATAATAATATAATCAGGAGAACTGTCATCTCATTTTTGCCTCATATTCTTTAAAAGGAACATAATTCTGAGGCTTACAAGATCTTTAGGAGCCTGCCCTACAACCAGTGGGAACCCAGTGCTGGCCGTGCTTTGCACTTACCACTGGATGAGACTAGAGAAATGGAGCGTTAATCGTTACTTGTTGTTCTTGCTTCCAGCTTTAATCACAGTGTTTTTCCTCACTTTTTGGTATCATCAAAGTCAGCAGTTGCACATATCTTTTTTGTGTAAGAAATGTCATTTAAAATGTTTTTAGATTAATGTCAAATCAGTTAAATGAGAAAATTTCAGAATATAATATGTAAGCTTTTACACAGGCATATAAGAATATATATAATACCCAGGCTTCAGAATTGCTGAGTACCACGATGAGAGACAGTGATATCAGGGGGTGCTGAGAAAATGGCAGCAGGATTTGAGAGTCTGTAAGAGATGCAAATCAGGGCATTTACCTGTCTCCTTGGTGTTCTTTCTCCTTTAATATTGTCACTTTGTCCTTGTCTTAACGTTTACTCTGTGTCTCCACTTCCTAGCCTATTTCTGCTCATGCTCATTTCCCTATCGCCTGCCTCTTGCTATTCTTCCTGCCTTTGTGCTGTGGGTTGGGCTGTTCTCTTGCTTTCCAACAGCCCTGTCAACTGCCACTTTCAACTTGTGAGGAACTTTCAAGGCGCCAGTGTTCCCTTCCCTCCTGCTAAAGAGAGGCCATCCCAGCTGCTGGGAGCCAAAGGCAGAGAAAGCTTAGTTTTTATGCTGAAAAGGCAATTAGCTATACTGCAAAGCTGAATACCTTCTTTGTGGTAGGACACATCCATTTGGGGAAATACAGTTCCTCAACCTGTGTTGAACTCTTTCAGAGCCAACACATGCCAAAGTACAGAAAGACGATTTCATTAGTAGCACCCTGTGTTAATAGCATGAGATTGACTCCCTGTCAGTCAGAGGAAGTAGCAGACTGCCTCAGAGCATGTATTTAGCTGCCGCTCTGGGAGTCAGCGAGATGTTCAGATCTTCTTCCATAGCAGACAGAACATTAAGCAGTTGCTAAGAAGTGAAGGCAGAACTCCCCCACATCCCAATATTTAACTGGCATTTGTCTACATAGGAAATGTGAAAACAGGCCTGAGGATCCCAGACTGTGGACTTTCTTTAAGGGCAAACTGCAGAACTATTACAGAACATGAGCCTGTCATTTCTGGCTTGCAGCCAGGTGAAGCACATTCGAACTACAGAGAGGAAAATGCTTTGTCTGATGAGAGGGATGTAAAAAGGTGATTTTGTGACTCCTTCAAAGTGTTGCTTTGTTAGAACATGGACAACAAATATGGTTGAGTTTAACTCTGAAAAGCATTTACTTCCATAAGCCAGGCCAGTAACTCCATTGTTTTCCATATGCTTCTCTTCTTCGGCAGCTGTTTTCTTGGTTTCAGGAGAAAATTCGCTCCTTTTAGTTACAAGACCAACTTCTTTTTCTTTTCTGAGATTAAAAAGGAGAAAACTTACAAAAACATACCAAAGATAAATGACCCTGAAACTCATCCCATTCAGCTCTTTCATTCAGTTAAATTATACTGAAGAAACATATTTTTCTCTTGTCACTAGCAGTTCCCATAAAAAGGCTGATTTGGCAGCATGCAGATTAACACAAAAAATCATACTCCAAGTAGTTTTATATTATGTGCAGCAAAACTAAGTTAAGTTTGAATGAGAAAATTCTCTTTCAATTCCGTACAACTGAATCCTTATCTGAGTGCTAATCGTGCCGATCAGCTCTACTGATTCCATTTCTTTAGTTTCCCTTGGATATTACTTGTCCTTCAGAAGTTCCTATGAATTAGTGTAAATTTTGTGGTAGGCATCTAGTGTGAAAACCAAGTCTGGGTAGGCATGACAGGCAAGAACTCTCTCTGGAACACCCTCTTTAACTCCAGTTTCAAATCTGATCAATAAGTTTGAAATTTCTTTTTCTATATACCTATTTCTTTTTTCCCTTTTTTGTGGAGCTCTATTTCACTTCTGAGCAGGAGATGGAATTTTTAAGTCCAGTTGTTCTTGTGAGGTCTGTCAGCAGTTATTCCTAAAACGCAGTTTAGAATTACCATGAAAAAATCCCACACACAGCTTTAGAAATTTCTGAAAGGTCTCACACTCATTCTTTTAGTCAGGAGTGTGCTGCCAGCAATTCTTGGCGTGTGTTCTGTGTGCTGAGCCTACATAACCAACGGGCAGCGTTTTAACCAGCTGGATGTGCAAAACCAGAGATTCTTTTGTGTGAAGAAGAATGACTGAGGATATTTAATGCAAAGTCTGTGTTAAAAAACCGGCTTTTAAAATTTCCACTTCAGCCTTACAGTGAGTACAAAAATGTGATATTAAATTAACTTTAAAATGCAGTTCAGTTATATTACTAGGTCCTTTGAATTGCTTTACATAAACTTACTTTCCAGCCATGGTATTGTAAAGATGTTTGAGGAGGTCATGTTGCATGCCAGGATGGTAGGAAACACCTGAGTTTATCCTGCACTTGGGGAAGAGCAAGTATTATTGAGGGAAATAATCTAATGAACAGGTACTTTATGCAGTTCATCTTGTGCACAGGGGATGGATCATGCCTTCATATAATCTGTCACCGCAGAAAACTGCAAAATGTGCATTGTTTCATGACGTGTATCCCAAAATCACGAGTGTAAGTCCTTTACATCACGCCAGTCTTGCATATTTCTTACAGAACGCTGTATGTTTCTTAGGAACATCATATTAACTGATGTATAGAAATATAGCTTTGATAATTCACAGCATCTGTTTGCATCTTTAAAGTTAAGTACTTGTGCTAAAGTGCTTTGTTGAATTGGAAAGGAGGTGATGAGAAGAGAGGAAAGCTCTTGAGTTTCTCAGAGTAGAGACAAAATTTGCAAAGCCAGCTGGCAAACTTCTTTATTTCTCTTTCATCCATTGACATAGTGGAGAGCGGAGAGGAATAGTTCCCAAAGCACATAATTCCATCAAACAACCTGTAAAAACACAATGGGGGTGTAACAAATAGAAAAAAGGGAAAGTGTGATGACAGATTGAGTGCTTTGTCTCCTCAAGTAGCTGCAGAAGGTTGAGCAAAGGTTTAGGAACTCTAAGGAGTGCTGGGGAGGAAGCAGAAGAGAAGAAAGCATATGCATATCTTTTTCAGGAGAAGAGAAATGAGAATTGAGAGAAGCACGTGAAAGATAACAAGGCTAGATGTTTGTATGGCATGGAAACTTAGCAGAGGATGTTTTGGGTTTAGAATAGTATTTTTAATATTCAAAATATCCCACTCTAAAGGCACTGTGAAGTTGTACTGTTTTACGACTCAGATTTGCAAACAGCTTCAAATTCGTGCTGGGATTAACCTCTACAGAGAGCTTTGCAGCTTCTACCACAAACCCCCAAAAAAGAAATGCATCTTCAGCATATTCCCATTGGCAGCTGCAAAAATGTCTTGAGCTTATTTTAAAAACTTTTTAAGAGATAGTGTTATTTATGTCTGTCCTCAGATTGTACACCTCTCGGATAGGCTAATTTCATATAAATAAAGCCTTTGTTTTTCCACATAGACAGAATGAAAGTATTTGTATTAGAGGAACTTCAAGATGATAATATGATCTTGAATAGTAATAATTGCCAAATGAATCTGTCAGAATGGGATTAATGAGAGCTAGTTAAGGATTTACAACTCTAAAGCACCTAACACATCAGACAAAAATTCAGTTAAAGCAGTCAAAATGCAAAACAGTTTAAAATTCCTATGTATTTATAAAAATAATGTGTTATAATTATTTTTTCTGAGTACTTATATTAAATTGCTTCCACTTTAATAATAGTATTACTTCCTCAAGGTAACAATGGATGCAAGCTATTAGCGATGTACTTCAAATGAAAATGGGTAGCTATACTGCAAGTATATGATCTGTTTCAATGGAAGGTTTTTATTTCTTTAGATATGTAAATTGTCAGAAATATGAAGTAGATTAAGAAGAAAAAAGAAGCTACCTGTTTTTTAAAGGAGGAAAAAATACTGCTAGCATGTGTTCATGCTATCTGTGAAATCTTCACACCCCTCATACCCTAATAAATTTTGAATCACTTCCAATGGATTTAAGAATGCTGCTGATTTCAAAGGCATTACAGTGATGTGAATATAGGTGGAAGCAGTGGCCAGATAGCAGAAAGAGATGGTATTAACGTTCCCTGGGAAAAAGTAAGGAAAACTCAGCAAGTTAGCCTGCTCAGAGCTCCAGCCTACCTGCAGCTCTCTTGTACTGTTTCTCGCTTGGCTGTCTGGCATCAACCAGGAGCACTTGGCAAGCGGGCGTAGGAGCTATGGGAATAAACTGGGAATATTGCACTATGGAGGAATATCAGGACATTAGAAGGAACAGGGATGGACAGGTAGAAGATGTGGAAAAATCTTACAGTTTGTAGTGTAAAAACATGTATCATCAGAAATCATAATGCATTAGTTTTTCAGATTATCTTTGGAATCTATACCTGCCTATTAGAAAATCATGAAAATACAATGTAACACTTGGATTATCAAGTGAGTTGCAAGTACTTACTCTGTTAAAAAGATTTTTTTTACCGTTGGACATAATTCTTGAGGCAAATGCTTTTATATACAGTAATTACTACAGTAATTTTTGTGCAGTTAGTGTAAAGGTTAGGTCAGCTGAGGTTAATTTAGATGATCGCTCTGCACAGTTCCGAGCTACAGCATTAATATAAGCAAAATGTCTTCATTTATGTAAAAATCAGTCTGGTGCTTGTGCAAGTTTACATCAAGAAGTGTGAGAGGCTAAAATTTCTATTTATCCACATTACACCTTGCTCTTCTTCAGCACAAAAATCGCTCTATGGTGTAGATTTCAAAGCCCTATGATTTGGAACACTGTATATAGAATGAGGTATATTATCATGCGAGGGAAATTATTAGATATATTCAAAATAAGGAATTCAGGATTAAGGATCCTGAGTTCTTTCTGTGTTGGTTCTGCTGATCTACTGTATGACTGGGGTTCGGTTCTTCAGCAACGTGTTTTAATCTCAAATCTACATTGTGAGATAACTTGATCTTGGTTTTTTGGAGATACTGAGTTCTCCCATGTTCAAGTAAATAGAAGAAATAGGGCAGAGCCTGGGGAGAGGGGAATAACTATGTGAGTTTTATAGGTGTAAAATAAATAGATCTCTGAATTGCTTTATTTCTTGGAGGAAGGTGTCTTGCAGACGACCATCATTGCAAAAGATTAGTACTATCTTAGAGCACGGCTATCCTTTTAGTCTTTTAAGGATGTGAAATTAATGGGACTACTTACATGCTTAATGTTAAGTAGGCGTTTTTGTACCTTGCTAAACTGTGACCTGAAGCAGTATCCGTCCGTTTTAGTCTATGAATATTTTGTGAGGCCTGACTGTTGCGTCAGTCCAGCTTCAGAGAGTGGAAGCAGGAGATTCTGCAGAGGTAGGATAACTAGGCGTCCATTTATTAGGTGGGAATCACAGGTGCACTACACCATCTGGTGTCGTATGCGCTGTCTTGTACCACATCACATTGATATGCACCTCCGTCAGTGAGATTTGTGCTGCATCCATCCCAAAGTATCAGTACATAAGCTGTGAGAAGTGGTGCTTTAGCCAAGACTACATATTTAAGGCTAAATTTTGTAAGCAGGGAATATCAAATGGAAACACAAGGACAGTATTAACCCCCAACCCCCTTTATATGCCATTTGCAAGACCACTACCGGAATACTGGTTATAGGCGATCCACGTTTTCAGGATGATGAAATATTATAAAAAATTTATACGTAAGAGGGAGAGATCAGAGCGGCTCAGTTCCACAACAGTTAAGTGGTGACTTGATCATGGAGCATTGGTAGTGGTCACAGAGGAAGGATTTTTCTCATAGTAGGCGACTCTTAATCTATCTAATATCTTTCTGTATTAGATAAAGATATAACAGGAGCCAGGCTCTGGAAACGGAGATTGCAAGTATGGTGCAAATTTTAACAGCACGAATAATGAACTATGGAAAAACGTAGCTGTAGAGATGGTAGCTTTTCTGTTACAGTAACTCTTTAAATTAAGGCTGAATGTCTCTCTGGGAAATATATTGTAGCTCAGAGGATGTGGACTTGCTGCAGAAGCTGCTGGTGAGATTCAGAGGAGGTCAGATCATGAGGCAATTGTCCCTTCTGAGCCTAAATCCTTTGAATCAGAGGCACAGAGTTCTCTTAACACCTTGATGCCTAGATGTTTCTCCGGTATCAAGAGACGTTCAGCTAGTCAAGAAAAAGGTTCAGAAAGGCTGTAGCTCAAATGTGATCTGGTGGTATTTAAGCAAAAAACAGTTTAGGGGGGTATAGTATCCAGAAGTCCTAATCGGGATCTGGTGCCATTGTATCAGACCTTAGCACACGTGCAGTAAGATATGTCCCTGGATATTAAGAGTTGTTCAGTAGAACCTGAAAGGGATTTGAAGAGCACTTACTGAGATTTTTTGGTACAGCTCTGGAATGAGATAAGAAACCACCTCTAATGACCACAGGGATAGTCATCTCTAAGGGAATGAGAAAACGAATTGGTAAGTAGGACTAGCAAATGTTTGGCTTGTGTTCACATTCCAGGTAATATAATTACAGAACCTTAAACATTTGGAGTGATGCGCATACGTTTACAGGGTAATTACATTTAACTCCAGGAAGTTCACAAAATATTTCCCATATTCCTGTGTAATGTGGGAAATTTTGCGTTGATATTTTCTAAATGTCATATTGAATAGTACATTCTATTGCAGATTCTTCTTAAGGTACCTGAGGTGGCTGCTTTAGAAAGAAGATACTTTTCTCAGTGTAATAATTTCTGTGTTTAAATATATTTTTAGTATTTCCATATATCCTGTTACCAGGACATTTTAAAGTAGGCCAAAAGATTAATAAGGTATTAACGAACTGCATGACTAAGCAAGTTTGTTTTCGCTGTAGCTATACTGTGCATGTTGTCAGTTTTCATAAACGTAGTTGTTGCTTCTGAGAGTTCACCTCTGCACAGGATCACCTTTGTTCAAAATGTACTATGCAAGTCAGTGATTAACAAGGGATTGGCTAATGTTCATTACATTATGCAATTTTGATTCTGCTCCTTTTTGCATTTGGGGTGAGGGGGAGGGAGGGAAAGTGTCCAAAATCCTCTCGTTCATCTGAACTTTGCACAGGCCTGAGTGCTCGGAGCCTGTCATGAGCGTAGGCTCTTGCAGGATTGGACAACATATTTTATTGATCGTGTCGTGCGATACAAAATGAATTGCGCACCGCAGAGCGGTCACCTTGGCTGACACCCGCAGGTATGCTGAACATAACTACATGGCAGTAACACCCCCACGGCATGTGCCAGTCCTGGAGCCAGTCCCAGCACATCCTTGGCCTGGACCGGGCCTCGGCTGCAAAAGCGGGGAGAAGGCCGGTGCCTGAGTCTTCGCTGCTGCCCAGCTCTCGGGCGAGGTGGGGTAGTCCCTGCCTCGGCACACGCGATGCTGCAGCCTCCGTTTTGGCACTTGGGTTTAGGGCAGCCCGGAGCACTTTCCAGAGAGCCTGCCCTAACGCGCTGGAAAAAGTCAGGGTCTCGAAACCTTTGAGCACAAGCACAGCAGGAGCGTGGATTTTACTCAAGGATCTAAAAAAAATTATTTATATATTTATATTATAATATATATATATATATTATATATATATATAACCTGTAAAAAAAAGAAAAGAATGGGGTGTAAATTGTTAACCATCCCAGTTAACAAAGGATAATTACGTTACAAGCTCCCTCTCCTGTGTCAGCCTCTATACTCATAGCACGTTTATTTACCCGTTTAAAAAAAAATAAAAACCAGAACACCCAGACCCTGGGGAAACTCCAGGTGCTGCCTGACCCCTGGCGGCCGCGGCAGCCACAGCAGCAGCCCGGGGAAGCCGGACGCGCCGGCACGAGGCTGGCGGAGCGGCGGGAGGCGCGGCGGCAGCGTCGCCGACTTCTTCCGCCTCGGACGGACCCACGGACGGGGCTAAAAGTAAAGCAGCCAAGGCGGCGGCCCTGGGACCCGGCGCGCGGCGCGGGACGGCGCGGCGTGTCCCTGCCGGCGGCCCGTACGGGGCGGAGCCGCGGGCTCGGCGGCGCTGAGGGCAGCGGAGCGGAGCGGAGCGGGGCGGGGCGGGCGGCCATGGCGTCGGGCAGCGCCATCCAGATCCCGAGCCGGCTGCCGCTGCTGCTCACCCACGAGGGCGTCCTGCTGCCCGGCTCCACCATGCGCACCAGCGTGGACTCGCCGCGGAACATGCAGCTGGTGCGGAGCCGCCTCCTCAAGGGCACCTCGCTGAGGAGCACCATCATCGGCGTCATCCCCAACACCAGCGACCCCACGTCCGACGGCGACGAGCTGCCCTCCCTGCACAGGTGCTCGCCGGCCCGGGCCCACACGGGCAGCAGCTCTTCCCCTCGGCCGGGTTACGTGACCGACACCCGGAGCGAAGGTTGAGAAACGAGAGCGAGGGGGAAGCGAGCGGAGAAAGGAGGCCAGGAGCGCTGCGGCCGTGTCAGTTATTAGCGGTTAAATCGTTTCCCCCCGAGAAAAGCGCCGGGGCAAAGCGACCTGGCGTGCGTGTCTGAATTTGATTCGCGTAAGCTGACCTGAAGCCGTTGTTTGGGCTGAGGCGCGATTTCACTGAAGAACTGTAAAATAAAATACTCTGTTTCCTGGCACGCGTAATTTAAGCAGAATCATGATCACTCCAGTCCTCACTGAATTTAGTTAAATTATTGATCAAAAATGTTAGGTGTTTGCAGATCCGCTGTCTAGTTATATTATTTTAGCTAGTTTACCAGTTAGCTCACTCTTTTTGCTGTTTTAAGGTCTGATTTTGTTAAGCTGTATTATGGAGGGAATTGTATAATTTGGTTACCTTTATTTATAAGGAACTAAATGACCCAGGAAGTTCTTGCGGCCTGTAGTTCTGTTACTTGTTGGTAAGAAGTACATGAAATCTGCTGTTGAAGGTTACAAATAACACAAAGACTTGACCTGTTTTTAGGATTGGCACGGCTGCCTTGGCAGTTCAGGTGGTTGGTAGCAACTGGCCCAAGCCACATTATACACTGCTGGTTACCGGCCTCTGCCGATTCCAAATACTGCAGCTGCTGAAAGAGAAACCCTATCCTGTTGCTGAAGTTGAGCAGTTAGATCGACTTGAGCAGTTTACTAATCAGCACAAATCAGAGGAGGAACTTGGAGAGTTGTCAGAGCAGTTCTACAAGTATGCAGTGCAGGTAAATTATTTTAATCCTCTGTGCTTTGTGTCTGTATGTTTATGCATGTATTTTGGGCTTTCTGCTTGTTTCCTGTCTGCCTTCTCTTCCTGTATTTCCTATAGTTTTTAAGTGCCAAGTGAAGTTTCAATCCTTTTGCCCCCAGATGAATATTTTTGTTATAGCTTAAGGTTTATGTGTTGAGTTCCAGTATCTCTGTGCAGTTCATTGCAAGATAAGTCTAACTATATGTTAACTTTGTAATAACTTGGTATTGCTTTTGATTTAGCAATACTATAAATACGCTTTAGTGAACAGAATACTTTTGAATAAGCTTTTTCCCGAATCCCTAATACATACAGTGATTGATTTGTAATAAATATATTATTAAAGGAAAAAATCCATCTGGAGTCCTGTTTATAAACAGATATCCCCAGCTATAATGAAGTTGTATTTAAAGGCTGTGTAGAAGGAGAATCATAATAATTTTAAGATAACAGGGAAAGCTATCTTCTTCTTTTAAGTGGGATGGGAGGGGAGAGGGGCATGAAAGATACAGGCACTGAAGAAAAAAGCCTTGGAAACTATGATGATATTTATGAACTTCTTGAACGAACAAAAAGCCCAAAGTCTTGATGGCCCTATGCTGAGTTAGTACCTTTTTTTTACCTTAGACTTTTGTGTGGGTTTTTTTTTTTTTTAAATAAATCTCAGTAGCTTCTTGGCAAATTATCTAGACACATTTTATACTGAAAGATGCAATTCTTTTTAGTTTTAATACATGTTGAAATAATTTTAAAAAACCCATAAACAACAGTGAATATTGTTTAGTCTGCGTTCCTCACAGCTGGTTGAAATGCTGGATATGTCTGTTCCTGCTGTTGCAAAGCTGAGACGTCTTTTGGACAATCTGCCTAGAGAAGCTTTGCCGGATATACTGACTTCTATCATTCGTACATCCAACCAAGAGAAGCTTCAGGTATTATGTTCTTGCTTAGAAGTTTTGGTGTTTCTTTTGTTGCTGCCAGTGTTGCACACTCAACCTTGAATTGAAAGCGTAACTTAGTTCTTTCAAAACACACCAAATAGAAATTAATGCAGTAGTTCTAAGTGAAGGTGTGTGCTGTAGCTGAATCTCATGCGGGAAAAAGGTACATCATTCACCTAAAAATCAGCTAAAAATCAAACTTAGCATGTCCAACTTTTTGTTAGAAGTGATGAAGAAAAGAGCAGCCAGTGGAAGCTGTGGGAGTATAGACAGCCTGATTCTACTTATTTCCACGCATCAGCCTCATTAAACGTGAAAGTAGAATAAGTATACTACAGTATTCTTAAAAGTCTTAAGGCATAAGTTGATGTTTCTGAGTATGCCTGAGGAGATTGTACTGTAATTTTCTTAGAGAGCCATCTCTTTTCTGAGGTTTAATAACTGAGGAATAGAATATGGATGGATGTTGGCTACACAAGATGCGGTTGAAATAGGAAGACACATTAAAAAGAGACAGGATAAAAGATTCTTTTTGGTCACTTTGTAGTTTTGGCATCCAGACTTCCTGCTACTTTTTAAAGTATACTCAGAGTTACAAATCAAGGGTATCTAGTTTTTAAGTTATGGCATGTCCTCCCTAGACCAGCACCAGAAATTTTTCTTTCATTTAAGGAATTTCTTAGAGTAAATATAACATACTGTGCTTTGCTTTGCTGACAGAAAACTGTCAACAAACAGTAGACGAGAAACGACGGTCTTATCTGACTTCTTGAAGACTTGTGTTTACTTTTCTTGTGTATAAACAGTCTTCTCTGTTTACCTGGTGGATCGCAGTTATACAGCTTTTGGTTTGGTTTAACAACAGATGTACAAATCCTGAAGTAATATCATAGCCTTGAGGATAGATTTTTACGTGCTATGTTCTCTTTACTTTTCTTCCTACCTCTTTTTTCCCAAACCACCTACTCCATAGCTCTGGTCAAAGCACAGTAATAGAACTCTCGGCCTTCTGAAAGTTGATGAGCTGTTAACCTGAAAGTGCTGGCTACTCATAACTCCTTGCTCTTAGATTTTAGATGCTGTTAGGCTGGAAGAACGGTTCAAGATGACTATACCACTGCTTGTTAGACAAATTGAAGGCCTGAAGCTGCTTCAGAAAACAAGAAAGCCCAAACAGGATGATGATAGAAGGGTATGGACCTTTAAATGTGGGATTCTTAAATATCCTAAATAAGTATAAAGGTGCACTTTTAAACAGGCCAATGGACGTGCGTGATTTTATTCTGTGTACAGTTTTAATCTGTGGTCATAATGTTTCTTAGTCAGTCTGGAGCTGTAGGAAACACTCAGCCAGCAACTCTGACTATTTGCATATCTAAGCTGTCTAGGCATTACATTACATTTACGTTATAATTATTCTAAACTGTCTAGGCTTTATATTACATTTTTTAATCTGCCCACTTGCTGATTTTGAATAAAAACTCAGTTTCCTTTAAAGAATCATTTCCCAGTTTATGTGCACTGTGTGTACACGCTGAGTTTTGGCCTGTGCAGAATTTGTAAGTGAAAGATGTACCTTTTATTAATGGCATTGCAGGTGAATGATAGCTTTTGAAATAACAGATAAAGCATGTGTGATGTGAAACATAGCTTGTTAAACTGTGGTAGCCTGGCCTTGTGTTGCATCTAATTATACCTGTGTGGGTATGTTTACTAAAGAGGAAATAATCAAGAAACAAAAGAAGAACAGAGAAGTGACCCTTCTCTTTGTAAAGATTGGGTTTATCCCGTTTAATATGATAGGCTGCAATACTAAGCCTTTTAAAATATCATGACCAACTTTTTTTTTTTTGTCTTCTGCTACCTACTAGATGTGGGTAGATGATAAATAACACTCAGCAAATACTTGCAAAAAAAAAAAAAAGCGGTAACCTTTTAAAGTAGTATTGATAACACTTGTAGAACATGTTTATAAAAGTTTTAGATCAGATTAAAATCTTCTCATCTGACTTTTTCAGTAAAGGAGACTAGAGAGGCTCCCTAAGCACATTGCACGTGTTTTTTCATGGTTTCTGTCTAAAGTCAAGGGCATGTCTTATTTTAAAAATCTCCAAAACTGGTGCTATTCTGTGGCTTGGTTTTCTATGTTATAGGTTGTTGCTATTCGTCCTATTAGAAGAATCAATCACATTCCAAGCGCTACAGAAGATGAGGAAGAAGAGGAAGATCATGATGACGTTGTCATGCTGGAAAAAAAGATTAGGACTTCCAGCATGTCAGAACAAGCTCTTAAAGTTTGTCTTAAGGAAATAAAGAGGTAGGAGATTTTCAAGCAGTGATTGCTTCTCTTATTTTACTATTTGAGAAAAATTTGCACTTTTTTTCCCTTGATACTGTATTTTATTGGTTGCGTTTGGGAAATAATTTTAAAAACTTTAGTAGAGTGAGGTTTTTCCTGTACGGATTTCATCGCTCCATGTCTTTTGAACATCAGAGGTGATAATAGAAAGAAATATGAAGTCTTCTAGGTTTAGAAATTAATATAACATTAAACTACACACTCTAGCTCTCTATATTATGAAGTGAAGACTTCAAAAAAAAAAAAAAAAAAGAAGAGGAAAAAAGGCAAATAACTTCTCAGTTGTTAATAATTGATATATAAACTGATCCAGATATTTCTGATATAGAGATCTCTTGAGTCTTTTTTTCCCTCTATTTTTCCCTGGTGAGGGAGGTGAGTGTGCTATCTGTGATGATACGATGTTTCTTCTTCAGTGAAAATGCATTGATATTGTGCATGTAGGGAGATTATCCTTTATATCAGCTTGATGTAGTAAATTTTTTTCTTTTTCTTTATGTTATACATGCATAAGGAATTAATCTCTTTTTTTTTTTCCTGTTCACATCATACACATAAGCGGTTTTTATACAAAGACAGTCTCCTGGGTGTTGGAATGGTGACCTGTTTTTTTAGTAATATGCTTGTCAGTGTAATAAGAGGGTATACTGATGGCCTCAAGTTTACTAAATATCTGTCTTGTAGTACAGGTGAGATCTCACTTTGCAGTTAATTCCTGGATAATCTAATGAATTTTGTGCATGTATTTCTAGATTAAAGAAGATGCCCCAATCAATGCCAGAGTATGCTTTGACCAGAAATTACTTGGAACTGATGGTGGAATTGCCATGGAACAAGAGTACAAAAGGTGACCATGTATTGAACTCTTCTGTTACTGTTGACTGTCTCTTGTACAGACATTTTAGTACAAGAAGCCACCATGTAAACATTTATTTCGGCCCGCCTTACAAGTTTTTGTTTCATGGTTTGATAGTAAAAACGTCATTAATGCGTTACCGAGGTCTTACGGTCTAGCTGGTTTAAAATAAGATTTGTACTGGATAGCCCATGTAACTCAGTTGTACATCTTAAAATGTGAATTAAAAAAGTATTAGGAATGTCCATACGGAAAAATGAAGGTATTACTACAATCTGTGCTGGTATCGTACATATATATTTTTTATATATATATATTTATACACACACACACACACACACACACACACACAGAGAGAGAGCTATCATAAACATTAGAATATGGAATACCACAGTGCAAAATGAGGCTAGGAGGGTGAGTATGTATTCAAAGAGTCCCTGGAAGGGTTATAATGTGTTTGCTAGTCTTTACAGAAGTAGTACCTCTGCGTTCTTACAGCTTTTGTTATTTTTACTAACTACGTTGACGTTACCGTTAATCGTGTTGCGTTACTACGGCTATATGACAAAACAGTAGTAATCAAAACACTGTTATACTTTTTCAAAATGATGGATTTCTTTCTTTAGATTTTTCTCACTGAAGTTCAACTGGAACATTAGAATAATTTTTTTATTTCACTTTTGTTAATCTCAACCCTTGGCAGTACTTTGACTGTTTTCTATTTGAACTAGCTTTTTTTTTCATTTCTCACTGCACACTAGTTCATAGTTCATAGTGGTCACTGAGATGTCTCTGTACTTTACAGTCTGTTTTGGATCACAGCATCCAGAAGTTACGATGTGCATTTGGAAAAAAAGAATGTAGAATAATTACTGTAAAGCTGTTGGGGGTAGTTTTTTCTCGAGAAGTGTAGGTAGTATTTCTCTTAAAAATAATGAAGAAAATTGCATCAAGCTAATTGCCATCTATATGTCAAAAAAAACCCTTCTGGATCATTAATCTTCCTGAAGAAGATCTTGGCACATCTGAAATTAGTCACGTTTGGTAAGGAACAAGAGTGTGAAAAAGCCTAATTGTAGTTACTTTTAATAGTTACGACTTCAGGTATAATAGAAAAACTTAGTATCACTTCAGCTTTCTGCCACAGTTTTGAAAAATTGTCAGATTGATATTATTAATATGAGAACAGAACACAAAAACTGAGAGTGAGGAAGGGATGGAAAATCAAACATGACTTTTTTCTGCTGACCAACAGGAGTAGATTAATTAAGCAAAACGCCCTTCCAGAAGGTGATCTGCTAAGGGAAAAGAATGTATAATTCCTTTCAGCAACTGTTGAAGAGTGAGGCTTTTGAATGGCGTTTGTAGCAATCTGATTTTAAAAAGAAATTTACTGTATACCATGCTAGCAGAAACATCTCTTAGTACGTGTGGAGATGAATGTCAGCCTTTTTGAACTAGAGCCTTGCATGTTCACAAATATTCTTGTAAATATTTTTGTTAATCATATCCTTAAATTGTAAAAAAAAAAGATCAGCTTACAAACGTATACTCAAAGAACCTCGAGATGAGTAAAGGGTTTGATTTTTATGGCCAAAACTGAAGTGTGCTGGTGGAATGTTTCATAGCTGAAAGTTGCTCTTTCAGCTTGCGAAGTTATGGCATGTCACAGATGGCTTGAAGTTTATTACTTTAGGTGAAGTTGCAAAGTTTCTATTCACAAGCATATGCATGGTGCTTTGGAGAACTTTAGGTACAGTGAATAAAATTATACATTAAGAGACTAAAAGCTAGGAAGTTATGACCATTAATGATGGTTTTTTTGTCCGTGATTCATTAAAAAATTGACATGGTTGATGAAGAGTTTTATGTTGATGAACATGTTTGAGAATATATTGCTGTCTTTCATACTATAGAATGAATTGTTTATGTCTTAAAGGTAAATATGCTGATTTTTTTTCTCTTGTCAACGATTGATAGATCGCCTTGAAATTCGTGCAGCTCGAATTCTTTTGGATAATGATCATTATGCTATGGAGAAGCTGAAGAAGAGAGTTTTGGAGTACTTAGCTGTCAGGCAGCTTAAAAATAACCTCAAGGGACCCATTCTTTGTTTTGTGGGTCCCCCAGGAGTCGGTAAAACTAGTGTTGGAAGGTCTATTGCAAAGACTTTGGGTCGAGAGTTCCACAGAATTGCTTTAGGAGGAGTCTGTGATCAGTCTGATATTCGAGGCCACAGGTAACTATTTCTTCCTCTCCTACTTGTAATTTTTTATTTTGTGCGTTACAGAAGGTATTGATTATTTTCATTGTTCAGCTGAAATGGAGAAGGCATCCTAAAGATCTCATTTCATGCACCATAATTATGATTACTCACCCAAGAGAATTTTAATAGTGGAAACGGGCATGTAGTGTTGAGATAATGGCTTTTATGCTTAGCTCCTGCTGCTTGTGATGGTACAGAATGGAATAATCACACATGGATTTGGAAGACTTGCAAAAATTTAAGAACATCAAAATTCACAAATTTGTAACTTAAGAATTGACGTACTTTGGGGATAATGAAAAAGTGCATTTATGCACTTCTAAGACATTTCCTCTTGAGTCAGTATTGTACTGTGAAGAAAGATTCAGTACCAAGTCTAACGCAAACTTAACTTTCTTTTCTGAAATGTTGGATCTGATTTTTCTGCTTCTTAAATGGGATGCAAAGACTTAATTATGTGAATATGAATAGCATGTAAATAGCAGTAAATTAGTTATAAGCAAGTTGTATGGAACAAAAAAACAGTAAACCTGGTGCTTACGAGTTTCCAGTGTAGCAACTGAATTGTTTGAATATATCAAACTTGCTAACGTACTATTCTTCCATTTCAAAAGGAAGATTTTTTTCAAGGACTGTAAAACTGGAAGAGCTCAAAAGAGATTTTTTGGTGGTGACTTTCCTTAGGGCTTTTTTCTAATCTTGAATCTCTTTCTGTATGTACTCCTTAGTCTTTTAAGCCATTTGTTCATATTAGTTGGCTCCCCGCTCCTTCCACTGGAGGCCTAATGAATAGATAATTTAGATTAGTGGCAGCCAAACATCACTGCACCCTTTTCAGTTCCAATAATCACCTTTTATGTTTCCTGCAGTTAGTGTAGGAAATTTGAAATAATTAACTTGGTAGCACTCTAAAGATCTGTAAAACCATCTTGTTGTTGTTTTTAAGTCATGTTATTGAATGAAATTTCCCCTTACAAATGTTTGTAAATTGTTGCAAATTAAAGTTATCAGTTCTTTCTTTGATTCCTTTTAGCAGTTAATTTTGGCCAATGACTGTGCTGCTATTTTCAGTCATCGGTGTACAGCATGGTTTCTTGCTTCAATTCCAGATTATGCTGTTATTTGACTTTTTTTTTTTTCCAAGGTCTAAGAAGGACTTTGATGTTCTTACCACTTCCCTGTGTCATTTTAATGAAAATTATTATAAGAAATGTTTTAATAAAAGTTCATTTTGTAGCACCAGACTTGCAAATGTGTAAGCTAGTTGGGCGTGTGAACACATGAGAGTGGGGGAAGTTGACAATCCTAACCAGAAGAAATACAGGAGACTTGCTGTATTGTGTTGTGCTGAAGCTGTGCATAAACTTCTAGGAATCTAGGGTTATGATGCATTTCTAGGAATCTGGACTGTGACATACTACTGATCGCTTACTAGACCAGAACATATGACATAGGAAAAAGTGAGGAAACAGTGACTGTGTACTTGATGGCCACTTGAAAAATCAGAGTTGAGTGGTAAACCTTTACTTAGGCACCCCTGAAAGAATGAGCAATATGCTTAATTCCTGTGTAGATTCTTCTGTGGCAGATTTCCAGGAATTTTTGTTTTCCAGAGAGTGCTTGACACTTGTCTTCATTTTGTAGCTTGAAAGGAACTTCGGAAAGTTTTTTCTTATAGTAGGTTCTATGAACATACCCAGCAGCTACTCGGGACTAAACAGTGAATAGTAGACATTTGTCGATATTTTTGTTTTAATGCATCAGTTTTTAGTTTACAGCAGCACTGTGTTCATGTGATTGTTTTGTGAACCTTTAATATTTGCTTTTTGCCACCTTACTGAAGGACTAGTGGAACATTTAGGGAAACTCTGTCCCCATTCTTCAATATATGTTGTTCTTATAATTCATAAACTGTACTGCTGACCTTTATTTAACAAATAATAATTCTGATGTTTCAAATTACATGTGATTTGGATCCTGAAAACAACTTAAAAGGAGATGCAACGTGTTGCTATTCAAAATGAAACCGCTAGAGGCTGTTGAATACTAAGCATTATAGTGTTTAAGACATTAAGTAACTTTTCCAGGGCTGAGTTGGACTGCAGCCTTCCTGATAGGGAGAGGGTGTCTATGAAACTGACGTTATAAACAGAAGTGAAGCTGTCAACAACTTATATTTAGTTGCCACTAATTCCTTACTGTTTTCCTTACTATTGTCCTTATTTTATTTTTGGCTTTCTATTGTGTGCTTATTTTTAATAAAGACAGCTAGAGTTGCGTGACAAAACTTTTTAAATTCAGATGTTTGTGGCTGTCATTACACTATTTTTTGATGGCTTTATTAAACTATAAATGCATGTTGGAAGCTAAATTTCCTTATAAATTTACTATCTATTAAAGTACTTGGCAAGACAGTATGTTTTTCGTCAGAAAATGAAAACAGGCCATCTAATATTATCAAGAGTTTCGTATGATAACTGTTTAACAAACAAGGAAGTGTATAGTTTAAGACCCAAACCAAACTTTATCGCAGTTAGGAGGAGGAGGAGTTATTCATCCCTTTTAGCTGACTGCTTTTGCAGGTTTTGTGTATGTGAAGTTAAAACCAACAGTTTCTTACAGTTTTTAAAGTCTGCTTTACATTTCTTTTCTGCTTTGTTACATCTTCAGAGTAAGATTTAATCGAGTTTGAAACTGCAGCTTTTCTGTAGGCCTCTCTGTAATGTCATTTTGCATACATAGATCCTGCAAGTTAATTCCAGCCAAGTGAATCCATACTGTGCTTCCAGTGGCAGTCACAGAAGGGAATTATAGAAGTGATGTGAAAGTGTTGGAGACATAGGTTGCTGTTCTCTGACTTTTACTCTAAGTAGGCTTATTTCCTAAATACTGTATGTTAGGAGCCATTCCTTCTCCCTTTAGGAGAAAGGAAATAAGAAGCTCCATATTAGGCTGCAGTTAAAGAAAGCTCCATTAACGTTGCAGAAACACGATAGTACGTTGGTGGAGGCTTAATGCACTAAAACATTTAGGAAGAAACGGGTTCACTTTCTTTTGAAAGCAAGTACTGCCTAAAATAGTGTTTACTGTGTTTGGTCGCTTATTACTGTTGTAGGTGAAAAGTACATAACTGATAGATTCAGCAAGCAAAACACAATACATTGGATTGCAGCACCAAGGGGAGTGTGCTGTGATGTATAACTAGGGCAATCTGGAAACGCCCAGTTTTTACCATTTAAATGAGGATCATGTGTCTGCAGCTGGAGTGCATGTGAATCCTTTCTTCACTTGGTGAAGACCAGCAACTACTGTTCTATTTCCAAAATAAAGTTGTCGTCTCAGTACGGAAGCAGAAGTGCTTTATCAGACATCCTCCAGCTGTCGTTAATGTTTACCACTCATCTATACCATCTGTAAAAGTCTGCTGCTTTGCGTTTGATGGTAACTTGCATTTAAAGAAAAATAAAGCACTGTGAAGGGCTTACTGAACTTTTTTCTAAGTAACTCACTGCTTTTAAGATCTCCTCATTGCTGATATATTGTCTTATGCAGGAACTGTGTGATCTTTTCTCTGGCATGTGTGTGGTTTTCTATTTTTAAAAGGAAAAATGTAATTGCTCCTTTTATTTACAGTGGTGCTAGTGAGATCACCATGAAGCTCGTTGGTTTTTTTTTGTTTGTGGTTTTTTTTTTTTTCTTCATACTGGCTTCTGTGTGAAATACTCTTATATCGCACCACTGTTCAACTTTTAGAAGTCTAAATGGTTTTCTTCTGGTTTTGGTCTATGCTGAAGGCTTGTTCGGGTGCATCTGTGTATTAAAAGGTACGATTCCTCACCAATATAGATAGCTGTGCTGGCAGAAATTTGCAGCACAGGCATTGCTATGCTGGAAGAAACAAACCTCAAACAGTTTCACTTGTGAGGAATGGCTTTGTTATACAAATCCAAAGCACAGATATGCTTGTTAAGCACTTGAGTAGGTGAACCCTACAAAAAATAAGTTGTGAGCTTGTGCAAATAAGCTTAGAAACAGTTTTTTTGGTGGCATGAATTTTGTTAACTCTTCTTAGTTCCTGGCGAGTCTGCCAAGTGCAGATTGAAAACCACTGCGGCTGAAAGCATTCTAAAGCTTTTTCTCTTCACAACAGTATGAAGAAATTGGGTCATGTTTTTACCAATACTGATTGCGTTCTGACTCCTAAACGTTCCAAGTTAACACGGGGAGAGCTGACAAGGTTAGATTTCCCGGCAGTCTTCCTTGCCTTTGCTAGGATACATAGATCCTAAGGACAGGCTGTACAACTCTAGTGGTTTTTAGAGTAAATTATCATTGATTTCATGCACAGAGTGCATGGACAGTTGAGATGATTGTCCTGATATAAGCTGTCACTGACTGTGTGTTTGAAACATCTATAAAAACTTGGAGGCTGTTACTTTGCTGAGGGAAAGTATGCAGACCAGAATACATGCAGTTGATCAGGCTACTTGTTTGCAAAAATAAACCTTACCTTCTACAGCATTACAGGTTTGTGGGTTTTTAACTGGTAGGATTGTCAATAGTAGTAAAAACATTAACAAATTACAGACCTTTTGTGGCATGAGCTCTTAAGGTTGCTTTTAATTGTTACTACACAGATGAGGCAACCAGGAAACTTGATCTGTACTTCCTGTTTTAAATGGAAAGCGGCTGATTCTCTTTCTAGCTTTAATATATGGAGAGAAGTAGTGTGTCAAAAAATGAGTAAAGCAGTGTGTTATGTAAAAGATGCTAATATAGAATACTGTTTTTCCTCCCTTTAATTCCAGCTAAATAGGGAAAATAATACACTTACAATTAGTGGCTGCTGTTCACAAATGGCGGTGTTTAGTTTCAAAAGTTACAAGGCAGAGCTTAATGTCCAGAGAGATAATGCTCATATCTGCATGTAATTTTAATATTGTCTTTTACTGTAAATATCTGCAGGATCTGGCTTAGGGAGGACTCTTATGTTGATGTGTTCCATAATAACCACTTAGAAGTAGAAACAGGCTATCTATTTTTCATTTTTAAGGTAAAATATTAAGTTGTTGTTCTCTGTCATCCTACGTTTGCACTATCATTTCTGACACGCCTTGAAGATTTTGGATCTTTGATTAATACTCTATTAAAATACGTCCTGGTCCATCTCTAAATGGAGATGTATCACAGAATTAGACTGTTACACATGAGAAGAGTGAATTAATATCTGGATATTTGTTATCATGAAATACAAACAGTCTATACATTTTAGGACAACTGATCAAATTATGTAAATAAATTTAAGCATGCTTTAATTAGAAATGTAATGCATTGATTTAAAAGTTAATTGTTTAAATTTACCGTGTCTAGGTACTTTTTAAAATGCGAATGAGAAGAAGAAAGTACAGGGCAAAGGAAGAGTGAGAACAGTCAGTTGTCAGGTGATGAAATGAAAAGCAGAATGTTTCTGGCCAGCACGCAATTTCATCTTTTAATCCCCAGTTCTATAGAGACTGGTTCGTTTGCAGAACTGCTGTGTGTTTCCAGCAGTAATTCTTTTGTCCTTTGAGTCTCTTGAAGAATTCATGGGTTGCACAGGTAACCTTTTGGTAACACTGGGCTCATTTCAGTCAGACAGCAGTTTGTTTTTTACATTGTAGCTTATAACACAAGGCGTGTTTTGGGTAAGGGTTTTTTTGTTTGTTTTTAGCATTTTCATTTGGTGATTTTCTGTGCCTGTTGGAATGGTTTTCATATCCCTTGCTTTAGATACTCTTAAAGTTGTATTTCTCGAAACTGTTGGCTTGACATGTCATAAGTTGTCTCAAGTATCTTCTTCTTTTGTGTTCTCTTCACCGCAGATCTTCATACGTTTTGTTTCAGTCTACCTAATGTACTGTTTATTGTAAAATATTAAAAAACTAGAATGTGTACAATAGTTGTTGAGTCTTACTGAAAGACACTGTATCTGTCAGAATCTTCTATTAAAATGTAAATATGCAAGTAAATACCCAAATCTACTTTTAATCCAAAATCACTGTGAAGTGAAGTCTATTTTCAGGGCTATTTGAGGGAAAAAAATGCATTTCAGTCTACTAATAACGACAACTTTTGCTATTTATAAAGTATATTTTGTTGCAGTTTGGAAGAACGAAAAATCTCTTCCTGATTTTTTTAAAAAAAGAACCTTTATTTGGAAATTTTCTGAAAAAGTTTTTAAAGAAGGGAAGGATGCATGGATATAATCAGACATTTTAATGTTCAGAAATCCTTCTGGTACTTACAACTTTTATTATCCTTTGACCTGCCTTTTTTTTTTTTTTTTTTTTTTTTTGCAACTGAATGGTGAAGGTGGGGAGGGAAAGTTGATTATTCATAGTAATTTCCTTTAACGAGGGAAACCCAGTTTCTCTTCATTTAGTTTATAAACCAAGGTTCTTTTTTTTATAACTAGACAGAACATAGGTATCTGAAATTTTTATGGAATTTAAAAGGATCAGTTAAAATTTTATATATGTTAAAATACACAAACACACTACTAAAAGTGTAATGTCTTTTATAAAAATAAAAAATAAGGCATCCTCTCATGTCTTATCTATAAATTTAAGCATGTGCTTGAGAATAATGTACCAAGTAAGAATGTTTATTATTTACCTAAATATTGTATCCAATTTTTGACATAAATAGAATGTTAAAAAGCTTTCGTGTTGCATTGTCTGTGAAGTATATAAACTGCATCTACTGGTGCAGTAAGCACCTTCTGTAAAACAAAAATGGCTACAATGGTTAACTTGGTTCCATTGACAAGTGGTTCACTTCTGCGACTTTCAGTTCTGCTTCATTCTCCTAATTTTCTGTGAGTGTTTTACAGGATCCTTTTGTTCTTTTGGCGAGGTTGACTGTGTGCAGATGGAGAACCAAGTGACATGCTAGTACGTTAGTTCCCCCATGCAGATTCTTGACCTGTAATAGATGTTATGTAGTGTACCCTCAATGGGGAGGCATCTACTCTCCCACTGCAAGGAAAGAGTCTACACAAAAGCAATGAGGTGATAAACTATTCCATACTGGCTGCTCCAGTCTTTTAGCAGCTGTCTCCTGAAGGTGGTAATAGGCAAATTGAAATTATATTGCATTTCTAGCTATTAAAAGATATTAAGAACTCTTAGTTTTACTCAGATCCAGAATTAAATACAGTAACGGCATTTGTTCCCTCAGTAGTTAAGTATTGCAGAAAACTAACATTATTGCTACATATTCTGAGTTATTTTTATATTTTAAGTCTTCTCTAGTATCTTTTGAAATTACTCCCACGGTATTTTTGGTTTCGTCTTTCTAAATGTCATCCTGTTTATTTTGGCCTGTATTGAAACAGATCACGTGGCAAAGCTGGCCTGTTTCACATATCTGCTTTGTGAGGGTCATGAGATAGATACTGTAATTCAGTACTTCATGCATCTCTTCCTTCTGAGTGACCAGCATTTCATACTTTAAATTACTGTATTTTGTTTACTTATGACACAAGCAGAAAAGACTATGATAAATGCAAATAGGTATATATACATGTAAAACCGTATTCCTCTGTGTGTGTGGTGGGGAAAAAAAAAGTTTTAGCAGCTTTGCTGAATAAATTTGGACTGACAATTTCTTGTTCCATTGCGCTGTTCCAGGTTTTATTTGATTGTTGAAATGACATGAGAAATATTCGCTTTGTGATTACCAGTTAAAGCATGTAGCACATACAATGGGCATCAGCAGTTCCGTTATTTGGTATTTTGCCCTAATTTGTAACACACTGGGTGAACTCTAAAATGACAAAAAACAGTATCACTGTTCTTAAATGGTAATATTATAAATGAAGTTCCCAAATCTGCTTCTACTTGTTTATACAGTTCAAGGCTGCTTGTACTGAATCGTGTGAAATGCCTGTAAGCCATAAAGTGTGGATGCGCTGTAATGCATATGTAGTTTATCTTCCTGGACCAGCGGATGCGCTAAGGAACTGGAATTTTCATCTGCTGATATAATTGGGTTTGTTAGTTCTAATGCATATTCAATACTTTTATCTACTAGTGGCAGAAGTTTTTGCAAAAATCGAGAGTTATTGCAAGGCTTCTGATTCTTACGTTTTCCTTTGAGTTTTATTTTTGCTGTTTCTACTCCCTGTTTCATGCATCTGGCCCTTCTTTCCCCACACCTCTGTATTTCTCCCAGACGCACCTATGTTGGCAGTATGCCTGGTAGAATAATCAATGGACTGAAGACTGTTGGAGTTAACAATCCAGTATTCCTGTTAGACGAGGTGGATAAACTGGGAAAGAGCTTGCAGGGGGATCCAGCAGCTGCCTTACTTGAGGTAAGCGATGTTAAATTACAAGCTATGTTTCATTTTTAACTGAAAAAATACTGGGTTCAGAAAGGAAGATACACTTGAGGAAAGATAGCATGATAGCTTCAGCTTTTTTATTAAAATACCAGCTAGTGTGTTTTAAAGTTCTTAGATTTCTCTCAATTTCTTATGCACAATGCAAATGCAAACGCTTGGTATGTTGAGTAAGATACTTTTAATGTCAGTGATCTGTACTTAAACACAGAGATGTATGTTGTGCTGAACTAAGTAAGTGTTCTTAACTTCCAAGACCATCCAGGCCTCAGTAGTATTTGTTTTGGGATTTTAAGACATGGATTTTTTTTTTTTTTAATAACCAAATGCTGTTAGCTGTAAGAAAGAACTGTAAAGGTAGAAGGTAGCTGGACTTTTTCAGGTTTTCCCTTTCCTTTTTGGAACAATTTTAATATTTTTTTTAAAAACTTTTGATGGCAAAGGTTTATGTAAGCATGTTACCGAGCATATAAATATGAGCTAGTTGTGCATCCTTTTATCAGTATTTTTTAATTAGTGTTGTAATTAACCTTCTACACTTAAATTTATCATTTAAGTCACGGATCCCCAGTCTTTGACTAATTATGATGTCTTTGTTTTCAATGAGAGTCAGCTATTAAATGCGTGTGTGTGTGGTTTTTTTCCTTAAGTTCTGGGACTCGGAGTAAGATAAAAATGAATCTGATTTTGGAGTACGTGGTGTGATTATCTTATTACAGGGAGTTTAGAGGTGTGAAGGTTGACTTGCTTAAAGACACAAGTAAAATCTGGGAGGTGTGATGAAGGACTTTTATGAAGGGGATATTTTGGATTATTTCATAAATCTATCACCTGTGGAGATGTTACTAGTGAGGTTAGTTGCTGGGATTTCAGGAGGTTATAACTGAGTGATTGTGATGAAGATGAATCAAGATGTATGGCTTGCAGGCTTTATGTCTCTGAGCAGTCTGCATTAGAAAGCAAACAGTGAGGGGCCAGAACCTTCTTCCTCCCTTCTTTTTTCCTGCAGTATAAGATATGAGGATAACGCAGTAACTCCACAGCTGGGACACACCGATTTACATATTCAGCAGTTTTATTCTTGCAGTTTGCTGGAGAGAGGAGGGAGCATCTCCTTGAGTACAGGAAAGAAACAAAGAGCATGGCCTTCTTCACCCCACTGCCAGTGCCAAAGGCTCTGCACATCTTGCTGTCCTAGAACTAATAAAGGGGAGGGGGGGATGAGGAAGGTAAGGGCACAGAGAGGCTGGGCCTGGACTGAAACACTTGGCACTGTACAGAGCAGATGTAGGGCTAATGCCGTTAATGATTTTGGTGTTGTGTATGCCTAGAATTTCAGTGCACTGCGGCGTTGTTACGCTTTTTACCACTCTTGTATGTTCTGGCTGTAAGAGGCTACCATCCTCTCAGTGTTTTAGCTGAACTGCTTTTGTGATTGCTGCTTTGCCTGTTTCAGTCAAAATGAGTTGGATTCATAAAAAGACATGTATTTAACTTTTTAAACCACCCTTTTAAGCTCACTTTCACTGAAATGATTTAGGGAATAATCCTAGAATCATCTCAGCTGGCAGGCTAAGGTTTGGTAACTTCTGTAGCTGGGAGGCGGTGGGGGGGAATGAAAGTAAATGACTCTAGTAACATTTGCATGTAGAGTCATTTTAATGAATCTTTTTAACTGATGCTGCTTAATACTGTGCTTTGAATATGAAAAATACTACTTTAAGTTAAATTTTTATCATGAGCTCAACTGTACGTTGTATGACTTTCTACAAATGCAGTTTGTCATTATTGTCCTCCTGTTAGATACTGTAAAATTACTATCTTGATGAAGCCAGTCAGTCCTTTCAAAATCAGTGTGTGAACAGGTCATGGTTTGAGCACTTTGTTTAGATCTTTGCATAGTAACGCAGACTAATAATAATATAAATGTACTGAAAGAGACCATGGATTGTCTTTTTAACTTCTAAAAACGACGGTTATGATCCTGTAGCTCTGTATTTCTCAAGTGTGTGGTACACATTCCTAGAATGCATGAAAAGCTTCCAAGTACAAGGAAAACAAGCAGGGTTGTGTGAAAAATATTCAAATGTATTTTCTTTATTTGTACTTCCCACTTGCAGGATTTTATTCTTTTCTGCTAATGGTAACAAAATCTGTTTCTGAGTTTGCTGATATTTCTTCAGTCATTTCTCCTTTAGATATCAAACTAAACTGGCTTTAGTCTAGTCAATGCATGGATAAAAATTATTGGAAAAACTGTAGTTTGTTAGATAACTGTGGTTTGTGAGGCAATCAAAATCAGTAATGAAGCAATGATTTGGCATTTCTTGGAAAAAGAATCACTTTTTTGGGGGGAGGAGGGGAAGTGAAACTGTTCATTAATGTTACTAATTACCTTCAACCTCTACTGTTAACAGTCAGTTATTTTTCATTACTTATCCTGTAACAGGGATTAGCATTTCCGTCCTTTTTCTCTCATGCTAGGCATGCGAGGGTAAATGAAATGAATCTATTATTGAATTATTTTGTGTGTGATTTTTTTGATATTTTGCTGCTGCTTTGAGATGTTTCTATTTTCTATATTTTAAACCCTTTTCTCGGTGGCATTTAACTCTGCTGCTGCCATGGGCTATTCCAGCTGAGGCTCTTCAGGTTAGCTTCCAACTGTCTGCTTGGGCTGCAGTCTGTGTGCAAGTTATTGCTAATTGACCATGACTACATCTGGAGAAGTAATTGCTCTGTTACCCATGTCTGGGCTGCTGCTCCCGTGTGAGATCTGTATATCGCACTACTACCGTCTACAAACATCCTGAAAGCAGGTGCTTTACCTCTTCTAATGGAGAACTCATGCCTGGACATAAACAGCTTAATTTTCATCTGCTTTTTGTGGTTTATACTGTTGGAATGAGCAAAGGAAACGGTTACCTAGACGAACAAACAATAGTAAGTGGTCACTTAACTGGCATGGGTTTTTTTTTTCAGACTGCCTCTGCTTGTTTGGTAAGTGCCATCATTAAGTTTAAATGGCACATGCTTTTTTCCTTAATGTGTAGGTGTGTTAAACTCTCACTGTCTCTGTACTATGGGATATTTTCAGGAAGAAAATTGTCATACCCTATAAGCCTGGAAGCAAAGCTTGATTTTTATATTTACTGGATATGTGTTTAGTTGTGGTGCTTCTGTGTTGCTTAAGCAACAACAGAATGTCTTCCTATTTCCAGTTACTGTTCGTCAACAAGGGAATGTTTTGTTCTAAATTTAGATGATCTCTATTTAAAAGAGAAGAACATAGAAATGGATCCAAGTGCCTGATAGAGTGAGTGTTTGTATGCAAGGAAATTAGACCAGGAACATAGCAAGGCAATTAAGTGTTCGTGGAACTTATTCTGGATTTCGTGGTAATAAAATGCTAGTACAGAGATGCCTTTGTAGGCATGTGAGCTGTTGCTGCAAATTAACCAAGATGTTGTGTTCACTGAATATTCTTTTTGTATTTAGTTTTCTTCTATTAGTTGAATTTCTTTGGAAAACTTTTGAATTTGAACTTTAGAACTGTTCTTCAGCTAGGTATCTATCCTATGTGCTTTGCAAAATCTGTTGCAAGTGCATAGGCGTGATACTGTATTATGTATTATTTTAAGAAATTGTTACTGTGGCAAAGAATTGTAAGTCCAGAGAAATTTTAGCCCTTGTAGAAAATCTCAGATAATTAACATTTTTACATATTTATTATCCAAGTTGTTTTTGATTACATTTGCATTACCTTTATTGGATAGTATTGTTTGGACAGGAGTACAGCAGCACTGTTTTGTATGTTGTAGTGAATAGTACTGTAGTCAACAGCATAGCACTAAGTGGAATTCATAAAATACTCTTGTTACAAACTAGACAGGGAAAGAGATTGGTATGTGCATGGAGATACATGTTTAAAAAAAGCGGGTGGTATATCTGTCAGAATACATGGTTTCCAGCATCTTCAGAAGTGGTTGCAAATGGCTGAGCTCATAGATTGCAATTTTGTGCTCATTGTGCCTATCGGTGTTTAAAAAAAAAAAAAAAAAAAAAAGTGTAAGCTGAATTAGGATTTGAGGTTTAAGTCCTATTTGAAAAATCTACCAAAATAGACTTTGAATGAGAGACTAGCGTTCAGTATAGATCTGCTTTCTTTGAAGAAAGTTTCAGGAGACTATGTTTGGATACACTGCATATGATTATTTCCCCCTACAATATAGGACTAGATTGTAGGACTAGTTGAGATAAGAGGTATCTCTAACTCTGTTGATTGAGTTATTCATCAGTGTATTAGGCTAGTCATGATACTTCAAGGCCTTTGCCTTCATCGGTAAAGAAGAGAGTGTATGATAGCAGCTGCCTACTGGAGAGGGCAAGAAAAGCAGCTTTTGAATAACTTGCAGCCAGTGAACAATAACATTTACTGAGTTACAGCCTTACTTTTGGAATGTAGTATGCTTAAAGATTTCACCGTAAGGGGGAAATTATGACTTTACTACAATCACAATAAAATTCCAAAAATTAATTTAAAATCTGTGCAGTATTTCAGAACTAGAGGTCTTACTAATTAAATAAAATCAGAAATTGTTCTATTTCAAAAAAAAATCTGCTGTTTCTGGTATGCAGTAAAAAAGTTCTTTTTGGTCATAAAACATTTCTATTCTGAAGTTTTTTAACTTTTCAAAGATTGAGCAGGATTTAGAGTAATAAAAATTCAAAATTTTTTCTTTTCTAGCCAGCTAACAACTGCTCAAATTCAAGATTTTTTAGAATTATCAACACTATTCTTGGCTATAATTCAAATTTTGAGGACAAGGGGTGCATTCATTTGGGTATAGGCATATAAATTATTTTGACAGCAGTGTGCTGTTTCTCAGAAGATGCATAGGTTCCATTATGTGTAACATGAGAATTTTTCATGCCAGCATAGCATAGATAATTCATCATGTGGGAAGAAAAAGCATGACAGTGATTTAAGGGAAGAGATGGAATGAAGGTGGCACACAGATGGTGCTGTGGAAGCCAAGTGTAGTATGCTATATACAATGAACTTTCAATTTTTGGTACTATTTGGAAGCTAGAGGACAGCACCTTAGTACAGCCATGATCCGTGTAAATGCTGCATTTATCACCTAATAGTGAAAAACAGCTCATTCAAATAATAGCTGAAATACATGCGAGTATTAGCCCATATAAGTAGTAGTAATAGCAATAGAAAGACAACATTGTTATGTAAGTCAGATTTACTTTCACCGTAGCAGTACATTATTGAGGTTTGTGGGTGCACGTTGTTATTCGTCAGGGGTTTTTTTGATCATAAAACTTGAGCGAAAAAAGTGCGAAGACTGCATTAGGAAAGCTAAAGCTCACCTAGAGTTGAGAGTTGCAAGGGATGTCGAGGGCAGTAAGAGCTTCTGTGGCTGCATTAGCAGCAAAAGGCTGAACAAAGAAAATATGGGACTGTTTTTTGAGTGGGGCAAGTGATTTAGTGATAGTAGGCAAAATACATGGTAAGAGAAAATACACACTTTATCATAGGGCCACATGTGCTAAGTCAGCTGACACCGAGCGTCCGCATGTTGCGGAAATGAATACGTTCCAGGCCTTTCTATTTCAGTTATTAGATGCTGAACTTCTGGAAAGGTGCTTACTGCTACTGTTCACAAGGAAAGCTGGTTAGAAAATTCTGAAGTTCACAGTGACTTCAGTCCTATGAGAAGAGTGTGGCCTGAAGATGAAAGACCCTTTCAGCCTTTGGAATCAACTGCCTGTCCAATGCTAACTATTACTATTAGTGTTGCATATTAGAGGACTCGAAGCAGAGTCATCAGGAAATTAAAATCAAAAAAAGTTTGAGGATTGTCTAATCTTGAAAAGGCAGAGAGTTCATTGCTCGAGAAGCTGAAAGAGAAAATTCAGCATTCAGAAGTTTCTGACACCCTACTTTATAATTTTAACTTCATTGTGTGCACTTTATCTTAAAAATACTTATGCTATTTGAATTGATCATGTTGACTGCAAGGTGATGCATAGGAAGCATCTATTTCATTGTTGCTCTGAACTGGACAGAAAATTAAGGATTGTATTGCAAACTTCTTTTTGCGTGTAATATGAAATCTAGTGATAAGATAATCATGACTAGGCAGGATAATGAGGACTAGACTTAAGTGCATACTATCAACGTCAAGTCAGATTTGACAGATTTATGGGTAATATAATAAAAATGTGGATGTTTTATTAATCTCTAATTGAGCAACTGCATCAATTCATGTTCACTCTTGTTTTAAGGTCTTGGATCCAGAACAAAATCACAATTTCACCGATCACTATTTAAACGTAGCCTTTGATCTGTCCCAAGTCCTTTTTATAGCTACAGCCAACACTACAGCTACTATCCCACCTGCTCTGCTGGACAGAATGGAAGTTATTCAAGTTCCAGGTAACACTGAAGTGCTTTCATTAAAATGGCTGTTGCAAGTCTTTAGCATTGGGATGTTTTTCCTTAAATAGAGAGCAGTTCTGAAAGATAAGCAAGCACGGCAGGAAACTAGACTGAACAGCCAGACATGTCAGAAGAGACCCATTTGGATGCCAACGTTTTTTTTTAGCCTCTGTCATGAGAATGAAAGATGTTGGCATTGCGCTTAGGAAGATTCAGTTCTAGGTATATGGGGATACATTGATACATCCTGTAATAATATTTTCACTAGTTGATATGTTTGAATTGTAACTCACTGATGGCTAATAGATCTTTTTAAGGTCTTAGTGAAGAAACTTCTGCTTTGAAAGACTGAAACTCTTCTTGTTGTTCATGTGAATTTCTGAATAACCACAAAATATCATATTGACAGCCTTTTAAATTCTAGCTGATCACAGACCAGTTGCAGTAACTAACTAGATCTGATGAAAAGAAGAACTCCTCAGCGTAACCTAGTTACTGTAAAGAAAAGAATCCCTTGATAACTTTTTTTGCCAGTCCACAAATTCATAATTCTGAGTGAGGACTGTTTGGAAATTATTAGGATTTGTGAAAATGAAATTGGATGTGAACACTGCAGGTGTGAGAACATAGTTTTGTAAGGATTCAAATAATGACTGCTGCTTGTAACCAAAACATGGGACTAATACTGTTTTCATTGTGATGTATACTATAAATACATTACACAAATTCACTTTTTTACACTATGATTTATTGCACTTCTCATTCCCAAAATCGTGTTCTGAAAGATCATCAAAATAAAAATTGAAGTATTATGCCATATATATGGAAGAAGGTGGAGGAAATGGAGTATGTGGAGGAAAAATAGCATACCCTGTAATGTACTTCAGTTACACTTTTTCTTCTTTTTTCACTGTATATTTAATATGATGGAATAAGTTCTATGTGATGTCTAAAGCCTCTCATAGCAAAATTAGGCAATTGTAAAAAAATCCTGAAATCTAACAGTATGAGAAAACAACTTACTGAATTGAACTGTTTCACGGAACTACGTTTTGTAGTCTGTGTGAAGCAATGCAGTAAACAAAGGGCTGTGCCTTCACAGACATAAAGGGGGGGGTGTACATTTGAGGCATTATCTTCAGACTGCGATTCACAAACATGAGCTAGGAGCCCGAGTCCTCTGTACAGTAGCCAGTCTTGTGACTGCAGCGCTCGCCAGGCTGCAGGAAAAGTAAGTCCCACTCTTTGCACTGAAGGTTATTTGTTTATTTTTATATTAAATAGTCATTTGGTAACATACTGCAGTATCCCTTTCCTTTACAATTACTGCCCTAACAGTTGGAATAACCCTCCAGGGAGGTTGGTACCCTACAAGGCACCAAAACTGCGAGTCTTTCAGGATCACTGAAAGAGACTAGCACTGCTTTATTTATTTGTTTTGTAAGTGCATGTGAAATCCAGTTTTCTGAACTGTTCAGAATATACCTAACGCTTACTCTGTCCCATTAAGGTCCCTTTAGAGAGATAATGAACTTGTGGGTCTTGATCGCACATACCTAAAGGCAGACTTTCTTAACCCTTTTAAAGCTGGATTATCACTAGGCTGAGTATTATAAGGCACCTAGAACATAACTGCTGTGAATGTATCTAGAGAATGATTTAGATTCTTCTGAAGTCCCAAGTCAAGTCTGTGGATATGGAGGTATCTTGGGGAGGAGGGTTATTAAATTCAATCAGATACAATTATAAATGGGTTATAAATTTGATACTGTCGTGTAAGGGCAAAATGATTAGTAAACATAGGCTCTTTTTTTTTTTTTTTTTGGAAGGGTATACACAGGAAGAAAAAATTGAAATTGCACATAGACACTTGATTCCTAAACAGCTTGAACAACATGGCCTGACTCCACAGCAGATCCAGATTCCACAAGTAACCACTTTAGACATAATTACCAGGTAAATCAGTTGTTCATTGCTTTAAGTTTTAAATAATTTTTTTGCTGGTAACTAAATTATAACTACATTATTTATAACATGAAACATTTCCTTTGTTTCATAGTCTTTATATATTCAGAAATTCAACAACTGGTAATTTATGGAATGCTCTTTCAAAGCTCCTCTTAGCTCTTCTCTCCTTACTGAACAGAAACATTCTTCCTTCTCTAGGGATTTCCTTGATCTAGTTTTCAGAGCGCTCATGATAAGCAGTTGTGTTGGCACAATTGACAAAGTAGTATGAATAGGCAGGAACATTTCAAGCTAGTATTTCGTTAGTGTCTTCAGTGTGTGCATCCGTGGTCTTGGCATAATACAATCTTTATTTTAGTCAAGTTTTATTTATGTCAGC